>NW_006399758.1:11226617-11228781 GCF_000299155.1 Elephantulus edwardii | reverse complement strand
CCATAGCATCTTTCAAGATTGCAACACAAGGCTTAAATTTATTTTTCAGTTTTTTCAGCTTGAAAAATACAGAGTGAATTTCCTTTATATTCTCCAATTCCAGCGCTTTTCCACATTCCATTATAATACTATGCTTTGTCTTCCCTGAGATGCCCTTTGAAATTGTCTATTCAGCTCTTTCACACAGACATTCTTCCTGGAGATTTGGTTTTTCAATGCTCCAGATATCCTAATTTAAGATGTGGCTAAATTTATGGTACAATAAAGTTGTCTGTAGGGTCTTTTTATATACTTTATACTACACTGTATTGCTACCTATAATTATTTTGCATACTGTGTAATGCATGCAGAATAAATTTGCTCTTTCAATTATTAGAGAGGTTTAATTTTTAAATTATTATTAATTCTAATGAAAATTTACTGAGACTTTGGGTTTTAGTTCATTCTTTTTTAACTTTATTCCCAGCCTCTCCTCCGCAGTTTGCTCTTCTCTTTGAAAAGCAAAAGAATAATTATTTCATTGTTATACAATCCCTCTCCTGTCATGACCATAATACCTAATCATAGACCCCTTCTAAACAGTTCTCTCCTTCTTCTGTTTCAATGCAGTATACATTATTTGTGCCATCTTTCTTAGTCTCCCCCAACCCTGATGTCAGCTCCATTTTACAACAGTGGCACTATGCAGTATTTGTCCTTTTGTGACTGGGATATTTCATTCCGCATAATGTCCTCCAGGGTCACTCATTTTAAATATTTCATGAGTTCCTTGTTTTTCAATGCAGTGTAGTATTCCATTGTGTGAATATACCACAGCTTCTCTATCCATTCGTTTGTCGATAGCACTTAGGTTGTTTCCACCTCTTTGTGATAAACATGGATATGTATATATCTGCTTGGGTGGTGGTTATGGTTTTTCTGGGGTATATTTCCAGTAGTGGAATTGCTGGGTCAAATGGTATTTCTATTTGCAACTTTTTTGAGAAAGCGCCGTTATACCTTCCATAGTGTTTGCAACATTTCACACTACCACCAACAGTGAATAAGGGTTCCAGTTTCTCCACAACCTTCGCAGCATTTCTTGTTTGTTGTATTATAGACGTTTCTAATCACTGAACTTTTCTTGCTGTGTTATAGTCTTAATTCTATATGCCACATGTTTATAGATTTTATTTAATAATATTTTAAATTTCAAGAATTATTATAAATACTTGAATAATAAAAATATGGTCCACTTTGTGAATACCATGTGGTTTCCAAGAACATATACCTGGCAAAAAGGGAAACAGCCAAGTAGCTTTTTATAAGTGCATGCATGCACCCACATGCACACATACACACAAACACACCTGTAGTGTCAAAGTGCCAGATCAACCACCTATTCTTCACTGTCTTAACTAGTTCAGTGAGATTCCAGCCATGGTTTGAGTAAAGCTAGACCAGCAGCCAGGAAATCAAAAGAGAAATTGTATTGGGGAAAATCTGCTGTCAAGGACCTTTCAAGAATACTGTGAAACAATGGTGACTAATAGAGACTAAGGTGCACCTAATTCAGTCCATGGATTTTGCAATTGTTTACTAGCATTAGAGAGCTGGACAATGACTGAGGATGACAAAAGAAGAATCAATGCTTTTGAGTTGTGGTGCTGGAAAAGAGTCTTGAACATACCACAGACCACCAAGAAAACAAACAGGTCTCTCTTGGAGAGGGTGAAACCAAGTTTCTCCTTGGAGGCTAGGACTTTGAAGCCCTGTCTCACATATTTGGGGCACCTTGCCAGAAGGACCAGTCCCTGGAAAGCATGATTCTTGGAAGGGTTGAAGAACAGCACAGGAGAGAAAGAACCTAGATGAAGTGGACTGATACAGTAACTAGGACAATAGGAATAGGTGTGTTGGAGTCAATGAGACCGGCTCAGAATAGGGCAGGCTTCAGACCTGCTGTACAGAGGGTCACTCACTATGTGTTGCAGGCAACCTGATGGCACAACAACAGACCCACAGAAATACTTCCGTTACATTTCTTCTGGGGTTTATCTGTTAGAACTTCCAAAATGATTGAATCGCACTTTTACACAAATTATTTTTAATATATTTCCAGATCCAACTTCAACATATTGATGTTCTCACATACTTGAAATAAATAAATATTTCTATATTTTTT
>NW_006399758.1:11207164-11225848 GCF_000299155.1 Elephantulus edwardii | reverse complement strand
TGTCCCAAGCCAGTTTCAATTAAGATGGGTAAAAGATGGGTTCTTCATTTTCTGTAAGTCATCTAGTGATGGTATCAAATCCTATCTCACTTAGTAATAGAGAAAAGAGTAAACAAAAACAAATAACTTTAAAGCAACATTTATTTTGTCTCCTCCGGTTTATATTCTCTCTTTTAGTTATTTTTGATAGGCAATCAAACTAAAGTTTGAAATACTTAAATGGACTACTTTCATTTTTTTCAAAGGTTCTTCTTTCCCTTCTGACCAATACAGATGGCAAATGAAGACAAGCAGAATGTGTCCTGGAGAGGGTGGAAGAATTCTGTGTGCAGGTCTTGATCTGCCCTCTATCCTCTTCCCTAAACTCTGAGGAGACCATACTCATCCTGTCTGGGAATCCTGCAGGTAATTGCTGCTGTGATTGGAGGCAATTCCTGGCTCATTCTCATAGTGTTCAGTGGGCCTGCTTATCACATCTCTTCTACAATTCAGCTTTACATTTACCCTCACACCTTTGGATCTCATGCTTAATATCCTCCTGGGCTCTGGCTCAGCTTGTAGCCTGTAGCCTCTGTTGTACGTTCTTTACCCCTCACTAAGGCAGATTGTGAGGATGACATAGGATAGGACAGGGTTCAGATCTGTTGTTCACAGGGTAATTATGAGTCATACTTGACTCAACAGCATCTAACAAAAACAACAAACAAAATGACAGCCTTATAATTCTTAAGCCTCCACTCTCCTCCGTATCTGTGAGAAGGCATATGGATGCTGCTAGACCTCATACTTTGTCACACCAAAGTTATGCGATTGAGTGTACATGTATACATATACACACATACATACACCCCCATCTTACTAGTCTCCTTCCCCTCTGTGCCTTGTTATTCTGTGTTTCTGTTTTATATGAATGAGAATGAAACTCTATTCCCAGAGCTCTCAGTTTTTACATGGACTTATAAGGTTTTTAATAAGGGTTCTGTCACTGGTCAGCTCACTTCGAATAATCTATCTGGATAACTCTATACCCTCCCGATATAAATGGGATTTCTTCTCTGAGGAGCGAGCAGGACAATTGGTCAGCTCACTTCGAATAATCTATCTGGATAACTCTATACCCTCCCGATATAAATGGGATTTCTTCTCTGAGGAGCGAGCAGGACATTTCTCTCTGAGCCCTACCATGATACCTCTACTTTCCTGTTATCCAGGCTCTTACAGCTTTCCCTCTCACCCTCTGTCAGATGAGCATCTCTTCTCCATTACAATTCTCAGCATGAATATGATCAATGCTTAATCCTCTGAGGACCTCTGCTTTGGAGATGAAAGCATGGAATTTCTCAAATTGAGAAAATGCACATCTCTCTCCACAGAGTTGACTATATACCTTTGAAATGTATCCAACAATGTTAGCTTTGAAACACAGAGCTGATCAGTACCATCTTTACATTAGGTGGGACCACTTTTCCCTGAGGTGATCTTGTAGCAGGAGTAAAGGACAGATACAATACAAAATGAATGAAAAATCCTCAACTTTGGTTAAGGCAAAATGCCATCCCTACTGTTTGTGATATTCCTGCTCTCTATATGTCTTCTTTATTGTAGCCTGTAGATCTTCACTCGAGTTGTCTCTCCTGCAAAGTTTTCTTAAGATTCTAGACCAGTAAAAATCCAACCTCTCCTTTTAAGTTCACCTGGCATATTATTTCCTCCACAAATACTTTTCTTATCACTCTAGCCTTTAGTAATATTTCCAAAGTTTCATTTCAATAACACATTGTCAAAGTATTCAATGCTTAGCCTTTCACCATAATCTCATTTGCAGAATTGGTCTACTCATTCTGTATTTTATTAAGAACTCTTTTTCTTACACATATGTGTGAATTCTCTTTTGCCTCTTTCTCACCATGACTATTCAACTTCTGCTGACTTGATAAAAGCTTTCTGAATGTAGGTGTAATTTCATATACATTATTTTGACCTTTATATAAAGTATGAGATGCTTGGGCGCAACCTTTAGCAGAGAAAAAGAAACATACTGTGTGATAAAGAGGTGAAAAGTGGAAAAAGGGCAGAGAAAGAAATATAATAAATTCATGAAGCTAATGTTAAGAGTGGAAAAATAAGACTCAGAGATATCTATAATAAGGGAAAAATTTTAAGTATTAGTCCTGCAATTTTATAAGTTAGGAGAATATGTGTTAAAACACCACTGTTGTTTATTTTAAGGAAATTATTCTCTAGTTAAGACAGAAAAAGACAAAGATAATGAGCCTTGATACTCAGATTGGTCAACAGAAGCAGAATGCCAGTGAACCAGCTGCCATCAAGCAG
Organism: Elephantulus edwardii; assembly: GCF_000299155.1. Classification (NCBI taxonomy): domain Eukaryota; kingdom Metazoa; phylum Chordata; class Mammalia; order Macroscelidea; family Macroscelididae; genus Elephantulus; species Elephantulus edwardii. Next base: position 11,223,514 of record NW_006399758.1, on the reverse strand, counting down.
ATTTCATCTTATATATGGTCTAAATAAAACAGCCCAGAGGAACCTCAAAGTGGAAAACAACTTTAAAATGTTCTTCACACATACACATCAGGTAGTAGAGTAAGAACATCTATAACTAAGAATTTCTATATCCTTCCCTGTTGTAGTTTTAATTTTAACTTCCATCCATTCCTATATCCAAATATTTTTTTTATCTCACTAAAATGTATCTGTTCTGGTTATAAAAATTTCACTTAGGTTCTATTTACAGTATTAACAGTAGATAAAATAATATGCTTGCCTTGTATACTTCCCCCTTCCAGGCAGAAAAAAAAATTCCAATTTTTTCATATAAAGAACACTAAAACTTGTGTACTGAAAAGGAATTAAAACATATTTAAGTCGATGAAGCATCAAAAGACAGCAGGAAAAAGTCACTTATGGTCTGGCCCAAACCTTATCAACTGGCTACAAATAAGAATTCTACTGCATGGGAATATGTTATTTTGGATATTGACTGATTAATTCAAATCAGCAGAACTCATGAGGCAAAGAGAAAGGACTAAACTAATTCATTTTTTTATTTATCTGTTTTTATGTTGCTGAAATTCAGAGACCATCTCATAATTAATTCTGTAGATTGGCACAGGATCGAGCAGAGCTTAGGGCTGTTGTACATAGGGTTGCTGTGAGTTGCAGGTGACTCGACAGCACATAACAACAACATCCCTTGTACTATGTATGTTGTTGTTGTGTACTATAGAGTCTGAATCGACCCATAGCTGACCCTCCGGCAGGTTTTCAGAGGCAGTTAATTGCACAGGAGGAGAATGGCCACCCTTCTCCCACAGAGCAGCTAGTATAGAATGTGGCCTATACACATTTTTAATAAATGTTTATTGAAAGCATAAATAAATAAAAAGTCCATACAGGAAATATACGAATCTCTAGGTGATGCAAATGGTTGAAAATTGAATTACTAACCAGGCTGCACAGTGGAGTGGACTTGGGAAGAGAGTTGTGTAACAATAAAAGATTTTTTTTTACTTTTCAAAGAGAAGAACGAACTGGGAGGAAAGTTGGGAAGGGAGAAAAGTGCAACAATGAATGACTGGAAATCCAAAGTCTGTAAACTTTAATTAAAATTTATATATTTCTGTTTATCTATAATACCTATATATCTATATATAAATATATATAAATTAGTAATTTATATATCTCTCACAAAAATCCACACAAAAATATTTGCATTCTCTATAAAAAAACGGATGTAAACTTTGTCTCGTTTTGTCTTATTCTCACAATCTCCTTTGTGCTTAATAAGCCCATTGTTGCAGTCACTGTGTAAATCTTTCTTGTTGAGGGTCTTTCTCTCTTTACCTCTCTGCTTTTTCAATCATGAAGTCTTTTTCTGAGCTGCTTCTCATAGGGTTACCATGAGTCAGAATTGACTTAAGGGCACCTAACCAAAAACAGTAACACCTTTATAAAAGTAGACTAGTTCTAGTGTGAGTATCTCTGAGAGATACCACTGTGCAAAATCACACTGCCCTGGACAGAAGTGCTCTGAGGACCGTCAGATGATAGTAAGTGAACGCCATTTCAGAGTTTTGTTATTATATGCCATTGAGTGGGAATCGACTCATAACTGACCCTTCAACAGGTTCTCGGACGCTGTAAATCACATGGGAAAGGATTGATCTTCTTTCTCCCCTGCAGAGAAGGTGGTGAATTCAAACAGCAGCACAGTTTGAGGTGGCAAAAGAAGACAGACACACAGAGCCACAGAGCCAAGTAATGATGGACCTTTGCTGCAAATGCAAGCTACAGATCACCTGGAGCATCAGAACCTGGAAGGAACAAGGGAGAAGTTCCCTCTGGAGACGGAGGTGGAAGCAAGGTCCAGCTGCATCAGTCAGGCCACATTAAACCATTAAACAGATACTGCAAGTCAGAATTTCAGCATATCTTTTGGGTCAATAGATAAGCTAACAAAAAAGATTTACCACCTCAAAAATCTGATGGCTAATCACTGAGAGCAGGGGTGGGTGTTCATGTTGCCCACTTGTTTTGCAATTTAAAATGAGTGATTTAACATCTTGGATCCTCTCCATGGTTTCCCCAAAAAGCATGACAGGAGAAAAATAGTGGCTAACTCTTCAATCTATCTCTGAAGGAGAGTTTTGGATTAGTTAATTTGTACTAAGTTCAAGTCACTACAAAGTGAAAGCTTATAAAACTTGAAGAATAAAACATCACCATCTTTCAGCTTAGTCTCAAAGATTCACAACTACAAGTAGTAGTTCTCCTCCCATTTGGATTAGAAATTTGCTTTGATACCCCTTTATTTCAATTTCCTTATGCATTTTCAACCTGTTTTTCAGCTTGATAATTTTATTTCCCGGGAATTTGATATATTCACTTGTTTCACACCTTGATACTGCTGCTACCTTGGTGTAAAGGGCTTATCCTTTCTCTGTTAATTACTACAAATTCCATGCACCTTCAACTCTTATCCCCATAGATGGATCCTCTACACAGATTTGGAAGTTGATTTACAATTTTAAAATAAAATCTGAGTTTTCAGACCTTAGGGTGAATATTAAGTTGGAAGAAATATTAAGTCTTGAATGTTTTATTCTTATAATGAGCTGGATTTGAGAGAAATACAGATGAAACAAGCACTGAAGAAAAATAATCCTCTTCTCCGTTTTGCCTTTTTTTGATAAGGAAGCCTTAGCAATGGCATTCGGCTCTCAGTGATGGACTGTGCATGACAGCAAGAAACACAGATGGCAGCGTTCCATTTGAAACACTCACAGATGCTGACTACCCGCAATGTGTAGTGTGTGACTTAATATCGGAGAGATGCCATTGTGCAAAATCATGCTTCCCTGGAAAGAAGTGCTTTGAGGACTATCAAATGATAGTAAGTGGATGCCAATTCAGAATTTGTTGTTATGCCATCGAGTGGGAACTGACTCATAACTGACCCTTCAACAGGTTCTTGGAGGCTGTAAATCACATGGGAAGGGATTGATCTTCTTTCTCCCCTGCAGAGAAGGTGGTGAATTCAAACAACAGCACAGTTTGGGTTGGCAAAAACGGGACGAAACACTGCCAAACCATCCTCACCACCTTTGCTGTGCATAAACTCATAGTTGCTCACATTTGTGTCAATCTATTTCCTTGAAAAACCTTCTTTTCCTTTCTCACCCTCTAAGAAGTTTAATGTGCCTCTCCAGGCACTGGCTTCTTCTGATAACATGCACAAAAGATGTGAGACTAAGTTTCACCATCCTTACTTCTAAGGAGGACTCTACTTTCACTTCATCCAAGATAATTAAGATGAATTAATGTCAGTTCAAAGGCATTAGTTCTTCTAAAGACAAGCCTCACCATCTTTGAGTTAGAACCTACTCAAAGCTGACCTCCGTTGGACATCCAAGGCTGTAAATCCCATGGGTGGGAGGAGACTGCTGCCCCTTCTCCCCTAGAGCTGCTGGTGGATTCAATCTGCCAAGAGGCGTGGCCAATGAGTGAGCAGTGCAACTCCCTTTACTGTACACCAACAAAGCTTCCTAATCCTCCTGTGGTATTCCTTATTTATTGTTCAAACTTCACATGTCTATACAGTCACTAAAAATATCAAGATGAGTCAGGCACCTTAGTTCTTTAAGTGACATCCTTATTTTCAGTACTTCAAAGGGGTCCCTGGTAGAAGATTTGCTTAATATAATAGATCATTTGATGTTTGTGACTGATGTGAATCTACATAAAATTAAATTCTTGCCTATTTCAAGAAACTTGATCATCTTTTGCATTTTGAATTGTTATTTCTGGCCTAGTTGTTGTTGTGTACCATCAAGTCAGAACCAACCCATAACTGACCGTCCAGTAGATTTTCAGAGGCTGTAAATTGCACAGGAGGAGATTACCCATCCTTCTCCTGCAGAGCAGCTAGTGGATTTGAACCTTGTGCCTATGGGACTGCAGTACAAATTCTTTCAGTAGTGAGGATAGTTTTGAGGGCTGTCACAAGTAAATCTTAAATTAGTTCTACTAGATTATTTGTGTGTATAATTAAACACAAGTAAAATTCAACCATCATGTATCTTAATAACAAACTCACTGCCATTGAGCTAATTCTGTATTTTTATTTTTATAAAACTTGCTGAGTATTATTTAAAAAATGACCAGAATAGTCCATTTATTGAGAACTACCAGAAATTCAAGCTGTATTCAGAAGAGGTCATGAGCTGAGGGATATCACAGGAGGTGTGGTGTGAAATGATTCTTGACTCTAAGTATAGAAAATCAGAAATATGTTTACTTGTGTTATATTGACTATGAAAAGGCATTTAACTGTGTGAATCATAACAAATTATGGGATGTATTGAGAAAAATGGGAATCCCGGCACTTACTTGCACTCATGCAAAACCTATAAAAAGACCAAAAAGCTATTGTTTGGACACAATTATGGAACACTGCATGTTTTAATATCAGGAAAGATTTGCATCAGGTTTGTATACTTTCTCCATACCTATCTGATATGTATCCTGGGTAAATAACTAGAGAAACTGGACTACATGAAGAAGAATACAACATCAAGTTTGGAGGGAGACTCATTAACAGCCTGCCTTATGCAAATGACACAGCTTTGCAGAAAGTGAGAAAGATTTGAAGAACTTGATGCAGAATATCAAAGACTACAGCCTTCAGAATGGATAACAGCTGAATATCAAGAAAACAAGAACCTTTATCACTGAACCATCACAAAACATCATGAAAGACAGAAAAGTTTGAAATTGTCCGTTAATTTCATTTTACTTGGAACCATAATCAATACCCATGGTAATTTAGTTAAGAAATCAAAAGTAGTGTTGCACAGGGAAAAACCTGATGTCCAGGACCTCTCCAAAGTATAAAAGAGCAATGATATCAATTTAAAACTAAGGTGCACCCACTTCAAGCTATAGTATATTCAACAGTTTCCTATGCATTTCAAAGTTGAATAATGAATAAGGGTGACAGAAGAATAATCTATATATATGAATTATTATGTGGGGGAAGAGCACTGAATATCCCAAGAACTGCCAAAAGAATTAACAGGTATATCTTGAAGATAGTACAACCAAGATGTTCCTTAGAGATAAAGATGATGAAATTTCATTTGCATACTTTGGACATATTATCATGTGGGGCCAGTTCTTGGAAAAAGACACTATGCTGGGAAAAGTGGAGGCTCAGAAATAGGCAAGGTTCAGATCTGTTGTTGATAGAATAACTACTCTACTCTTATAGGGTAGAATACACGTACACCCCCAGAAATCCCAAGGCTGCAATCTTTATGGAAGCTAGCTGCTACATCTTACTCCCACAGAGAAGGTACTGGGTTTGAACCCTTATTTTTTTTTTTGGTGGAGAGATCAACACTTTAACTATTCTGTCACCAGGCTTCTGATATTTAATATCAAATATTAAAGATCAAAGTGTTAGAGAATCCTTAATGAATTTTGTGCATGATCTTCCTTATCCTTGCTCCCCATACCCACACCATCTATAAAAACTCAATGACCACTACTTTTCCATGACAGCATTACCACAGCAAGTTGTGGAAACTATCAGGCAGAGGATCGAGTTGCTTGTGCTGGTTTAGTTACAGATTTATTGCACAGCATTAATCTCACTGGATTCAAACTAAGTATAAGCAGATACAATTTAGCTCCTGTCCAAAGTTTCCAAAGCTCTTAAAATACAGCCAAACTTCTCATTATTAAAGAGCAGTTAGTGGATACTAAACTTCTTTATTTTCCTATATCTCCCTATAATTTATGGCCTATCTTTATCCATAAGTATTCTTATTTACTTTAAATTCTGATAAAAGCTTCTCAAGATAAATTAGATTAACCTCTTTATCTATCAAATATTTGTTGGATTCATTCCTGCACAGGGGAAGTGTATAGAGTAAGACACATTTCTGCACTCACATACTAAGGTTAATTTTATTAATTATCTCCAATAAAGTAATTTTCACAGTATTTCTTAATTAAATTGCATCACTTATTGGTTTCTCACTGCATAAACAAAACTGAGAATTTTGGTTTCCTTTAATAATTAATTCTATGCTTCAGATTGCACTGTTAATTCTAACTTTAATTCAGATTCATTCTAACTTTCAGATTGAAAGTTAATGAGCAATTTAATACTTTTCGTCTTAGTCCTAATTTTGTGGGGAATACAATATTTTTAAGAAAGTAGAGAATGGTTGATTTAAAGAGATTTCTATTTCTTTTCATAATGTTGTTTTTGCTATGTATTGTCAAGTCATTTATGACCCTCTATGTACAATAGCCTTGAACACTGCCTTCTCATGAGTCAGTCCCACTGTTTACGACATACCAACCCCCACTGCCCCAGTCACTGAATCAGTGCATCTCATCCTGGATCTTCCTCTCCTGCGCTGTCCCTCCACCCTTCCGAGCTTAATGTTCTTCTCCAAGTATCAATATCTTCTGGCAACATGCTCAAAGTATGTGAGATAGAGTTTCAAAATCTTCAGAAACCGTATGTATAATCATAACATACATGTTTTTAACCTAAAACTTATTTACACTTAATTTTCTGACAGTTTATAAGTCTGTGCCTTGATCTATAAAGTACGTATAATTTTTCAACAATTTAAGTTTGTTGTATTTTTTTTTCTGAAAACGTGTGTGTGTGTGTGTGTGTGTGTGTGTGTGTGTGTGTGAAGCTTAACATCACAAAGTGCATGGAGTTGTGCTAATTCAAAGGTGGCTCCTCTCTGTTGGCTTGAACACAACAGAAGCTCCATAGAAGAAACATGGTTAATCTCCTGTGCAATTTACAGCCTCAGAAATCAAAAAAAGATCGTTCGGTTTCAACTCAGTGGCAACAGTTCCATGCACGTAATTAAAATTTTCCTATCTGTTGGCATGTTTTAAAGATAAACTAAATGTTAAATGGCAAACAGGGAATAATTACATCTACCAATTATTAGAGTAACTTTGGATCTTTACAGTTTCCTTCTATTTGTCTTTCATCTCTTTTTCCTGCTAGAAAGCCTTCATTTTTATTTCATACATGACAGTGTTTCATCATTTTCAATTCTCTTTTCTCTTCCTCTGTATTTTTTTAAGATCTCTAAACAACGCTTTCCACACAATTATTTAAATGTCTGCCATGTTTTTTTGCCTGACAAATATGTTTCTAGTGGAGATTTTAACTTTTTATTTTTCTCCCTCAGATTCTTTCCAAGGAGAGTAAAAAAAAACCAAAAACAAACAAACAAAAAAGAAAAACAACTCAACCCTCAACCACCAATACATTGATAAATTGGATTAAAAGAAAAGTAATACACAATAATCTCGGACAGTATATTATATGAACCAATAGCAGTTAAGGGAGCTCTGGTGGCCTAATGGCAAGAAGCTCTGTTCCAATCCCGAAGATATGCAGTTCAAATCCACCAGCTGCTCTGCAGGAGAAGGATCGGCAGTCTCCTCCTGGAGGGTCAATTATGGATTGGTTCCAACTTGACAGTACACAACAGCAACAGTGGAAGTTAATGTCACAAAACAGAATATCTGTGGGTCATTGTAGGGAAACCAATATAATCAGCAAACTTTCACTCAAATGCAAAATAAATTGTTCCATTTTAAAAAGAATAAAAATGTCAAGAAACCAAAACCAAAGCAATTATGGGTTTCTTGAAACAAATAAAATGCCAGCAAATGAGTAATAGTTTTAAAAATCTAGTGAAAATTACAGAATTGAAAAATATAACTAAAAAGTAAGAAACCCAACATAATGATAGGCTCAAAAGAGATTAGAGATTGCAGAGGACAAAGTTAGTCAACTAGAAATGAGTAAATTTTACCCAATATAAACAAGAGTCAAAACATGAACTTTCAAAAAGGGATGAGAGTCTTGGAGAGAGATGAAAAATAATGAAAGAGTTGGTAGTCGTCTAATTCAGTCCCCAAAGGAGATGAAAAAAAAGACAGTGGAACTGAAATAAATATGATGTTGATGTTGTTATTTGTTAAGTGCCATCAAATCATAGATGACTCATAGCGACACTATGAACAAAAGACCTGAACACGTATAACTTTCATTGTTCCTCTAAGTTCATCAAGTTTCTGGAGGCAAGCTATTTTGGAAGTGGTTGCCACTCCTATTTCTAAGCCTGTTTTAATTTGGAAGCTCATCAAACACTGGGTAACCATTATCACACTTGAAAAAAAATAATTAAACATAATCCAAATCTGGCAACAACAATAATAAAAAAATCCATAGTCCACTGTTGCTCTGCAACCCAAAGGTGGTGCCTCTCAGGAGGGTTCAAATTCACCAGTGGTGCTGCAGGAGAAAGATGGCAACCTCCTCCACACAATTTACAGCATCTTTTGAAGATGGGAAACCCACTTGAGGGCCAGATTAAGAGTGGGGATTCTTTTTTGAGGGGGTGTGTGATACTTTGAAGATAAGATAGGTTAAACTCAAATGAATTCACACCGAGATATATAATTAATATTTGAAAACTAAAGACAAATTTCCAAAACAGCTAGAGAAACAGTGATGGTGCTGCCTACTGTTTGAGAAATCAGCCTTGCCACATAAGGCATAAGCTGTGGGGAACACTGGTTTTGAGCTACAGTAGCAAAAGTGATACCAATTATTAGAACGGCCTACGTCTCCACTTCCTTGGTGCATTTGAAAGATATTAATGGGTCTAGCATGTTACTCTATATGTGGGGGCAGGAGAAGAATTGCAACTGAACGTTGGAGTCTTTATTTTGATCCCTTCTGCATTACTCTAGCAGAAATGCTTCAAGGATTAGGAAAATTTGTGACTCTCTTCTTCGATTGTCAGCAGTAAGGTACTGTTTATTTTAATTATTCTGGGAGGGAATGAGGAAAGAGCAAGTTATCTAAATATGTTCAAAGTCAGCTTAACATTACTTTTAAATTTAAAAACAATGATTAACATAGTTTTAGATTTACAAATAGCCTTATTATAGTTCTGTTAAGACAACAAACTTTCTTTTTTTGTTTTAAAAAAACAAAGCATCAAAAGGTCATATAATAGACTATGAAAGCAATGAAATATAACTAGTCTCAAGAAGAAAAATCTTTCTGGTTTTAAAGTAAAGTATTCATCACCTTCTTTTAAAAAATTCAGCATAAACAAAGTTAGAACATATGTGCTACTTACTGTCAGATGGTGACAAGAAACAGGAATAAAGTTACGCTTTCCTACTAGTTATATTGCTTTAAGGCTTAAAGTGGGTTTAGAGGTATTATCTGAAACATGAGAAAAATTGCTCATACAGTATCAATTTTCTAGCAAAGAGAGTCCTTTTGGGATTCTTCCTTGGATGCCAAAATAATGAGCCATAAAACCCATTTAAATATCCTTTATCAATGAACACCGCTTTAACACACACACACTGGCATATACATTACTGAAACTCTAGGATGAATCTAAGTTTCTCTGATTTCCTATGACTTGTATTCAGAGAAAAGGTGAGTTTCAACATAAAGATCATGCCCTTATAATTCAGTAACTCTTGCCAAGCATACAGATGGGCACTTTGTTTAGATGATAATACCATTCTCTACAAAGTTGTGTGGTTTTTTTAAAAAAAATAAAGCTCTTATTTCGTACATCTTAAAAGATATCTCAGTCATATGAATACAGTCAAGAGCCATATGAAGGTCATATAAAGGTTCCATGTGATCCAGCCCCTGGCTGACTCAGATACAATGTGTCTCTCTGCTGTATCCTCACTCTTTGTTCCTTGTGGGTATTCTGACCCCAGGTCCTGATATTTAGGAGAGTACATTTCATTAAAATTCCATATAGTATTCTCTTCTAATATTTCTGATATTTTGAGATCAAGACTCTAATTTGATCTTTCTCAAAGTTTCATTTAATTTTTGCACCTAAAGAAAGATTTTTTTAGGAATTTATTTCCAGGCATATGGGATTATTAGGGTCTTAATTGTCAACCCTCAAAATCTGTGTGGAAATTCTAAACTTTATATTTGTGGATACAATCCTATATGGGAAAAGTGGCTTCTTTGTTATATCAGTGAGACGGTATTAGTGTTTGGCATATACTAAAATCTAATCACTTCTGTGTATCATACACAGTAACAAATATTCTGAGAAATGGAGTAAAAGGAAGGAAACTATGGAGGGAAGTGGATGCCACATGAAGATCACTAAGGAACCAAAGTCTGTCAGTTATTAGAGCTGAAATAGAAAAAGGAAGACCTCATCCATAAAGCCATATTCTAAACTAAAAGTCTACTGAAAGCGAAGAAAATGAACTCCTGTTTTTAAGACCATCCAGTCAATATTTCTATTACAGCAACACAGTTATATTATGTACCCCATTAAGTCAGAACAGACTCACAGTTGACTGTCCAGCAGGTATCCAGTGGTACTGTCCAGCAGGTATTATTTGCTATGGAGGAGATTGTCCATATTTCTCCTGTGGAGCAGCTGGTGGATTCAAACCATGTTTCTTTGGGTTGGCAACACAACTCCTGACCTCTGGCCACCAGAGCTCCCTCCTCAAAGTAGAGTCGACCGTAATGGCATAGATGGAATGAAGCTTTCATCCAATAAAAGACTTTGATTTGATAATATGTCAAGACCCAAAATCAAAAGCAGCAGCTGTAAACATTCATTAATAATTGGAAAATGGAATGGACAGAGTAAAAATCTCAGAGAATTGGGAGTTGTAAAAAATTGAAAGGGAACACACACAAAAATTGAAATCCTAGGCATTAGAGAGCTGAAGTAGACTGGTATTGGCCACTGTGAATCAGACAATCTGATGATCTCCTTTGCTGGAAATGACAAATTGAAGAGGACTGGTAGGGCATTTATTGCACAAAAGAGTTTTTAAAGATCTATCCTGAAGTACAATGCTGTGAGTGATAGGACAGTGTCCATAAGCACAAAAGGAAGTAATGTTAATAGAAATATTATTCAAATACACACACAATCACTAACATAAAAGATGAAGAAATTGAGGATTTCCACACACTTGGCTTTTCTCAGCTGAAAAACTGAGTCGATTGAGTTGCAGAACGGAAGGATACTGTGGGTAAAATGACAGAGGAAGCATGGAGTCACAGTATCAAAAATATTTCGTTTATTCACAACTATTTCAGGAAATAGAACATGATCAAGAATCAGTGTTACTGAAGTAAGAAATACAAGCTTCACTGAGGGCTCTGGCCAAAAAAAAAACAACACTCCAGAATTGATGGAATACCAATTGAACATTTTCAACTAACACAGGGAGTCCTGGATATGTTCTCTATTCTATGACAAGAATTTTGGAAGACAGCTATGGGGCCAATGGACTGGGAGAGATCCATATTTGTTATTTTTAAAAAGGGTGATTCAACAGAGTAAATATCATTGAACATTATCACTGTTACATGAAAGTAAAAATCTTGATTATTTAAAAATGGCTGGAACTGGACACTGCTAGAAACCATGCATTGCTTGTGAACTGCTAGAAATTCAATTTGGTTTCAGAAGTGGTCATGAAACAAAGGATATCACTGCTCATGTCAGATGGATCTTTGCTGAAAGCAAAGAATACCAGAAGTTGTTTCTCTGCATTTATTGACTATGTAAAATCATTTAACTTCTATGGTTCAAGATAAATTAGGGATAATAACGAGAGCAGAATTTTGTACTCATGTGACATATTTAATATAATAGTTGAGGGGGTGCTACGGATAAATGAAACATGTTCTTGTTGTTAGGTGCCATCAAGTGGACTGCTATTAACAACATATCAGAACCTTGCCCTATCTTGCATGATCTCCACCACGCTTAAGTTGACTACTGAAGTCATTGTGTTAATTCATATAGTTGAAGGTCTTGTTCTCTTTCACACCCTCTACCTTTTCCAGCAGGATGTAGTTATTGCCAAGAACTGACCTATCTTGATAAAATGTTCAAAGTATGTGGCAAGAAATTCCACCATCCTTGCATCTCAGGAGCACTCTGGTTGCAATTCCTTCAAGACGAATTTGTTTGTTCTTCTTGTCAGCCAATGAGTTATTCAATACTCTTTGCTAACATCACAGTTCAAAGGTATGGATTTCTTCCATCTTATTCATTGTTCCACTTTCATATACATACGAAGCAATTAAAATAGTATTGTTTGAATAAGTGCACTTTAATCTGACATCCTTCCTCTATGGCACTTTAAAGAAGTCCTTAACAGAAGATTTCCCCAACGCAATATGTCTTTTGCTTTCTTGACTGCAGTTCCCATGGGTGTTGACTGTGGATACCAGCAAAATGAAATAAATGACAATTTCAAACTCTTCGCTTTCATCATCTTGTTGCCTACCAGTATAGAATTTTGTTTTCATGATATTGAGTGGTCATCCATTGATGTTCTAGTCACTGAGCTTCTTCAGTAAATAACACTTCAATCTTCTTCAGTTTTTGTAAACAAGGTTGTGTGATACGCGTAGTATTTGCTCAGCATACAGAATGAACAGACATGGAGAAAGGAAACAATGTGCTGCATATTATCCTGACTTTTTAAAAATGCATTCTGCTCATCTACTCTCAGTGAAGTGCAGCGTATTACAGTTTATCTGGTAGGAATAAGTAGCCTAATGGATTTCATTAAGTAGTTTTAAATCACTCATTATCAAATTCCACCATTAAGTAAATTTAAATAACTCATTATTTATCATCCAGTTTCTAGTGCATCAATAGAAGCTCACAGTGACCACATGTACAGAGAAGAACTACTCCGTAGGGATTTCAAGGCTGTGACCCTCAGAGAAGCAGATCCCATACTGGTCTTCTGAGGTGCCTCACAGTGGTTTCACACTGCTAACCAACTGATTAGGAGTCAAGCCCAGGAACCACTCAGAGACAATCTTTTAAACTGTTCCCTTCCTCATCTGTTTCAATGCAGTACACATAATTTATCCAGGTTTTTTTTTTCAGTCTTACCCCAAACCTGATGTCAGTCCCAAGTCCCATTCTACAACAGTGGCACTACTTATCTTTTTGTGACTGAGACTTAGCATAATGTCCTCCAGGGTCACCCACTTTTAATAATATTGCATGAGTTCCTTGTTTTTCAATGCAGCGTAAAAGTGATATATGATTGGGTATTACAGTTATGACAAGAGTCCAGAACGAAGGTTGTATACTGGAGTGTACTCATGTCAAGGGGACTGTATACCAATGAAGGAATTTTTCTTTTACTTTTCAAAGAGAAGAGCGAACTGGTGAGAAGGGGTGGGCAGGGAGAAAAATGAAACAATGAATGAATGGAAATTCAAAATCTTGGTAAATGTTCATTAAAATAAATAAACAATTTAAAAAAGACATAATCTTTATATAACTGTTTCTGTTTACAGTCAAGCAGAACGGACTCATAGCTGACTGTCCAGTGGGGTTTTGTGTGCAGTAAACTGTATGGGAGGAGACTGCCTGCCTTTCTTCTGCAGAGCAACTGGTGGATTTGAACTACATGCTGTCGGGTTGGCTGTGCAACTTCTTACCACTAAGCCACCAGAACTCTCTTTTCTATTATTAGCCCTTGTAAAATTGAGACAGCTTACATTTTTTCTGAAAAGGAACCGGATTAAATACCAACAGTGAAAACATAAGAAAAGAACAAGAAAATGGCAGGGTTGGTCCTTCGACATGCAGTCCAAGATCTTTTTCAAACACAATGAGTAGTTAAAAATCATATCTGACAGTAAATGCAAAATATTATTCCCCAACATTTTTCCCTTTGAAATATTGTTATTTTTAGCAGAGTTATGGTGGCAGTGGTGGTGTTATGTGCTGTCAAGTTGACTAGGACCTATAGAGCAACCTGATGAACAATGGCTCTCAGTACTGTCCTATTCTAAGCCAATCTCACCGTCTCTGACACACCTAACCCCATTGCCTCAGTCACTGTGTCAGTCTGTCTCATCCAGGGTCTTCCTCTCTTGCACTGACCCTCCAACCTTTCAGTGATGCTGATATTCTCCAAGGACTGGCCCCTCCTGGCAAGCAACTGAGAAGATCATGGCCTGGATCAGGAGCACCTTGGGCCCTAACTGACATCGTTGCTCTATAGCACTGTGGAGAGATCCTTGATTACAGATTTTTCCCAGTGCAACCCATCTTTTACTTTCATGACGGCTGATACCAAGAGTGTTGATTATGGACCCAAGCAAAATGAAATAATCATCAACTTGAATCTTTTCTCCATCTATCATTATATTGCCTATTGGCCCAGTCAGTAGTGAGAATTTTTCCTCTCGATGCTGAGATGCAATTCTATTTGAAGACTAACATGTGTCTGATTCAGGGAATGGTCTTTTCAATCATTTAATGAATAAGGATGACAGAAGAATTATTGATGCCTTTGAGCTGCGGTGTTGAAGAAGAGTATTGAACATCCCGTGGACTGCCAAAAGAACAAACAAGTATGTCTTGGAGAATGTACACCCAGAGAGTTCTTTGGAGGCAAAGATGATAAAGCTTCACCTCACGTACTTTGGGCCTGCTGCTTGAAGGGGTTATTCCTTGGAGAGGGACATGATGCTTGGAAAGGCAGAGGGTCAGAGGAGAAGATCCTCAACCAAGTGGACTTATATGGTGACTGCTGCAATGGGCTCCAGTGTGCATGACATGTGAGGACAGCGCAGGATAGATAGGGCAGGGTTCATATTTGTTGTTCATAGGGTCACTATGCGCCATACTCAACTGGACAGCACCTAACAACAATAACACTTATTGCTGAATGATTTTCTTTGACATATATGCAAGATAAAAAAGAACTGACTGCTGTCCTATTAGTATCCCATGGTTTCACAGTTATCTTTCTCTCTGGTGGAGCTTCACGTTATGAGGGCACCTCAGCAATTTTACAAAGTGTGCCAGTCAGTGAGGAGCTGTGAGATAATGAATATTTGTTGATTAAGCCACTAGATTTGGTGTCATATGTTTACACAGTGATAGTTAACTGATATAGCATGTTTACTTAAGACAAAGCAGACTGAAAACTATTACTTAACCACTTCTTACTATTTTACCTAATGTGCCCCTTTTGTCCGTTACATAAGTGTGTGGTTTTTAAAAGTCCTTAACCTTTAGTTGAAAAGGGTCTCAGTTTTGGCCAAGCTAAATTCATTTATAAACCCCCTGAAAATTTTCCCACCTCCTTGAAAGTTTTCTCCCCACTGTCTTCTAAACAACTATAGTGGGAAACTGATTACAGGTTTTCACTTTATTAAACATCATAGTTTTTATTCTTTCTCTTCCATAGATGTGCTTACTCAGCACACCACTCTTTTTCATGTTTTTATCAGTAAATTGGGTCATCAGCATCCTAAGGGCCATCTCAGTTCATGTCTTAGGCTTTCAAGCCTCTGCATCAAGCTCAATGATAGAACATTTTAACTAAACAGGATCTGAGTTCAAAGCTCTTTAACATTTGAGGTCTAGAAAGAGTTAGCAACTTCCCCAAGCCCACACAAAGACAGGCCTGCAGGAGATTCCAAGAATTCTATTCCCCCATCCAGTTTTATTTCCTCATGACCACTTTAAAAATAACAACATAAAAAGAAGTTTGCATGACAAGTCAATAGACTGTGGAGGCAGAGGAAGAAAAAGGTTCTATTGAATTCTATGCTTCTTTGTGAAATCCTTTATGCCCCATCACAACACAATGTTTATTATTTTTATCATGCTAAATATTCCATTTTTAAGCAATAGGAACCAGATTTTTAAAATGAAGAGGAAAGGAAACCAAGACGAAAGGAAGTTATCGTCAAGATTTATTTTAAGTCTTGTGTTTTAAACATTGCTCTTTCCAGATTCGGGAATTCGTGTAGCAGAGACAGCACTCCACCTGCCGGGCTCCCACCTTGATCCCAGCTATGATTACACGTAATGATTCCCAGCTGTTCTCTTTGTGTTAGATTTGCACTTTGTATGGATCCTTTGCTTAAGAGAAGCGACACTGAAGATACAGACATATACAAATTTATATGCATTTGACTAGGATTTCCTTAGAAAGCGATGGATCTTGTTGGTGGAAGAAAACAGGCAACTAACTAGAGAAAATGGATACCCACATGAATATTCTGTGGTTTTACCCCTTCTCCAAGCTTGTATTCATTCATCTTGTTTCCAACTTCTTTGCTTATAGAGAATTTGCTTATAGACAGCATTTCATAATAATTTCACGTGATCCAAAGAGGCAAAACAGATCTTCCTGAAGGGGGAGAATTTTAATTCTACTTGTACAAAGCTTTCTAGACAGTGAAAACATAGCAAAAAG
>NW_006399758.1:11198664-11206369 GCF_000299155.1 Elephantulus edwardii | reverse complement strand
CACCTGCAAAAGCCACTCACAATGACCCGTAGGATTGGATAAAAACTTGGCAAAGAACTCCTAAAATGACCCTTTCATCTCTCCCATTCAAAATTCATAATGAGGTGAGATAAAAATATTTCTGCACAAAACCTTAGTATTTTGCTATTACTGTTCTTTTGTGTCATCAACTTACTTACTGTTCTAGTGTCATAAACTTGGCTCCCACAAAAGTTATCTTATGTACAAAAGATGAGAACTTTGCCATTTCCTGTTTTATTAGTCGCAAATGACAAAAGCTCTCTATCAGTTATTGATGGCCCAAGCTTGTAAAACCTTACTCAGAATCACTTCTCTACATAATATATCGGAATTCTATCTATACACTGAGAAAAATATCATGATTTGGAAATGTTAAATTTAATTATGTGTCTGATTCATTACCTATGTGATGAATTCAATGAGGTTAACATCATTAAGGCATACATTTCTGACTCAAAGAAAACTCGTTTTACTTACTAATACTGCTATTATAAAACGAGTTTTCTTTGAGTCAAAAACGTATGCCGCCTTAATCACTGTATGGTGTTAACCTTAATGAATTCATCAGCTATAATGAGGTAAACATAAGGGGCTTGGGGGAAGAATAGGAAAGAAGCGGATAATACACACTGCATTGAAACAGATGAGGGGAAGGAATGTCAGAAAGGAAAGTATGATTAGGCATTGCATGTATGACAAAAATCTGAAACAAGAAGTGCATTATAGAGGGAAAGAGAAAGAGGGAGGGAGGAAAAGGTGTAATAATGAATGAGTGACAACCCAACCTTTCTATAAACTTTGGTTAAAATAACTTTTTAAAAGCATTAAAAGAAAAATCCCAACCAGTGGCCGTCATGGTCTAGAGAAGCTGAATGTACTAAAAAAAAAAAAAGAGAGAGAGAGAGAGAGAGTTCAAACATTAAAAAAAATAACAACAGCAACAAATTACTTCTTGCACTTAAGTGCTGTAAATTTAAGTCTATTACAACTCACAGTGATCCTCTGAACAACAGATTGTAATACTATTCAATGCGTCCTGTGCAGTCCTCCTCATCTCTGAAATACTTGCGTCTACTGCCGCAGTCACTGTGCTAATCCATCTTATTGAGGGTTGTCTCTTTCTAAGGAATAGCCTCTCCTAGAGACTAAGGATTGCCTGATCCAGGTCATTGTCTTCTCAATTGCATATTAATTATTTTACCGTTTGCCAATTACTTCTATCTTCTCATAAGTGCTTGTCTATTTCTACTCAACAATTATTCTTATCCTCTCCTATGATATGCATACAAGACTGGGAGGAGTATTCTACCTAAGATTCTTAGACTTTGTACTTAAGATTATGCACATAATTTTCTGGCAATGAAATGCCCTGGCAAGAAATGTGGGAAGTGGGAGGGTAATAGAGCCCCTTTGCCCTCTGGCATTTTAAATTACTGACAAACTGGCTGCAGCAATTTGAAGTTTTGCAATGGCTGAATTTAACCTTTCTGTACCACCTACATTTTGGACAGGACTGTTCTAACATGTGGCGATATTTTCATAAACTCTGCTCTATTTCTGGTGATAGGAGTAGCTTCAGGAACTCTGAGCCACAGTGATAGAAGCAAGCTCTGCAACTTTTGCTCCTCCAACCTATCCAACAATTTTGCTTGTATATATTGTTTCCTGCATTAAGTTCCTTGCTACTTGAAGTATCTTGTTGTATATAACTGATCTACACTGGTAAGGTCAAACATACTGACATATCATTTAGATTAGGAAAAACCACAACTTGTTCCCATTATCAATAATGTTAAATCCTTCAGTACCTTTAATATTATTAGAGAGAGGATCAATCTCTTTTCATTAGCCACAAGAAAAAAGTAATCTCTGAAGAACATCATCACATATATTGAATTGATAATAGTCTCATCATCTCAGAAGTAATTAGACTTTCCTCCTCATGACTCATTAGAATTAGACACTGATTATAGTGATAGAAATAAGTTATTACCTCATATTTTCTAAAATTTAACTTTCTTTTGATTTCTGTCCTCTGCTATTGTTAAAGCTAGGATGTACCTTCACCTTGAGTCTGAATACATTTACTGATTACATTTATTACAATACTGCTTCTTTTTTCTGACTGCTTATTAAACAAAACAAAGTCTTATAAATGTTAGTATAATCTAGTCAAATGAACAAAATAACTAGCAAGTAACATAAGCATTTTTCACATCTTTTTCTTTCTCTTCATAAATTGAGAAAGTAGGTGTTGAATGAATGGTTTCTCGTAAGCATTAAAGCTCTGACATTATGTTTCTTTCCTTAAGGAAAAATACAAGCTCTTGGTTTACAGGGATTCTATTCAAGATAGTCCACAATCTGGGCATAAGCAATCTTTTCTCATTTACTGTCTACATGTCAACTCTTGTCACTAACACTATATAGTTGGGTTTGGTTCTGTACTCAGACTGTGATGCCTTTCTGAGTAGTGATTTGTCAAGTAATTTCTGTTTTATATTTCTCTAAGGGTGAACAAAATCATATGAGCCTGGAAGGCTTAGATGAGGTATAATGAGTTGATTTAATCAGAATCAATGTTTAGGTTACCTGGAGTGATGGGCTGAGAATATGTCTTGAATAAAGTCTGGAATCTTGGGAACTGAGTGTCATGTTCATTTAGCAATGTCAGTTACACTCACAGGTTGGAGTAAAAGGAAGTGGTAGCAGATGTGTGTTTTATTTGCTATCCTTGGTCTAAAACTCATTCATTCAGGCATCCTGCCTTGAGAATAAATCTTCAAGGTCAGAGTGATGGAATACAATTGTGCATTTTGAACAAGCTCCTAGGTCATACCAATGCCTCAACACTGAGGCATTCACTGAAGTTTAAAACACACACACACACACACACACACACACACACACCCAAAGAAACCAACCCAAGTTTACTTGGTAACCATAAAAGGGGCAAGATGCCCAACTATCAGACTGGTTCTATAAAGCATTAGAGACAAAGTAGGACTTCAAGTTTATCTGATCAAGAGATAAATATTGTCCTAAGAAGGATTATGGCCCAGTTGACCATACAAGAAGTAGTGCTAGGTCCTGCAGAATTAAAGTATGTTTATAGTATGATAAGAAAATGGCAATAAGTCCTAAGACACTTGTTCAAAAGGAAAGTTGGCAATGTAGTGCTTAATGTATTGGGCTGCTAACCAGAAGGTTGGCAGTTCAAACCTGCCACCTCCTGAAAGATGGTGAATTTCTCCCTCTATAAAGATTTACTGACTTGTTAGAATAAACCAGAGAATAATGCATTTATCTGCTCAGGGTCTCTACTGTATTTTTAAGACTGGTGATACCTTTGGATTTAAATATAAATTTAAATATATTTAAATATATATATTCTGCTTTCATAAATTAGTCCATTTGTGTGTCCACAGAATTTGATAAAAATTGTTGAGAACAGTCAACTTCTCTCATTTACATCAGGACAGGACAAAAGGATTCAGTTTGTGCACATGGAGAGCAGGCCCAATATGCATGGAGAGCGGTGGTCATACAAAGAAAGAAGCAGATACTTTAAAGGACGAGAGCTTTCAAGGGAAAAGTCTAGAACCTAAACCATGTAGTAATTTACCTTCCCTTGCTCACATGGAGATTTTGAAAAATTGTTTTCTACACAATTTTTGTAAGGCTGTATTGTTTTAATGAAAAAAAAAACCCCTTGCATTTTATGCAAATACAATAAAGGCTTTTCCTAGGAAAAAATAAATTACCTATATTGATTTACATGTTGTTGTTGTTCTTGTTGTTATGTGCCATCGAGTCACTTGCAACTCATAGTGACCCCTATGTACAACAGCCCTAAACTCTGCTCTGTCCTGTGCCAATCATACCATCTCCGACACACCCATCCCGATTACACCAGTCACTGAATCAATCCACCTCATACGGGCCTTCCCCTTCTGCGCTGTCCCACCACTCTACCAAGCATGATGTCCCTCTCCAAGGACCTGTCCCTCCTTGTAACATGTCCAAAGTATGTTAGACAGAGCCTCAGAATCCTTGCCTCCAAGGAGCCAGCCAGTTTGACACTTTCCAGGATGAATCTGTTTGTTTTCTTAGCAGTCCATGGTACCCTCAATACTCTTCTCCAGCACCACAGCTCAAAGGCAACAATTCTCCTTCTATGCTCCTTAGTCATTGTCCAACTCTCTGATGCATAACAAGTGATAGCAAAGACCATGGCCTGTATCATATGCCCCTTAGTCTCCAAAGAGACACCATTGCTTTTCAGTACTTTGGAGAGGTCCCTCACAGCAGACTTTCCCATGGCAATATGTCTTCAAATTTCCTGGCTGTTGGTGCCAAGAGTGTTGACTGTGGAGCCAAGCAAACTGAAGCTGTGAACAATCTCAATCTCTTCACCATCTGTCCTGATGCTGCTAATTGGCCCAGTGGTGAGAATCTTTGTCTTCTTGACATTGAGCCTCAATCCATATTGGAGGCTTCAGTCCTTGACCCTCTGCAGCAAGCACTTCAGAGCCTCCTCAGTTTCAGCAAACAGGGTAGTGTCATCTGCATAAGGCAGATTGTTGATAGATCTTCCACCAATCTTGACCCCACATTTCTCCTCATAGAGCCCATAGAACTTTTTTTTCAGATTGGTGGAAAAATTTACATGTTACACAAGCTAATATTTTTTTTAAATTGTTGTTTTTGTTGGGTGCCAGCAAGTCAGAACCAGGTCACGGCTGGCCACCAACAGATTAACAAAGTCAGTAAAAATTGCACAGGAGGACAATGTCCATCCATCTTCCATGGAAGAACTGGTGCATTTGAATTGTGTGCCTTTGAGACACAGCTTCTTACAAGGTCACTAGCAGAAGGAATTGTGGATACTTGTTTGATTTTAACTCTTATTTGACACATCATTTTTTTTCCTCTCTAACATTTCATGTTATGAGTTGCCTACAACTCGATGGCACTTAACAACATAGAGAGAGACCAGTTGGCCTAGCTGACAGAAAGTTATGTTTTCAAGCCAAAGGTGGGTGACACTATTCTGTGGCCCTCAGGCCTGTTTTTTAATTGTTGTTGTTCAAACATTCTTCTAGGTCCTATAGCCCTGGTTTGTCCACTTGCCTTACAGAGGTAACTTGTGGTTGCTGAACATTGTGACATTGATGAGTCAAATGAGAGAATGGTTACCCATGGTAGACAGTGTTTGGTGTAGTTCCTGCTTGAAAGCAGGAGTGGCATCCACTTCCATAAATAGCTTGCCTCGGGAAACCCTGCGAACACGGAGAAAGGATGAAAGTCACGCAACTGTCAAGGACTTTCATTCATAGGGTCGCTTTGAGTCGCCTACGACTTGACGGCACGTTACAACAACAACAACAACATTTCACAGTATAATGGGAAGATAAGAGATCAAGTTTTGATCTAGAAATTTAAATTTTAAAATTCAAATGCATTAATGACATTAGAGCATGTTTTCTGTACAGTACTAACATCACAATCATGTTAAACCTAGGAAAAATCCACTAACCATTTCAAGCAACATATACTTCTTTTTATTATCCTAAGTACATCTAAATGAAATCTAGGTCTCAAGAAAAAAATTGAGACTGAGTATAGAAATGAACTTCTATAATTTGTTTTGTGAATTATAAATGTAATTCACATCCATGATTATGATTAAAAGTGTACAAAAGTGTATATAAGAGAATACTAACCCCTTACATAACCATTTTTAGTTTCTAAGATAGTAACTGATTACATTTAAGGAGATCTTCTTCAAGTCTTGTATGTCAAATATTTTTTCCTAAATTTGAGAAAATACAGCAACATAAGTTTTAAGAGTAACAACATGCTTTTAAAAAATCATTCTATTTACATAAAATTGTACCATGTAACAATATTATTTTACAAACAGGTTTCCA
Organism: Elephantulus edwardii; assembly: GCF_000299155.1. Lineage (NCBI taxonomy): Eukaryota > Metazoa > Chordata > Mammalia > Macroscelidea > Macroscelididae > Elephantulus > Elephantulus edwardii. Next base: position 11,200,415 of record NW_006399758.1, on the reverse strand, counting down.
TTTAAGTAGTCTACGTGATTTTTCCTGTGTGGAGTTTACTTTTAAACTACACATATTCATTTTTTTCTTTCTGAAACCAGTCTATCTAAATGTTTGAAATTGCAAATAAAAAACATTAGCACCCCCTAGTGGTTTAAAATTTTAAAACTCAAAGGAGTACTATCCATGCAGTTGTCTGGAATATATTAGGTGTGCATCAAGGCTGTATACTCTTTCCACACCTATTCAACATACATAATGTGCATATTAGTGAAGCCTGACTTTATGAAGAAGAGTGTAGCACCAATATTGGAGGAAGAGTCATCAACAACCCGTGTTACGCAGATGACACTATCTTGCTTGCGGAAATTGAGGAGGACCTGAAGAACTTGCTAAAATCAAGGATTGCAGATGTCAATATGGTTTACATCTTAACATTGAGAAAACAAAAATCTTCACCACTGGGCCAATAGGAAACATCATGACAGATGCAGAAAATATTGAAAATATCAATCATTTCATCTTGCTTGGGTCCACAGTCAACACCAATAGTCAGCAAATCAGGAAACAGAGCATTGAAGAAGTCTGCTTTCAGGGACTTCGCCAAAGTCCTGTAGAGCAATGGAATCAGTTTAAAGACCAAGTTGAGCCTGATTCAAGCCACAGTCTTTCCAATCATCTGCTGTGCTTCTGAGAGGGGGAGAATGGATAAGGATGGCAGGAGAAGAGTTGATGTATTTGAGCTGTGGAGTTGGGGAAGAGTGCTGAATATTCTATAGACTGCCAAAAGAACAAATAGGTATATGTTGGAGAAAGTTCAACAGTAGTGTTCTATGGAGGCAAAGGTGGTGAAGATTCATCACACATATTTTTGGACATATTGTTAGGAGAGACTATTTCTTCAAAAAAGGGCATCATGCCTGGAAAAGTGGAAAGTCAGTGATGAAGAGAAAGACTGTAAATGAGATGGACTGATACATTGTCTGCTATAATAGACTCAAATGTGTTGAGGATAGTAAGAATGGCGTAAGATAGGCCAGAGTTCGGATCTATTGTTCATAGGGTTACTATGAGTTTTACTTGACTTGACAGAACTTAACAACAACAACATTCTACTTTTTTGTAATGTGTTTAATAACTTACAGCCTTTTATAAACATAGGACTTCCAGAAGTTCAAGTTAGGTTTAAAGAGGCTGTCATGCCAGGCTGGAAGCAAAAAATAGCAGAAGAGTATCTATTTGTACTTTATTGACTATGCAAAGGCCTTTGACTGCATGGATCATAACAAATTATGGCTAACATTGAGAAAAACAGAAATCCCAGAGCACTTAACTGTGGTCGTGAAAAACCTACACCGACACTAACAAGCAGTTGTGCAAGCCTAACAAGGAAACACTACATGGTTCAAAATTACGAAAGGTGTTTTATCCTCTCCCCATACTTAATGAATCCCTATGCTTAACAAAGATGCAAAAAGGCTCATTATATGAAGAAGAATGTGACATCAGGACCAGCGTAAGATTCATCAACAACCAATATTATGCAGATACAACCTTGCTTGCTGAAAGTGATGAGGAATTGAAGTGCTTGCTGCAGAAGGTAAAAAACAGCAACAAAAAAAACCCAACCCTACAGCCTTCAATATGGATTACATCATGTCAAGAAAACAAAAATTCTCACCTCTGCACCAATAGATAACATCATGATAGAGCGAAGATTGGAATTTTCAATTATTTCATCTTACTTGTATATACGTCTTTTAATTTCCTGG
>NW_006399758.1:11158533-11198499 GCF_000299155.1 Elephantulus edwardii | reverse complement strand
CACATTGAGCCTCAATCTATTTTGGAGGCTGCAGTCCTTGATCCTCTGAAGAAAGCGCTTCAGGTCCTCCTAAGTTTCAGCTAGCAGGGTTGTATCATCTGCATATCTCAGATGGTTGATAGATCTTCCACCAATCTTGACCCCATATTTCTCCTCATAGAGCCCAGCCTTCCGGATAATCTGTTCTGCATACAGGTTGAAAAGGTATAGAGACAGGATACATCCCTGGCGTATGGCCTTCCTAATTTTGAACCACGCAGTGTTTCCTTGCTCTGTTCTGACGACTGCCTCTTGGTTCAAGTATAGGTTTCTCATTAGCACGATTAAGTGTTCTGGTATTCCCATTCTTCTCAGAGTCAGTCACGGTTTGTTATAATCCACACAGTCAAAAGCCTTTGCATAGTTAAAAGATGTATTGCCATGGGAAAGTCTGCTGTTAGGGTCCTCTTCAAAGTACTGAAGAGCAATGGTGTCTCTCCGGAGACAAAGGTGTCTGATACAGCCCATGGTCTTTGTGATCACTTGATGTGCACCAAAGAATTGGACAATGACTAAGGAGAATAGAAGGAGAATTGATGCCTATCAGCTTTGATGCTGGGAAAACAAACAGATTCATCCTGGAAAGGGTTAAATCAGAAGGTTCCTTGGAGGCAAGGATTCTGAGGCTCCGTCTAACATACTTTGGACATATTGTAAGGAGGGACCGGTCCTTGGAGAGGGACATCATGCTTGGTAGAGTGGAGGGACAGCTCAGGAGGAGAAGGCCCTCTATGAGGTGGATTGATTCAGTGACTGGGATAATCGGGATGGGTGTATCGGAGACGGTGCGATTGGCACAGGACAGAGCAGAGTTTAGGGCTGTTGTACATAGGGTCACTATGAGTCACAAGCGACTCAACGGCGCATAACAACAACAACTTGTATATACAATCAACACCCTTGGTCACATATTGAACTGAAACAGTCTATAGTTAGGGATGTCTCCAAATTATTAAAGAGCAATGATATCAGTTTGAAGAATAAGAGGGTGCATGATTCACACAATGGTCTTTTCAATCCCTCTCTATGCTGCTGAGAGCTGGACAATGAATAAGAATGACAGAATAACTGATGCCTTTGAGCAGTGGTGTTGCAGAAGAGCACTGATGATCCCAGAGACTGTCAAAAAGCCAGAATGTCTTGGGAAAAGTGCAGCCAAGTGCCTACAGAGGCAAGGAGGACAAAGCTTCATCACATATTCCTTGGACATTTTTCTAGGAAAGGCTAGTCCTTGGAGAGGGAGCTTATGCCTGGAAAGATGGATGGTCAGCAAAGAGAGGAAGACCCTCACCCAGAGGGACTGACAAGTGGATACAGAAATGGAGTCAAGTATGTCAGAGATTGTGAGGCTGGCACAGGTTAGGAGAGCGTTTGTATCTGTTGTTCATAGGTTCTCTATGAGTCATATTTAACAATGACACCAAATATATACTCTGTATCTCTCACTGTCAGCTGAGTATGGAACCAATTCAAAGCTGAACCTCTAGTGAGTTTCCAGAGGCTGTAAATCACTTTAGAGGGGACTGCTCATCTTTATTCTGTGGAGTAAGTTTCCATTTGAAAACAGCGTGCCTTTGAGAGGGTAACACAGCTCCTTACTCATGACACCATCAGAGTTAAGGAGTTCAATGAAGTGTCATTATGAGTGCAAACGGACTCAACAGCAGGGAGCTTGAGGTGTCTTTAAGAATATCTAACTCTTAATTTTTAAGTTATCCTATTTGCACACAACAACATCATTTACTTTAAGGGTGCAGATGGCAAATATGAATTGATTCATAATACAGGAAAATGTAAAATCACTGGTATGTTATTTTTTATTGTAGTTATTATACTATTTTTCCATGATTTGTTATAGAGTATCTTTTATTATACTAGTTTACTTACAAAAATTGAATATATTGTTCAGATCAGAAAAAAATTAAAGAGTCTACATTTATGTTTTAAAAAACAGATTTCAAAAATAAACACAATATTCAAACTCACAGCCAGGAGTCGCTTCTGCCTCACCGAGCATCCCTCCAGCATCCAGCAGGTTGTAAATCCTTGCTAGGAGGACACTGGCCATCTGTGTCCAAAGGAGCCACTGCTGGACATGAGCAGCCAGCGTTAGCAGTGCAATTCACTGCAGACTAAGCCACCAGAACTTAGTAGGGAGACTAGTTAGTAGGAAAAGAGTGGAAAGATAATAAACAACTGCACTGGAACAGATGAGGGAAAGAAATGGCTGAAAGGAATGTATGAAAGTGTTATATATATGACAATTAACAGTCTGGAACAAGTGGTATATTAGGAAGTCAACTAGGAGAGGAGGAAGGGAGGAGAAGAGAGGAAATTGTGTAACAATGAATGAATGAATGAATGAATGAATGAATGAATGAATGAAAACCCTACCTTTCTGTAAACTTCCATTAAAATCATCATAACTTTTTAAAGTAGTTAGAATCTACCAGTTTTTAATGTGCCTAAGAATTAGCTGGAGTTTCTATGAGTTGTTGTAGATTTGATGGCACCTAACAACAACATGGAATATATGCCATGGACCACCAAGAAAACAAATAGGTCTGTCTCGGAGAGGGTGAACCTAGGTTTCTCCTTGAAGGCTAGAATTTTGAAGTTTCATCTCACATTCTTTGAGCATGTGTCCAGGAGGAGAAGGACATCATGTTCAGAAGGGTGGAGGGACAGCACAGGAGAGGAAGACCCTGGATGAGATGGGTTGATACAGTGATTGGTTCAATAAGGGTTGGTGTGTCGGAATCAGTGAGATTGGCTCAGGACAAGGGAGGGTTCAGAGCTGCTATACATAGCGCCACTACAAGTCAAAGGCAATTCAATGGCACCTAACAACAACAACAAAGGCTTTCTCATGATACTGATGAGATGATAATGATGGTCCCAGCAGCATACTTCAAGCAGTAAGTTGTTGTTGGTGGTGTTGTTAGATGTCTTGGAGTTGTGTATGAGTCCTAGTGAACCTATGAACAACAGACTTGTTTGCATAATTCTTTTTAAAATATTTATAAATATCTGAGATGACCAAATGGGAATAAACAACCCTTTGGAGTATAATTACAGCTTAAGAAGAATATTTTACTAAATCAACTAGTTTGTATATATTTTAATATGCTGCTGTTGTCATTGTTTAGTGCAGTTGAGTCATAGATGACCCATAGTGACCCTATGAATGAAAGACCAGAACAACTGTATAACTTTCATCATTTCTCCAAGTCCATAGGATTCTGGAGACAAGCTATTTCGGAAGTGGATGCCACTCCTGCTTCTAAGCTTGTTTAATTGGGGAGCCCCACAAAACACTGTCCACCCTGGGTAACCATTATCACATTTGATACATCAGTGTCACAGTGTTCAGCATATTTTATAATAAAGCCATGGAAAACTGAAAGCAAAGTTGTATTTCCTTTATGCAGTTTTGATTTGCAAATGTGAACACACAGATAAGTTGATATACATTCCACTTTTCAAAGTTATTTTTATTTGAGTGAATGGTTATAAAGCATTGGGTTTTCCTACAATCATTCAAAGAATCTTGGTTTACAACATGAATTAATTACAAAAATATCAGATATCATTAATAACACATGTAGGCAAGATCCTGTTGAAGATTATCACACACAACTGAAACAGTACATCATCAACAGAGAACTGCCAGATGTGCAGGCTGGATTAACAAGAGGCCATGGCACTAAGGACAGTATAACTAATGTTAGAAGAATCTTAGCAGAAAGCAGAGAGTACCAGAGGAATGTCTATTGTATCATTAATTATGCAAAGGCATTTGTGTAGACCACAACAAATTGTGGCTAATCTTGAGAAGAATGGGAATCCTAGAACACTTTATTGTGCCCATGTGAACCTATACATGGACCTAGACACAGTCATCAGAACAGAGCAAGAAAAGATTGCATGGTTCAAAATCAGAAAATGTGTATCCCAGGGATATATTCCATCTCCACACATTTTCAATTTCTATGTGGAACAGATCATCCAGGAGGCTGGGTTCTATAAGGCAGAATGTGGCATCAGGATTGGAGGAAGACTCATTATGCAGATGATAATGTCAGTCTAGAGAATAAACTTCACTTGATTAATCCAAGCCATGATCTTCACAACTACTTGCTATACATCAGAGAGCTGAAGGAGGATAGAAGAAGAATCAATACCTTTGAGTTGTGCTGCTGGAGAGTATACCATGGCATGCTAAGGGGACAAACATGTCTGTCCTGGAGAGGCTGAAACCAACCTACTCCTTGGAGGCAAGGATTTTGAAGTTCCATCTCACTTACTTTGGGCATGCTGCCAGGAGGGACAGCACCACAGAGAGGGACATCATGCTTGGAAGGGTGGAGGGACAGCACTGGAGAGGAAGACCCTGAATGTGATGGATTAACACAGTGACTGGGGTAAGGAGGTAGGTGTGTCAGAGATGATAAAATGACTCAAGACTGGGTAAGGTTCAGAGCTGTTGTCCATAGGGTCACTATGAATTGTGAGCAACTCAACAGCACATAACACTAACAAAGATATGAGTATACACAGAATTAAAGGTAGAAGATTGCAGGGATATGGGGGGGATGTAAAAAGGAATAGACAGGTTGTGTGGAGGCAAGGTACAATAAGGTCCTCCTGGCCACATGCCAAGCAAGATGAAGCTGTTGACAATTTCAGTCTTCTCTCCATCCATCATCATGACACTGCCTATTGGTCCAGTGGTAAGAATCTTTGTTTTCTTGACATTGAGACACAAACCATACTGAAGGCTGCATTCCTTGATCTTCTGCAACGAGTGCTTCAAGTCCTCACTTTTATCAAATAAGGCTGCGTCATCGGCATAACGCAGGTTATTGATGAACCTTCCTCTAATCTGATGTCACACAACTCTTCACAGAGTCCAGCTTCTCGGATAATTTGCTCCACATAGAGATTGAACAGGAATGAAGAGAGAATACAATCCTGACACCATCTCTTCCCAGTTCCAAACCACTGCTTAAGGTAAGAATTACCAAAATGTGACTATGAGACTTCACATCCGTGTAAGAAAAATACATTTAACACTGTTCTTGGTACATAATCAGAATTCTATGACTTTTATCATTTAATATATCATTCTACTAAACATAGTATTTAAACAAGGCCTTGAATTGTAGATTAAGTTATAATATTATATATTTCTTAAAACCTCAACATTTCATTGTCATACATTAGAATGGACTCACTGCTGACCCTCCATCCAGTGGGCTTTCTGAGGCTGTAAATTACATCGGAAGAGACTGCCCATCTTTCTCCTACAAAGAAGCTGGTGGATTTGAACCTCCCTCCAAACTAAGCCATCAGAGCATTCTAAAATCGTATAGACAACTATATTAAAATTATTTTGGTTATGACAAAGTCATAGGGGGAAAAAGAGGCATTTTTTTCTGCTAAGGGAAACTAGACCTATTACCTATAACTAAACAGGAATTTTAAAGGCTTTTTGTTTATATAGCTTCCCATTCCTAATTTAACACAATATTTTTCAAAAAAAAACAAACCACTTGAATGTTAGGCAAATATATTTTACTGTTTGTGTTTTATCCTACACAAAGAATATTTAAAATCTTAAATCTCCAGAGAAGTATTATAATTCTTAGATGTTATCACACATTTACAATATTATTGTAATAATCTCTATTATGGGAGAAAGGTGGGCAATCTCCTCTCATGTAATTTGAAAATCAACCTCTGAAAACCATTTAGAAGGTTGGATATGAATCAGTTCTGACTGTATGGCACATAACAATAACTAGAAAAGTAGAGGGATAATACACAGTGTGTGTGTGTGTGTGTGTGTGTGTGTGTGTGTGTGTGTGTGTAAGAAAAAGACAGAAATAGAAGCAAACAGGAAAAACACCCAGTTAATAAGGAGAAAATAATTGCCTACTATCTTCTAACAAAACACTCTGCTGACATTGTGTCAGTATAACAAGAAATAAACATTTATTGTCACTCAACTTGTCCAGAATGGAAAGTCAATATATGAAGAAGTAAATAATTTACCGTGTCACAAGGAGAAAATGAGAATACTTTATTTGTTGTTAGGTGTCCTTAAGTTGAGTAGGACTCATAACGACCCTATGGAAGACCGATTTAAACTCTGTCTTATTTTGTGCCATCCTCACCATTTCTGACATACTTGAGCCCATTGCTGCAGTCACTATGTCACCTCTTCTGGTTGAGGGTCTTCCTCACCTTCGTCGTCCCTCCACCTTCCCAAGCATGATGTCCCTCTCTAAGAACAGACCCTTCTAGCAACATGCTCAAAGTATGTAAGATAAAGTTTTGTAATCTTTCTCTCCAAGGGACACTCTGGCTACACATTCTCCAAGACACATCTGTTTGTTCTTCTGGCAGTCCGTGGGATGTTCATTACTATTTTCCATCAACACAGATCAAAGGCACCAATTCTTCTTCTGTCATCCAATTCATTGTCTAGCTCTCAGATGTATAACAAGTAAATGAATAGAATATGGCCTAAATCAGGCATACTGTGGTTTTCAAATGGACATAATTGCTTCTCAGTAATTTGGAGAGGTCCCTGAGAGGAGATTTTCCCAATGTAATATGTCTCCTGTATTCTGGTACAAAAGATGTTGCTTATGGATACAAATAAGATTAAATTATCTACAATTTCAAACTTTGTTCCATCTATCATTATGTTGCCTATCAGTGTAGTGGTAAGAATTTGTTTTCTTGATATTGAGATGTAATCCATATTGAAGAGTGTAATCTTTGAACTTCTGCAGTGAGTGTGTCAAGTCCTCATCACTTTCATCAAGCAAGGCTGTGTCATCTGCATGATGTAGATTATTAATGAGTCTTCCTCTGATCCTCATGCCACATTCTTCTTTAGAGTCCAATTTGTCAAATTATCTGTTCAGAATATATACTGAACATGTGTGGGAAAAGGGACATAACTCTGATGTACACCTTTCTTAATTTTAAACCATGCAGTATTCCCTTGCTCTGTTTGCACAATAGCTTTTCGGTCGAGGTATGGGTTTTGTATGAACACAATTAAGTGTTCTAGGATTCTTATACTCCCCAATATTATCCATTAATTTGTTATTATCCATACAGTTAATTTCCTTTGCATAGTCAATAAGGCAGAAATATAGTTCCTACAAAAAAAGTTATGCCCTTAATGACTTGGACTACAGTTGATGAATGTATCCAGACACTTTTGGTGCATAGTCTATAAAGAAACATCATATTGCATCTGTTACCCCATAATAAAGTATTACGCTCATAGTAAACTCTATATTGGATGATCAGCATCCATAGGAAAGGATGGAATATTTGGCTTTTCAGATTTGTGTCAAATCCAAGACACATGATTACTGAATATGAACTCTATTCTAACAAATACTCTTTTTTTTTCCCTATACCCACTTTTCAAGACAGAAAATGGTCACTCATTTCTAATGTCAATTTCTAACTTCATCCCATGTATACTTGAATCTGTTATTACATATGGGGTTTAAATCACGAGTGGGAAGAAACAGAACACAAGCACTTGAGGAAGGGATAGTATGAAGGATTAGAAAAACACTACTACGACTACAGTGGCTATATAAACGAAAACGTAGAAGCCTGATTTTCAAAAAAATCACAAGTAGATCTTACTCATTTTAGCTTTAGATATTTAATTTACACATACTTGGATGTATGATCATTTCTTTTATATGTTAAAATAATTTGCCAGCACTATAAATTGGTTAGAGTAACTGTCAAAGGACCAAAAATTTTATACAAAAAATTATGAACTTCTGACACTCTTATGCTTTTCTTCTTATATCAACCTTTACCGGCTTGTGTTTCTTTCTTTACACAAATACAATAATATTACCATTTAGAGTTTCGATATTTACAAAAACTTATTGTTGTACTCATACCAGAACACCTATCAGCTGTGGGCTTAATATCACACATAAGTATACATTCATACACTTGGATGTTAAGCAGACACACACACACAAAGACACACACACACACACACACACACACACACACACACACACAGAATGTAGACCCACTCGCTATTTTAAAGACGAAATATTTCATTGTTGAAGTCTTATGATCAGCAAGCTCTGGTGCCTAGTGACAAAAGCTGCACTGCAATCCCAGAGGTGTGTGGTTTGAAACCACCAGATGCTCTGCTGGAGAAGGAGGGACAATCTGCTCTTGTAACAGTCAGATCTCACTTGAGAGTACACACACACAGAAATAATAAAATTTTAAATAAAGCCTAATGATCAAAGAAAAAACACTGCATAAAAGGTTACATCTTTTCTCCTTACATCTTCAATCTCTCGGCTGGGCACAGAGCAAATCATTTTAGAAGCTGGTACATCTATATGATAAAAAGACTGTACCATCATATTGGGAGGAAGACTCATCAACAGTGTGTGTTATACAGATGATACAGCCTTGCTTGCAGATAGTGAAGAAGACTTGAAGCACTAACTGCAGAAGATCAAAGACTGAAATCTTCAATATGGATTACATCTAAACATCAAGAAAACAAAAATCTTCACCACTGAACCAATAATCATCAGAAACACAAAATAGAGAGGTGGGTGAAGAAGATACAATAAGGGTTTGCTTTCATACTGTAAAAAGTTAATTATAATAATCAATGGTAATGAATGTCTGTGAACGATTTCTAAAAAAACTAATGTGATTTCTAAACTTCTACCTTTCACGCAAATAAAAAAATTAAAAATTTTAAAAAAATAAAATAATCAAGGGGAGCTCTGGTGGCCTAATGGCAAGAAGCTGCACTGCAATCCCAGAGGTACACGGTTCAAATCCACCAGATGGTCTGCCGGGGAAGGAGGGACAATCTCCTCCTGTACCAGTCAGATCCGATTTGATGGTACACACACACACACACACAAATAAAATAATAATTTAAAAAAAAAAGGTTGGAAAATACTGAAGCCGTGAAGGACTGAATTTTACTTGAATCCACAACAAACATCCATGGTAGCATCAGTCAAGAAATCAAAAGAGGGGTTGAATTGGTAAAACTTGCTATCAAGGAAGCCTCCAAAATACTAAAACAGCAACAGTGTCAGTTCAAAGATTAAGGTTCACCGGATTTAAGTAATGATATTTTCAATTGATTCATCTACATCTGGAAGTTGGACAATGAATAAAGATGAGATAACAAAAACCAATATATTTGAATTGGAGTGATGGAGAAGAATGCTGGATACCCCATTGATGGCCAAAAGAACAAGTCTGTCTTGGAGCAGTGCCTCAGGGGTGCACCGTAGAGGCCATGATGGTGAAACTTTATCTCACATACCTTGGGCAAGTCGTCAGGAGTAACCTGTTCTTATAAAAAGGCAGCATGATGGAAAAGGTGGAAGGTCAGAGGAAGGGAGAAGACCTTCAACAAGACAGACTGCCACAGTGACCATAAACAATGAGCTTGTTCATACTGGACACACTGTGTACAGTGTAGGATAGGGCAAGGTTCAGATCAGCTGTCCTTAGGGTCGCTACAAGTCATAGTTGACTCAACAGCACCTAACATAACTACTCTATGACTCATCTCTATTGGACATCAGATAATGATTTATCAATTATATAGTATTCTAAGGAGCCCTGGTGCCTTAGTGTAAGGAATAAAGCTGCTAACCCAAATGCACATTGTTCAGATCCCCCAGCTGCTCTGGGGACAAGATAGATACTCTCCTCCCAGGTGATATCCTGCCTCTAAAAATCCACTGGAGGGTCAGATGTGGGTCAGCTCTGACTCAATGACACTTAACAACATACAACTGGTATTATAGGGGTTCAAACAATTATTGGGATTAATCCAGAGGTAGTTGTTGAAACCCACCAGTCACTTACTCTTCAGGAGAAAGATGTGGAAGACAGCTTCCATAAAGACTAATAGGTTGGGAAAATCTATGGAGCCCACCTCCTCTGTCCTCTAGGGTTACTGTGAATGGGAATGGACTTCATAACAGTGGTTTGCTTTTGGGGTTTTAAAATGATTTGTAAGTAAAATGGTCACATCTGAAGTTTTAAAATTTTAAAGCATGATAAACGATAACTGAGATAATCTTTTCTCTGCATTTGTTGCTGTTTTGATGTTTTGGTGAGTTGCTTGAGACTGACAGCGACCCTATGTACAACTGCCCTGAAACCTGCTCTATTCTGTGCCAACTTTACTATCTCATTACCCCAATCACTGTATCAATCCATTTCATTGATGGTCTTCCTCTCTTTCTCTGTCCCTCTGCCCTTCCAAACATAATGCCCCTCTCCAAAGGCTGATCCATTTCTTTCTTAATCATTTCCAATTTTCCTACATTCATGCTTCTCACATTCCACGTTCCAATCACGAGCATCTGCTTACAACTGTTCCTCCTCCTTTCTGTTTCCATAATTGAGATCTTAGCCTCAATTGCCTGAGTAGTCTATGTTGGGTGGTAGTCTAAGTGTGCTCTATTATACATAATAGGGTTTTAGAAGGATTTTTTTAATGGTGAAAGATGTTTCTTTTAAGACTCTGGAAAAACCTTGCCTCTCTAGATTTGGAGGACAAAGAGGTCAATAGGCATACTATAATCACAAAGAAAATGTTCTTAATCCTATTTTGGAACTAGCAACTTAAAACCTTGTAAAAACCATATAAAGTGGAACTATGAGTCTCTCCCTGCTGAGAACAAAGACAAGAGAAGAAAAGCAAAGACATGTAGAAACATTAGTCCAGAGGATTAATGGATCACATAAACCTCAACTACCAGGACTCTGACTTGAACAATGGTTACCAGTGCTGACCACTGTAAAAGCAATCACAGTAGACATTCCTAGATATAGAGGATGGAAAATCCCTAAAAAAATATTAAAACCAGGCTTACAGGGGTGACAGAAACTAGATGATCCTCTAATACTAAATCCTTTGGTCATCCTTGGAACTTAGATTAAAACTCTCTTCTGTGAATCAACTTTCAGTCAATAAGACGAACAATAGCACTAGAGAGGCACTGGACAAAATCAAACAAGCTAAGACAGAGGATAATAGGACTTACTTTTAGTGAGGAAGATAAAGTAATGTTGAATCAATGGTAAATTACTTCTGATTTAAAAATAATATCCCTAAAAGTAATCAGAGAACATGTAGTAAGTGGGAGGAAAATCTCAACTGGCTTATCTCAACACAATCTCTATGTCATCATTGTTCTCATTATCTTGAATGAAGATACACATAATAGCTATGATACTTACCACAGTAATCCAAGTGTTGAAAGAGTAGCTCATATTGAAAAATGGAATCAAAATACAAAAGATACTAGAGACCAAGTGTACAGTTGACAAAATATATTCAAGCAGATCACTACTTACATGGTATGTTAGTGATTTATTGTTTTTTGTTATGTGTGATTGAGTTAGTCAGCCTATGCACAACATCTCTTCATCCAGCTCTATCCTGTGTCAACCTTATTGTCTCCGACCACCTATCCCCATTATCCCAGTCACTGAATCACTCCATCTCATGGAGGGTCTCCCTCTCTTGCATTGTCTCTTCACCCTCTCAACCATGTTATCCTTCTCCAAGGACTGGTCACTCCTTGAAACATGGCCAAAGTACATCAGATGGGGTTTCAGAATCCTTGCTTCCAAGGAGTAGCCTGGTTTCACCCACTCTAGACCAAACCTGTTTGTTCTCCTAGCAGTATATTCAATATTCTTCTCCATCAACTTTCCTTCTACAATCCCTAGTCATTGTCCAGCTTTCTGATGCATTGCAAGTAATTGTAAAACCTTTGGTATGGTTAGTGATATAGTCATAAAATAATTCAGTAAACAAAGAAATTGGAAAATTTTAGGCAAATGATGTTAAACTGGTTTCCCATTTAATTGTGGAACCTCTGGTGACCTTGTGGTAATAAGCAACATTGTAATTCTGAAGGCATTAATTTTTAATTTACCAAATCACCAAATGAATATTCAACAAAAATCAACATCACCCCTCATGCAATTTACTGCTGTTGAAAACCAGCCAGAGGGTCAACTACAGGTTGGATCTTAGACTGCAGACTGCATACAATAACAACATAAATATACATATGTTTGTATGTAAATATATATATATGTGTGTGTATATATATAGAGAGATAGTATTTACATAAGTATGTAAATATACATGGATTTTTATGCATAAATAAATTGTTGTTATTACGTGCCATTGAGTTGAATACAACTCACAGCAACCATATAAACAAGAGACCTGAATGCAGTTCTATAATTATCATTCATATCTAAGTTCACAGAGTTTCCAGAGGCATATTGCTTAGGAAGTGGATGCCACTACTGCTTCTAAACCCGTCTTAATCTGGGAGCTCCACCAAACACTGTCCACCATCGGTAAACATGATGGCACTTGACGCACCAGTGGCATTATGCTCAGCATCTCAGCAACCCCGAGTTACCTCAGTACAGCAAACTGACAGACCATTGTTGTAGCACTTAGAATGTTAGTCCCAAACACAATTAACTCTAAGCCTGAGGCTGCTTTACACATCTGCCTCCACATTGGAGACTTAGGGCCCATCCCGCTTTTAAATACCAACACCCTTCATCAAGTCCTGTTGACTCAAAACAAGCAGCTTCCTGCCCAGAGCTTACTGTTGGCTAAATATTGCAAATCCAATCAGCTCACACACAATTGTGAATTAAATTACATTTAAAAAAAACCCAACCACCAAACTGCTCACACCTAACCCTTAACCAACACAAAACAACCCACCTTCAAAAATCCAACCACTTCACACATATAAATGTGTGTGTGTGTGTGTGTGTGTGTGTGTGTGTGTGTGTGTGTAATGTGGTGGCAATTAACTGAATTGGAGGAAATCCTCCAATTGTTCTTCTCCTATGGAGTACTTCGTGGAGTCAGACTGCATGCCTTCGGGATTGTTGCACTCTTTCTTGTCACTAGGCCACTGGTGCTATACTTTTATATATACAATATAGTCTATTATATAAAAGGTCATGGCACCAGAAATATAATTGCTGATGTCTGATGGATCCTGGCTAAAAGCAGGGAAAATCAAAAGAATGTATGTCGATTTGTGTTTTGACAATACAAAGGCATTTGTGTGTATCATAACAAACTACAGCTAATACTGAGAAGAAGAGAGATACCAGAACATTTAATTACGCTCATACAAAACCTATACCCAGACCGAGAAGCTGTTGCCAAAACAGAGCAAGGGATTACTGCATGGTTTAAAAAAGGTGTGTGTCAGTGTAATATCCTTTCTCCATACCTATTCAATCTGTAAACTGAGCATATAATTCAAGAAGTTGGATTCAATGAAGAAGAATGTAGCATCAGGATTGGAGGAAGACTCACCAACAACATGCATTATGAAGATGACATAACTTTGCCTAATGAGGAGGATTCGAAGTGTTTCCTATAGACTAAAATCTTGAATATGGATTAGATTCCAATATCAAGAAGACAAAAAGTCTTACCACTGGACCATCATGATACATGGAGAAAAAACAAATTGTCAGCAATTACATCTTTCTTGGATCCAAAGCAGTCCATCAGGAGATGTACTGCAATAGGAGGCCACTGTCAAGGATCTCAACAAATTGTTGAGGAGAAATTGTGTCAGTTTAAAGACTAAGGTGTGCCTGATTCAAGCCATGGTGTTTTTAATACCTTACTAGGCATCTGAGAGCTATACAATGAATAAGTGACAAGAGAAGAATCTGTGTATTTGAACTGTGGTACACCTGAAATGATGAGGATGGCACAGGGTTCAGATCTGTTGTTCAAGGGACTGCTATAAGTCATATTCTACTCTGTAGCACCTAACAACAATATAGTCTATTAAATGGGCAATAAACTATATGACAAAGTTTGCAATATTGTGAGAATTATCAAATGAGGCTATATACAAATAGAATTACGCGAAGCTCACTCTGAAGTGTTCAGAAAAAGGTGTAGGTATAATAAGTTGGTTGTTGTTGTTGTTATGTGCCATCGAATCATTTGCGACTCATAGTGACCCTATATATAAGAGCCCTAAATGCTGTTCTATCCTGTGCCAACCTAGCCATCTCAAACGCACTCATTCCCATAACTCCACTCACAGAATCGATCCATCTCATTGAAGGTCT
The DNA here is from genome assembly GCF_000299155.1 of Elephantulus edwardii. Lineage (NCBI taxonomy): Eukaryota > Metazoa > Chordata > Mammalia > Macroscelidea > Macroscelididae > Elephantulus > Elephantulus edwardii. Next base: position 11,184,249 of record NW_006399758.1, on the reverse strand, counting down.
TCCTCTCCTGCGCCGTTTCTCTACCCTGACAAACATGATGTCCCTCTACAAGGACCAGTCCCTCCTTGCAACATGCCCCAAGTATGTCAGATGAAGCTTCAGAATCCTTGACTCCAAGAAGCATTCCTGCTTCACCTTCTCCAGGACAAACCTGCTTATTCTTCTAGCAGTCCATGGTATATTCAACACTCTTCTCCAGTACCACAGTTCAAAGGCATCAATTCTCTTCTTATCATCCCTAATCACTGTCCAACTCTCCAATGCATAGCACATAATTGTGAAGACTATAGCCCGGATCAGGCGCACCTTAGTCTCCAGCCTGATGTTGTTGCTCTTCAGTACTCTTGGGAGGTCCCTCACAGCTGACTTTCCCAAAGCAACCAAATAAGCTGGTTAGTCTATATTTTTTCTTTGATATCACTAGGGAGCTCTGGTGGCCTATTGGCAAGAAACCCCTAGTGGCAATGCAGGTCCAAAGGCATACAGTTCAAGACCACCAGGCATTCCATGGGAGAGGGATGGGCAATCTCCTCCCATGCAATTAACTGCCTCTGAATACCTGCCAAATGGTCAGCTATGGGTCAGTTCTGACTAGAAGATACATAATGACAACAACAACATTAAGGAGAATATGTCTGTATTAGTCAGAAGTTGCCATACCAACCAAGTACACCATTTCTATTCTTTTTTTTTTCTTTTTGCATTTGTTTTTCATGCACATGCAATTAAGCTGAATGACTCTGGTGGAGGCAGCTAAGAATATGGCTTTAAGCTGCAAAAGTCTATCTGGACCAGCTATATAGATTTCTCATTTCCCTTAACCCACACTCTGCCCAAATACTTTTACCTAAGGCAAGTTATCTGATCTGGTTTAAAACCAAAACTGCAAGTGTCATGGAGATGAGTAGTGCAGTCTGCATTTAGTAGGAGGAACTGCACAATTACAATAGGTTTGGTGTGAACACAACAGAACTAATGAGCTGGAACCAATAATTAAATCTAATATAGCCTTAAACTAGAAAAGATCATTTAAAAAAAAGGTTAAGACACAAAATTTTCTAGAAACCAAGTATTGTCAAGCAGTTAAAGAAAATAAGTATGTTTAGCAGAGTAAAAAAATAACTTCTCCCAAAGTAATTGTGTTGAATCACTTAAGCACCTAAGCATGAATGATGTCAGAATTACTCAGGTTGTTGCAGAAGATTGAAGTAACAGAGGCATATTCCATCCCCATCTAAAAGGCAAGTCATGCATTATCATTATCCATGTAGTTTTGAAGCCTATAAAGCCTGCCAGATATAAAGCAATGCTCATCACAGTGCAATTCTGCTAAGATTGGCACTTTTAGGGCCAGACAGCAGCCATAAAATGCAAACGTATATGATACACTCAAGTGCCATAATCAAATCTAAGAAAACAGGAGCAAAATAGTTGCGATTACTCCTTAGTTTCAAGCAATGTAATATTTCTTTAACTCAATAAGGAATTTTAAAAAACCTCAAATGTATTCATCAAGGATGTAGATAAATAAAATTCATATTTTTATCATTAACATACGGTTTATTTCACCAAATATAATGGAATATATGCATGCAGTTTATGGGAAAACATCCTTCCTCCAGGGCACTACTTTTCCCTGTGGAATAGTGGATTTCCATGTCATCACCTTGGATAATAAATATAAAAATAAAGCTTATTCCATAGCCTTCAGGCTCTGGCAACCTAGTGAACAGGAGTTGCACTGCCAACCCCAAAGCATGTGGTTTAAATTCACCAGCTGCTCTGTTGCAGAGAGATGGGTAATCTCCAGTATAATTACTTGGCTCTTAAAACCCCTAGGGGGTTCAGTCATTTCCAACTTGATAGTATAAACAAGAAGAATAATAACAATAACAGACTACATGAAGAAGAACATGGTATCATACCTGGAGGAAGATTTATTAACAACCTGTGTTAAACAAATGACACAGTCCTACTTCCATAAAGAGAAGAGGACTTAAGCACTTACTGAAGAAGGTCAAAGGCTACAGTCTTCAATATACTTCTTAACGTGAAGAAAATAAGTCCTCACAACTAGACAATAGGCAATGTCATCAGAGATGGAGAAAAAAATTGACGCTATCACCAGTTTTATCTTACTTTCATTCACAATCAACACTCAGGGCAGTCTCCTCTCACTTCATTACTGTCAAGTCGGAACTGATCCCGAGTGATCCTCGAGTGGGTCTTCAGAGGCTGTAAACTGCATGGGAGGTACCTGTCTATTTTTCGCTACTAACCTTTTGGTTTGCAGTTCAACTTTCTTATTCTCTTGGCCACCAGAACTTACTCCCATAGTAGAAGCAATTCAGAAATCAAAAGAGATGCTGCAGTGGGCAATGTGCTGCCAAGAACCCGTTTAACAGGATAAACAGCAATGATGTTAACATAAAGACCAGCGTGCCTGACCCAAGCCATGGTATTTTTCAATTACTTCCTATTCACGTGAAATCTGGAAAATGAATAAGGAAGGCTAATGAACTGATGACGTTAAATTATGATGTTCATAACTTCTCATGAGTATTTTTCTCCGATGACAGCAAAAATTGTGTAAAGAAGAACTATGAATCCACAAAGCATAAACTATTATCAGTATCTTTACATAAACTGATTTAGGACACTTAACAACAGAATATTTTTCAGATTCAATGTTAAAATAACATCAGTTTTTCAATTCATAATCTTTGCAGTATTAGATGTTTCTATTTAAATATCTTTGAACAAAAAGTTATGAAAAGTTGGGCCTTTATATAAAATTATCTATTTGTCAAAGATACTATGAAATGTAAACACAGTATTTCATTGGTCATGTCTAGACTCACTGTCACATAAACTCAACAAAAAGTAAAGTATACACACTAATAACCAAAGGAGCCTACTGGATTTCTTAGTATTGATTTAGTATAGATTTTGGGAGTGACAAAGCAGGTATTATGAAAACCTAAATGCTGCTCTCACCTTAAAGTCTCCCTTGGCAATACTTATTCAGTTGATTCTTACTACATTAATTAACATTCTGTAAGCTCCAGAGACACAAAACAATATTTAGTATAATTAAATGGAAAATTAAAAAAATATTTATAATTAACAATAGACATAAAATCGCTACTGTCTCTAAAATATGTTAACAGGGATGTTGTTGTTAGATGCCGTCAAGTCGCTTGCAACTCACAGCAACTCTATGTACAAGAGCCCTAAACCCTGCTCTATCCTGTGCCAACCTCATTGTTTCTGACACACTCACTCCCACCACCCCAATCACAGATAGATCCATCTCATCTAGGGTCTTTTTTTCCTGTGCTGTCCCTCCACACTCCCAAACATGATGTACCTCTCCAAAGAATGGTCCCCCCTTGCAACTTGTCCAAAGTATTTAAGAGGAAGCTTCAGAATCCTTGACTCCAAGGAGTTGCCCAGCTTCACCTTCTCCAAGACAAACCTGTTTGCTCTGCTAGCAGTCCATGATATATTCAACCCTCTTCTCCAGCACCATAGCTGAAAGGCATCAATTCTCTCTCTAGCATCCCTAGTCACTGTCCAGCTCTCTGATGCATAGCATGCTAATGTGAAGACTATAGTCCAGATCAAGAGCACTTTCGTCTCCAGCTTGACGTTGCTGCTCTTCAGTACTCTTGAGAGGTCCCTGACAGCTGACTGTCCCAATGTAATTAGTTTCTTGATTTTCTGGCTGCTGTCACCAAGAATGTTGACTGAGATAGAGTAAAAATTAAAACCAGACATTTTAAAAACATTGCAATATTTCATTACAATTGCCTGAGTAAAATGTTCCTATTTCAGTCATTACTTATTTTTGGATTAATAGTAGCTTCTTCTAAGGTATTATTCCTTCTTTGTCCATTTTGTACATGTAAACAACCATTTAAAAAACAAAAACCTGCAGAGAAATGGTGACAACTCACAGCACCCCTTTTAAGCCCCTCTGTAAACTTCTATTTAACGTTAAAATCTTAGTCTTAACTGTAAGATGACTTATTAGCTAGAGCTATGGTATTTTAGTTTGTTCCAAGTCTATCATCGTTCTTCACAGGGGTTAGAAGACCCTCAAATTTACACTATAAAACATGACAGAAGTCCAGAACAAAGGCTGCATAGTGGAGTGGACTTGGGAGGAGAGATTGTATAACAATGGAAGAATTTTTCTCCTTTCAAAGAGAAGAGCAAACTGGGGGAGAGGATGGGTAGGGAGAAACGTGCAACAATGAATAAACAAATCCAAAGTCTCTGTAAACTTCCATTAAAATTAATAAAAATTTTAAAAAAATGGGCTCACTGTTCTAGGGTCATTACTTTAGCTATTAGAATGTCCACTGTGTTACTATTTTGTATTTTACGTACTCTTTCCTTCTCTTTTCTCAATCTCCTTGGCTCATTCTTTCTTTTGTCTCTCTTTAGTTTTCTCATGAGTCATGATTTGCAAGGATATCTGAGTATAACGTCAGAGAGATTTATTTTAACTTTGTACTGGCTTCTAATTATTGAAATTCTAGTTATTGAAATCCTCTTGGGAGGATTCATCTGCATCCTAAAACATTAAAAGAATAAGCTAAACAAGGTGGTTCTAAGAAAGCGCTACACATTACAAGAACCCAGTGTTAACTCATTCTTCAAGAGAGTAAAAACTCGTAGCAAAGATAGCTTAAAAGGTCAGAATAATAAGACCAATATAGACAGACTACGGCAAAAATGGAAGGAGTCAGGCATAAAACACTGCAAGGGAACAAAAATCTGAAAATGTAAGGAAAGGAAGTTAAGAAAAATAATATTAAACTTGTTCATAAAAAGCCATACTAGGCCAAATGGGAAAGGAGCTTTGGTGGCTGAATGGTAAAGAGTTCAAATGTCAACCCAAAAGTATGAGGTTCAAGTTCACCAGCAGCTCTGAGGGAGAAAGGTGGGAGTCTATGTGATTTAAAGACTCTAAAAATCTGCTGGAAGATGAGCTAGGAGCCAGTTCTGACTCGACACCACATAACAAGAGCAAATGGGAACTAGCAGTCACCTAAGACACTTCTAATGAAAAGATTTCTTTCAAAAACTCTGAAATTCATTGCCATCACGCTGCAATTGACTCACAGCTGAAACTCCAAGGGCTTTTCAGAGGTTTCAAACTGTTCAGGAGGAGAGAGTTCATTCTTTTCCTGGGGAGTTGCTGCATGGATTTGAACCACCAGAGAGGTGTCACCTCTGGACGAGCAGAGTAACAAGCTAAAGACTCCACCCCAAAGATCCCCTAGAGCTCAAATAATTTTTAAAATACCCCTACTATTAATATAATAACAAATTACATATAGATAAAAGCTAGTACATTGATGATAAATGTAATGCATATGTGTTGTGCTTCTAGCCTAAAGGTCAGTGGTTCCAATCCATCAGCTACTCCTAAACTAGGAGAAAAATTGTCTCTTTTCCTAAACGGCTTATAGCCTTTGTCATGCAATGCAGGGTCACTATGAGTTGGAATCCACTCAATGGGTAAGACCATAATTTTTTAAAAAGTCAACACAATTCTTTCTCTAGTCTAAGAATGACCGCATGGTAGAAGAGCAGATAAAACTATTAAAAGTGAAATATGTTTTTAAGTGGTTAGTTTAGCATTTCAGGAAGCATTCTAACCAAAACTTCCCTCCACTATGAAGAATGGAATTTTGAATTTCCTTTTAAATTAATATAGTGGATTTAAAATTTTTTTTCTGGCACTATTCATTTTTCTCTTTTGAATTTTTTTTAAAAGATATTTTATATTGATTTACATACAAAATTTGTATAGACTGTGTTTCACAGTCTCCTTCATTCACATTGTGTTTCAGACAATCATTCTCAAACATTATCTGGCACTATTTTTATCTTGTTGAAAAGAAATGAAAAATAGTGAAGCAGTATATCAACAGGGAACTATCAGAAAATCAAACTGGTCAGAAGAGGCTGTGGAATGAGATATATTGTTACTGATATATATATATGTTGAAGGCACAGAAACCAGAAATACATTTGTGTGTTGTGTTTTATTTAATATGCAAAGGCTTTTGACTATGTGGATCATAATAAATTATTGATAACATTGCAATGAATGGGAATCTGATAACCTTTCACTATATCCATATGAAAGCTGTACATAGAACAAGCAGCAGTCATTTAAATAATGTAAAGGGTTAGATGTTATTGTTATCAGATGCTGTCGTGCTGACTACAGCGCACAGTGACCTTATGAACAGATCTGAACCTTGTCCTATCCTGAGCCATCCTTACCATCTCTGATGTGCTCCAGTCCATTATTACAGTCACTGCGTCACTCAGTTATATTGAGAGCTTTCCTCTCTTTCTCTGATCTTTCACCATAGTCCTTTCTAAGGAATGACCCCTCCTGATAACATGTCCAAAGTATGTAAGATAGTGTTACCATCTCTGCTTCTACTATCTCTTGGTTCTACTCCCTCCTCTAAGGTAGACACACTCGTTCTTTTAGTCCGTGGGATATTAAGCACTTTTCTGCAACACCACAGTTCAAAGGTATCTGGTTTTTTTCTGGTATTCACTATACAATTTATGGATGTATAGGAAGCAACTGAAAATACCTGCTCAGAGGGATGGAAGGACATCCCAGGAGAGGAAGACACCAGATAAGATGAATTGATACAGTAACAGAATCAGTGAAGCTCAGGACAGTGCAGGCTCCAGATCCGCTGTACATAGAGTCACTATGAGTCACATGGGACCCGATGGCACATAACAAGGATCAGGTGGTACACATTAGTCCTTAAGCTGACATTCTTGCTCTTTAGCACCTTGGAGTGGTCTTTGATAGCAGCTTTTCCCCATAGCAACACATCTTTTGATGTTTAACTCTTGTTACCATGAATGTTAACTGTATCCAAGTAAAATGAAATAGTTTGCAGTTTCAATCTTTTCTCCAGCTTCAACGATGTTGTCTATTCATCCAGTGGTGAGGAATTTTGCTTTCTTGATACTAAGATGTCATTCACATTGAAGGTTGCAGTCTGTGCTTTTTTGCAACACGTGTTTCAAGTCTTTTTCACTTTCTGCAGGCAAGGTTGTGTCATCTACATCATGCAGGTTGTTGATGAGTTTTCCTCCAATCCTGATGTCACTTTCTTCTTCTTATAGTTTAGTCTCTTGAATTATTTAATCAGAATACAGGTGAAATAGGTATGGACAAAGGCTATAACCCCGATAAAACCTTTCCTAATTTTAAACCATGCGGTGTTCCCTGGTTGTGTACAGACAAGTTTTTTGGTCTATGTACTGATTTAACATAAGCACAGTTCAGTGTCTGGGAGTCTTATTTTTCTCAGTGTTATCCATAATTTGCTATAATTTACACAGCTGAAGGCCTTTGTATAATAAATAAAACACAAACAAACATCTTTCTGATAGTTTCTGTTTTTAACCAAGATCTATCTTATATAAGCAGTGATACTTTTTGCTTTAAGGCCTCTTTTGAATCCAGCTTGACTCTTCAGCAAGATTTTACTTGTATCTGATATTCTTGATATTGTGCAATATTTTCCACAGACTCTTGGATCACTCTTTCTTGTTTTATTAAAAAAATCAGAACAAATTTAGATTTTCCCCAGTCAATTGGGCAAACAGCTTTCCTTCAACTATTCTTTGAAACATATACTGGTATTTTATCAATTTTTTTTTTTGCTAATATCTTGAGTACAAATGGAACGTCTTCCTTTTTTAGCTGTGGTTCTTAATCATATGATACTTTATCAACCAAATATTTTTTATACAGTGACTCTATTCATTTTTTTTCCATTTGCTTTTGATACTTCCTGCATCCACAGAATGCTTCTGTGTTGCCGCTCAAAGCTTTAATTTTTTCTTCAATTCATCGAGGTTTTGAAATTCTATGTGGGATTTTTTTTTCATTATGGTTTCCGAACCCCCACTTTTGGCACATTTTGCTATTTTAAAATCTGGAAAGGTGTACATCAAGTTTGCATCCTTTCACCACATCTATTAAATTTATATAAAGAGCTAATAATCTAAGATGCTGAACTATATGAGAAAAATGTAGCATGAGCATTACAAGAAAACTCATCAACAGGCTCAAGTATCTATATGACACAACTGCTTGCAGAAAATAAAGAAGACTTGCAGTACTAAAACAGCTCAAAGATTATTATCTTCAATCTGGATTACACCTTAAAAAAAATCCTCAGAACTAGGCCAATAAATAACATCATGACTAATGGATAAATTATTTCCTTTAACTTTGACTCATAACCACTGGTCCCTGAAGCAGTAATCAAGAAATCAAGTCATGTCTTGTATCATCCAAGTCTACTACCAAGGGCCTAGCTAAAAAAGTAAAGAGCAAGGATGTCGATGTGCGATCAAAGGCATGCCTGACCCAAGCCATAGTATTTTCAATTGTTATACACATATATGAAAATTGGAAAATGAATATGTAAGGCCAAAGGAAATTGATGCCTTTGAATTCTGGTTCTGGCAAAGAATATTGAATATATCACGGGCTTCCATAAGAACAAATAAATCTGTATTGAAGGAAGTGTGGTCAAAATGAGTGTATGCTAGTTGTGAGGGTAGTAGGACATCACATGTGCTTTGGGTATTTTGCCAGGAGGAACCAGTAATTGGAGAAAGACATTATGATTGCTAACGTAGAACTTAGTTGAAAAAGAGGACGATACTCAATGAAAAAGACTGACAAAGTGGCTGGCTGTAGTGGTAAAGTATTGGACAGGATTTTGCTTTGTTGTATGTAGGGTTGATATGAATGACTCTAATCATATTATTTCCCTAGGCAACAAGGTCTGCCTGTATTGGGTAAGACTATACGTATCTTCAAGTTCATACATACAGAGATCACCAGAGCTGAGAGGATGTATTGATTTACTAAGGTCCTGGGAACCCAAAATAAGGGTAGCTGTTATTGTTGTTGTGTTAGATGCTGTTGAGTCAAGTAAGACTCATAGCAACTTTAAGAACAAAAGATCTGAGCCCTGTGTTATCCTGCGGCATCCTCACACTTCCTGACACACAAGAGCCCATTGCAGCAGTCACCATGTCAATCCATCTGGTCTTCCTCTCCTTCACCAACCACCCACCATTCCCAGCATCACATCTTTCTCCAACGAATAGTACCTCCTAGAAACATGCCCAAGGTATGTGAAGTGAAGCTCTATCATTCTTGCCTTCAAAGTGTTCTCTGGCTGCACCCTCCCTAAGACATATCTGTTCATTCTGTTGGCCGACCATGGGATGTTCATTGCTCTTCTCCAACACCACAGCTCAAAGGCATCATTGTTTTTCCTGTCATCCTTATTCACTGTCCAGCTGTCAGATGCATAGCAAGTGATCTGAAAGACTATGGCCTGATTCAAAGGCAACTTAGACCTCAAACTGACATTATTACTCCTCAATAATCTGGAGAGGTCCCTAACTGCTGATTTTTCCCAGTGCAATGTGTCTCCTTATTTCCTGACTGCTGGTATCAAGGACATTAATTGTGGATCCAAGCAAAACGAAGTTTTGAAAAAACCCTATGAAAACAAGGGTAGAATTAATTATTAGTCCAATTGGTCCAATCTTAGGACTCCTCCTCATGACTGCTCTCACTTTCTGTCCTTGTAACAGAGCTCTTCTCTTGGAACTTATCTGCTCAGTATATGAAAAATAGAAGGGGGAAAGGAGAAACCTCTTACTTTATGCAAATGTTATACTTCTCAGGTGAATCCTGAATCAGAAGGTTCTACAGCCCTCTTAATGTCACTTCTAATTTCAAATGTAAAAAGATTAAAAAAAAAAAAAGAGTAACCAAATTATTTATCCTCTACAACCCCTTCAACAGGCTGAATGCCAAGGATAAACCACATTTTCTTTCATTTTTGTTCTTTTAAAATAAGTCTTTTTTTAAAGATAATTATGTTGTATGCAAAGCTATTTTGCAAAATGTATGAAAACTGGGGATCTTCACTTATCGGCTATACTAAAATCTTTTGAAATTTAGAAATGCATGGCGTATTTATGAGAGTAACAAAATAGAGGTCATAAAATGCTTCCTTTTTAAGAAACTAAAAACAGCAAACTAATTCCAGATATGCAAATTCTGCAATTACATAACAACGCTTCATTCTGCAACTCAAACAGAACTTAATTACTCTTTTATTTTTTTAAAAAGATACCCTTTTATCTTATGTTCTCATTATTACATAGTAAGCAAAAACTCCAAGCAGAATTTAAACTAGATGTTCACTAATTTCCCTCTTCTCCACCAACCTGCCTTAGTTTTAAAAAGACCCTGTTAGTTGTTTTCTCTTTTCCCTATAAACTTCTCACATGCATTTGTTGTATCACTTTTCACGTAATTAACTTACATATACATTTCTTCAATAATTTGTGAAAGTGTGAAAGACTGAAAAGCAGTTGGATTCGTGTTTTAATCTACATTGTAATGCAACCTAAAAGAACATCAGCAACACACTGAGTGTCAGTGGAGTTATCTTCCCCCTTCCCCCTCTTCCAGCATCAAACCATCATTTTCACAAGTAGTTAACTCCTAAACTGAAGCATGAGATTGCTAAGACCTCTCAGGCGGCTTTCACTTGACCCCAATTCTTTATTTGTAATATCAAAGTAGATAAGGGGGAAATCTGAGGGGCAAATTTTTTTAAAGGGTTAAGAAAGCTATTTAAAAGTTGTTATTATTTTAAACTTTGAGAGGCATTTGTTATGATCACTGGTGTGATAAGTTCTTATTTGCTCAAATAAACGTGTTGTTACTGGTTACCATCAAATCAGAACAGACCCACCACGGACCCTCCAGGGGCGTTTCAAATATATTAAATAGCACAAGAGGAAACTACCCATCTATCTTCTGCTGCACATTTGGTGGATTCAAAGCACATATCTGTGGGTTGGCAGTACAATTCTTTTGTTTGTTTTTTTTTTTGCAGTACAATTCTTAACCAGTGAGGCACCAGAGCTCCCTCAAATAAACTAGCTCTTCCTTAATGCTTTTGTTTTACTGACTCAATCACTTTTTTTATAAAGGAAGCTCTGGAAGGCCTAACTGGTAAGAGGAGTTGTACTGGTCAACCCTATGGTAGATGGTTTAAATCCCCAGTTGCTCTGCTGAAGAAAAACAGATGATTTCCTCCAATGTGACTTATAACCTCTGAAAACCCACAAGAGGGTCAGCTATGAGTTGGTTTCTACTTGACAGCACATAAGAATTTCTTTAAATAGTCTGGTATGTTTATAGATATCACAACTGTGTAATATGAAAAGATGTTGTTGTTATGTGCCATTGAGTCGCTTGTGACTCATTGCAACCCTATGTACAACAGCCCTAAACCCTGCTCTATCCTGTGCTAATCTCACTGTCTCCGACACACCCATCAGATTATCCCATTTCACTGAATCAATCCACCTCTTAGAGAGTCTTCCCTTGCGCCGGCCCTCTACCCTCCCAAGCATGATGTCCCTCTCAAAGGACCTGTCCCTCCTTACAACATGTTCAAAGTATGTCAGACGAAGCCCCAGAATCCTTGCCTCCAAGGAGTAGCCTGGTTTAACCCTCTCCAGGATGAATAGGATGAATCTGTTTGCTTTCTTGGCAGTCCAGGGTACATTCAATACTCTTCTCCAACACCACTGCTCAAAGGCATCAATTCTCCTTCTATCCTCCCTAGTCATTGTCCAACTCTCTGATGCATAGCAAGTGATTGCAAAGACCACGGCCTGTATCAGATGCACCTTAGTCTCTAGAGATACACCATTGCTCTTAAGTACTTTAGAGAGGTCCCTAAGAGCAGACTTTCCCATTGCAATGTTTTCCAGGCTGTTGGTGCCAAGAGTGTTGACCATGGAGCCAAGCAAACTGAAGGTGTGAACAATCTCAATCCCTTCGCCATAGCTTTTCAAAATACAGAAAACTATAGCCCTTGGGCTTTGGGTCATACACTTGTGCATATTTCTCTACTTTAAATATGAAATAAACATTTCAACTAAGACTTGTTTCACAAGACTTTTTCTAGCTATCCAACCAGCACATGTTTTATCTGAATCCTTGTGAAAATATCATGGAACAAGGAATGTTAGCAGTAATTGCGGGTTAATAGTGTCAGAACTGGTTAAACAAACATGGTGACATTGGCATGGCATTTTTATACACTAGAAAGGAGTCCATGGGTGACAAATGGTTAAACACTCGATTACTATTCCAACTAGGTCAAAAACCCTCCAACATCCCTTTGAAAACAGACTAAGCAATTTAAAAATATCAGCCAAGGAAACCCCGTATGTCACATTATTTGTGAAGCTGAATGGAGGAAGACTCATGGATAACCTTCATTATGTGTATGACACAACCTTGCTTCCTAAAAGTGAGGAGGCCTTGAAACACGTGCTGCAGAAGAAGATCAAATACTGCAGCCTTCAATATGGATTGCATCTCTATGTCAAGAAAACAAAAATTCTTACCATTGGACCAACATGTGACATCATGATATATGGAGAAAACATTAAAACTGCCAACAAATTCACCTTACGTGGCTCCACAATAAATACACTTGATACCAGCAGATAGGAGCTAAAGAGATGTATGGCACTGGCAAAGTCTGCAGACCAAGACCTCTCCAAATTACTAAGGAATTAAATTGAGGAATACTTACTCAGACCAAATCTTTTTAATAACTTGCTATGTTGCTGAGAGCTGAGCAATGACGAAGGATGACAGAGGGAAGAAAGACAGATGTCTCTGAACTGTAGTGTCGGAGGAGACTACTGAACATTCCATGGACCGCCAAAAGAACAAACAGAAATGTCTTGGAGAAGGTGAAGCCAGAGTGCTCCTTGGAGGCACGGATGAGGAAGCTTCATCTCACATACTTTGGGCATGCTGCTAGGAAAGGTTATTCCTTAGAGAAGGACATCATGCTTGGAAATGCAGAGGGACAGCAAAGAAGAGGAAGACCCTCAACCATGTGGATTGACACAGTAACTGCAGGTACAGGCTCGAGTATGTCAGAAATTGTGGAGTTGGCACAGGATAGGATGGGGTTAAGGTCTGTTGTTCAAAATAACTATGAGATGAGTAGTAGAGAGCACATAACAACAATATAGCACATGGGTCTCATTCTGTTGTACATGAAGGCTGACTAGATGACAGCTACAAGAATAACATCAAAACTAAGAAAGAAATACAAACACTAAGTATTAAAGGACAGATCAATGTCATGGTAAATTGTGAACATGGATATAGCAAAGATCAAGTCCTAACCCAAGGAGCTCTCAAGATTAATGTAAGACTTATAGCTGTGAATAAATAGTTACAAAGTATAGTACATTACGGTATTTTTCTCCAAACGCTCTTCCTTCCCCCCCCTCTATTTCTATGCAATAAAAATTTTTATAAAATATCGCACACAAAGTATCCCCAGTGACTATAAGATAAATTATTCATTCTTCTTATAGTCTCTCTTGTTCATCCCAATGTTTTTTAATAACTATGTGCACTAGAACTGTATATGTTTTCATGTTGTTGTTAGTCGCCATTGAGTCGAGTACAACTCATATCGATGCTAAGAACCACAGACCTGAACCCTGTCGTATCCTTTGTCTTCCTCTTCTCTCTGACACACTTGGGCCCATCACTGCAGTTACGGCTCCAACCCATCTTGTTGAGGGTCTCCTCTTTTGCTGGCCCGCCATCCTTCCTAGTGGGATATCTTTTCCTAGCAACATAATCAAAATATGAGACAAAGCTATATCATCTTTGCCTCCAGGGAAGCACTCTGGCTGTACTTTTTCCAAGACATATCTGTTTATTTATAACTCATAGAGATCCTGTTTTCTCATCATCTTCAAGATAAACAAGTGTTCAAAGGTTGATAAATGCTTCCGAGCACAATGTCTTCCATCATGCAATGCTCCAGAAATGACTTATGAATACAAATAAACACCTATATTAACTTTAAAAAGTGAACACATGATGAAAAGTAAAAAAATAACATGGGTTTCCAGAGTAGAAAATCCTTTAGTACCATACCCTCAAATTTAGGAATAATAAAGTCATTTTAATAACTTCAGGAAATATGACTTATTTAGATGCTGATTTAAAAATAAACTGAGAAATGACATAGGAGAGTGGGAGGCAAATATCTGGGAGCAAAAGGTAATTATAAAATTATAAAATTTAATATTACCTTTAAAAGAAACTAGGTGAACAAAAAAGATTAGAAAGTTCCATCTACGTAGATGTGAAATGCACCTACTCCTCACTTACCGATAATATATTATGCAACATTCTGCATTTATGACAATAGTAAGAAATCTACTATCTCACTATCTGGTAAAAATCGTATGTCTACATGGGCAGCACAGAGTCTCACTGTTTGGCAGATACATGATGATGTCATTTGACAGCAATTTAACAATGCCATTTGGAATCTATGTAATGATGTAGTCATCCTCTACTTATTAATCTGATATGGTAATCCTCCATTTAAAAAAAAAAAAACAACACATCCATTTCTGCACAGTTATCTGCTCTTTGGAAATTTGCCATGTTGAAAAGTCATGTTTCCAGGAAAAATATATACAAATATATCTTTTACTTCCTTACTTACATATACCCACCTTTCTGCCTCATGTGGTGGCCAATACAAAATAGTTCACGCTCTGACTCCTGCTGACTAATCTAATCTTTCTTACTACCAACTTCACTGCCTTCGTGACGTTCTGGCTCTAAGGTTCTGCCTTGTGAACTAACAAGTCTAGATTAACTGCAGGCTCTCTTTTCTTCATGTGTAAACTTTCATTTCTGTACCTGGCTCAGTCATTAGTTTGTAACACTTCTACTTACACTTCACATTTCAGGCATGTTCTCGACACATCCTTGCAACATCACTGCTATAGCACACATGATACAGTATACTCCTCCTTCCTCCTGAACTCTTTTTCCTGAGTATATGATTACTTTCATAGCTAAATCATCATTTAATCTATTATTCATAGATATATATGGATAAAAACAAACCCAAATAATTTTTTAATGATGTGTCTTCTCTATTTACACAGATCATGTGTGAAAACTAAAAAAAAAACCAAAAAAAAACCCCAAACTTTTTTATTTCTCAACTCTTTGCTATCTCTTCTATTTATTCTTACTCTAAGGTTCTCTAATAGTAGCTTTAGTTTGCAAAGCTGTCATTCATTGATCTCATTTCCCAAAATACAGACTTGGCCACATATCTTTTATCTTATAATTTACACAGTGTGTTCCTGGCATTTTAAGTTTTGTCATAAAGTGAAATTATCTACCATTCCAAGACTTATGATTAATACTCTATTCCAAATCTCTTTTCTAGATTGGTTACAACACTCACCTAAGCCAAATACAATGAAGTTATTCTCCACTTACACGTTCCTGACTTGGATTCCTGCAACCAATCACGTATAAGATTTAAGCCAGTGATAACTTCAATCTTTTCTACTACTAGTAGAATAATTCTTCTAAGAGGCAAAGCTGATCTTTCCTGTTTTACTTGTATTGTTTCAAATCCAGTACTTAGTGTACATGGACACTTCGAGTTTTCCCCTCACTCAGTATTATCTTGGAATTAATTCTTCTCACTCAAAACCTTACTCTCTAATCCTTCCTCTGAGATTTGATTGTTGTTGTGTACTGTAGAGTCAGAACCAACCCACAGCTGACCCTCTGTTGGGTTTTCAGAGCCAGTTAATCATATGAGAAAAGATTGTCCGTCCTTCTCCCACACAGCACCTGATGGATTTGAAATGTGTGGCTTGGGGATTTTAGTACAGCTTCTTGCCACTAGGCCACCGGAGATGAAAAAGCAAACCCACCCCTCTTGAGCCAATTCTGATTCATGGTGACCCTTTAACAGGTTACCAAGACTCTAAGTCTTAATAGAATGATGCTACCTCATTTTTCTCTTCTGTAACAGTTCAAGTAGGTAGGTTCAAGGAGCCTTCTCAAATTATCTCATTTAAAAAAAAAAAGTAAACAATTCCCTCCCTTCAATCATGCCTTATCCTTTGTGTTCTTTTAATAGAGTATGTATCAAATAGTTTTGTGTAGGTTTTTGTTTGGTTGTTTCATCTTATTTCTTGCTACTGGCCTAATGGTCTCAAAGGCACATGGTTTAAAACTACTAGCAGCTCCAAGGGAGAAAGATGGACAATTTCTTCTCATGCAATATACTGTTCTGTAAACTGGAGATTCAACTGTGGCCTGGTTCTGACCCTAGTAAACAGAACAATAACAACAAAGAACAAAGAATTGTAAAAACAATTACTAAATAAGTAACTCTTTGTTTGATGTCAAGTTGACCCCAATGAGTGGCAACCTTATGTACTCACAAGAAAATGTAACCTCTCTTTCAACATATTCTTGATTATTTGTAGATCAGATCACTGTGAGCTAAAGAGTTTTCATTGCCTTATTTTTTATTTTGGTTTTGCTTTTGTTTTTAAGTAAAATTTTTATTTTGTTAAAAAAAAAAAAAGAAAAAGAAACCAACCATTGACTTTTTCCTGCTGCTGAAATTACAGCAATAATTAATCCACTTTCTGGCCTAGTGGGTAAGGAGTTGCACTGCTGACCTAAAGGGAAGAAATGTAAACCCACCAGCTGCCCCACAGGAGAAAGATGGGTACTCTACTTCCACACAGTTTTAAGTCTCTGAAAATTTCCTGCAGGGTCAGCTAGCTATGAGTTGGTTCCAAGTTAATGGCTCACAACAACAACAACAATAACACAACATATGTCTAACAGTTTTACTAGAATCCAGAATATTCTCATGTATTGGGGGACCCATTTTCTCTCCTTTTTCTTATAGTGATGTCATGTAATTACTCTCAATAATGGAATCCTCCATATTGAATTTATTAGGGAAAATAGAAACTGTATGATTAGAGATGTTCTATTTCTTTGATGAAAACCAATGTTTCTATCTTAAGTTTTAATTCATTTTTTGGAAGTTAGCTTTATTAATTTCCTTAAAACTTATAGCAAACTATGTTTCCCAAAATAATAAATGTTATCAAGTTATTTTACTCTTTTTTTACTTAGGATTAAGGAAAAGACTGAAATTACGAAATGGAGTGGACAATAAGTATTTATCTAATTTTTCCCTTAAATAAGATGAAAGCATTATTCTTCTTGAATATGAGACAATGCTACTTCTTCTGTTCGAATCAGAATAAAAGTGCTGATTATTGTTATATGATTGGCGTCCTTTCTCCTATAACTAGCTTTATCTTTTAAAAGTTCAGGACTTCACTATGAGGATGATAAGATGAGAGCCAGATTCAGAGAGAACCATCTTTGGAGCCACAAGTCTTTTAAGATATGTTTTAAGTGGAAATTTTCCACATTTTTATTCTGCATTTACAAGGGCATTGTATTCAAGTGGCCAGGAACCAAGACACAGAACATTCTAAAATATTGCATTACTAACTCACATCTGTTCTTAATTTTCAGCTTCTCATCTCTGACTGCCAATAGCCATGTGTGCCCATTACAGGAATGTTTATGCTATGTGCACCTGGTCTGGAATAGCTCCATCACCCATATCTCTAAGAATTAAAAATAAAGGTCTCCATAATTATAAATGAAATACTAAATAGAATGTATAATGAAAGTCATAATGGATAGCCCCTCCATAGCAATGTCACTGAATTAACCTCTGGGAAGTAGGCTTTATTATCCATTTAGAAAGATGACTTGATAAAGTCATATTTTAGTTATACGCCATTTTGTTCTATGGTAAAGAAGTGCATTAGAAAACCAGCAAGCACGCCTATGCTCTGTATACAGGTGGGAGTTCTTACCTGTAAGGTCTGGCTGGGCAATGGCTTAGCTCAATGCTAAGTAAATTAAACAACAGCTTTGTCTTATGAGTTTATGAGCCCCTTAATTCCCAGGATAGGCAATCCCATCACTCCTCTAATACAAAATTAAATTTGATCTGTTTTTAAAGCAATCTGTGAGTAGTTTATTTTAAAAATAGATATATTTGGTTAAGCTTTTGGGGATCAAACTGCAATTTCATTTTCCAGAGGATCAGCTAATTGAGCAATTTCATTTACAAGAAAATGATCTCCGCACAGAGGAGGTAATGGATTTTTAAGTGGAAAATTATTTGCCTATAACTAAGTGCTGACTAAGAACCAAATATAAATAGGTAATGAGTTAATTATAAAATACAGACACCAACAGATTCCATTTTACCCTGAAGGGACATAATGATGCCTGAAGTAATGTTCATTCAGTATGTAGATAAAGCAAGAGCTTTTCCAGCATTCTATTAAAGTATTACCAAAACAGATTTTGTGTTTGTTAACATGACTAATTTAGGTTTATGCATGATAGAAAAGATGTATATACAGAGTCAAAAGTAGCTTTAAAAATTTTAAATTAGGAAGCGCTAGGAGGCATCGCGGTGGGGACCATGTTGCTTCCGAACATCTTGCACACTGGCACACCAGGGGTTGGAAAATCCACACTAGGCAAAGAGCTTGACTCAAGATCAGGACTGAAATACATTAATGTGGTGATTTAGCTAAGGAAGTCTGATCACCGGTTATCATGGAGTCTGGAAAGATGACTTCTCCCAAGAGCATGCCAAAAGATGCACAGATGATGGCACAAATCATGAAGAATATGGGCATTACAGAATATGAGCCAAGAGTTATAAATCAGATGTTGGAGTTTGCCTTCTGATATGTAACTACAATTCTAGATGATGCAAAAATTTATTGAAGCCATGCTAAGAAAGCAACTGTTGATGCAGATGATGTGCGATTGGCAATCCAGTGTCGTGCTGACCAGTCTTTCACCTCTCCTCCTCCAAGAGATTTTTTATTAGATATTGCATGGCAAAGAAATCAGAGTCCTTTACCTTTGATCAAGCCATATTCTGGTCCTAGATTGCCCCCTGATAGGTACTGCTTAACTGCTCCAAATTATAGACTTAAGTCCATACAGAAAAAGACATCTGGTGCTGCAGGAAGAATAACAGTTCCAAGGCTAAGTGTTGGTTCTGTTACTAGCGACCTAGTACACCCACACTAGGTACACCAACCCCACAAACCATGTCTGTTTCAACTAAAGTAGGGACTCCAATGTCCCTCACAGGGCAACGATTTACAGTCCAGATGTCTACTTCACAGACTCCGGCTGTAAAAGCATCAATTCCAGCAACGTCAGCAGTTCAGAATGTTCTGATTAATCCATCATTAATGGGTCCAAAAATATTCTTATTACAACTAATATGGTATCATCACAAAATACTGCCAGTGAACAATCTAATGCATTGAAAAGAAAACGTGAAGACGACGACGATGATGATGGTGATGATGATGATTATGATAATTTGTAATCTAGTCTTGATACATGTAACATACATGCTTGGTCTTAAATCTATTGTACTGAAATTAAACATGCATGCTGGATATTTTCAATTTGTCTTAGAAAACTATTAGCATTTAATGAGTGAATACAATTCTTTTCAATTGAGATGTTGGATTTTTTTTTACTAGAATTACAGCTTTTCATCAGCCTTTAAATGACTAAAATAAAGATGTCAACAATTTTAAAAAATTTTAAATTAAAACATGTAAAACTGTTTTTTCCTTATATTATAACGAACCAAATATGGTCAAAGATTCCATTAGAATGAAATATTTAATAAGAGAGTATATTGGTTAGCCGACTTGAAGTCAGTGTTAGCTGTGAAGGGGGAAAGACCCCTTATTTGACCTTTAAATGTCACTTGTGGATCCTATCTATCATGCTTAAAAGGCCCATTACTATAAATTTTTTAAAATCCACCAAGGGTTTGTGAATTTTAAATTTAAAATTCCATAATGACTTTCAAAAGACTAAGACATCAGGGAGGACATAGATGGTTGCTGGTTTCCCTGAAGCCACTGTGGTCACTGTGGGACACTACTCCTTGTCACCTGAAGCCTCTGATGCCGTCCACTCTTCCTGGTCTCTACCACCTGCTTCTGTGGGGCCCAGGATCTGCTCTCAGGCAGGGATGCCTCCCAAGAACTACCTATTACCCACAGTCTGTGAAACAAGTTCATAGCCTCCCTCTCAAGTTTTTTAAAAAAATAAACTATTAGTTAATTAAGAAAATATTGTTCAGGGAAATAGAAGAACATTTCCTCTTTGAATTAATAGCAGACTTAAGGTCCTTTTACTCTATGACCATGTGCCAAACCAAGCAACAATGAAATGCAAAATGTAGAATAAAGATTAATTCCTCCCTCCTTAATTGTACTCCTTAGAAGAACAAACTACAAGGTAGTTTGGGTGAATATAGATATTAGTAGATACACAAAGACAGAAAAAGAGAGAGAGAAATATTTTAAAAGATTTATAGTCTATATACATGAATGCTCTCACATGACTTATCATTTTTTCCAAATTAATTTTTTAAAAATGCCACAATTTAACTCATTGCTGTTGAGTTGGAAGTGACTCACACATGACCTTCTAGTAGGCTTTCAGAGGCTATAAATCACATCAGAAGATACTGCCCATCTTTCTCCAGCAGAGCAACTGTTGGATTTAGACCATGAGCATTCTAGGTTGGCAGGACAACTTGACCACCAGAACTCCCCCAAATGAGATTACTTATATATTGCTCTTCAACTCATTTTAAACGATTAAAAAAATTTCAAACCACCAAACCTCATGGCTATAGGTGATCCACAGCAACCCTACAAACAGATCTGAAAGTTACACTATCCTTCACCCTTCTCACAATCTCCGAGAGAAAGAACTTCAATGAGATGGAAGGATACAATGGCTTCAACAATAGATTAAAACATAGCTATGGCAGAGATGACAGATATTCAGGCAATGCAATGTTCTTCTGTCCACAGGATCACAAAGAAACAACTTGAGGGCACCAGATAAGAACAAACTGGGGCAGTAGAATAAACTCCCGAATAAAAGTGAAAACATCAAAGGATTCTGCGACTCTGACCTGTAAGGAGTGCTGGTGAGATAGTCCGGAGAGAGACACACTGCTTCCCCAGAGACACTGCCTCTGCAGTGACATCCACTAGAGGCACCACAGGAGAAAAATGTACACTTCCTTTTGTGGGATTTACAGTCTGAAAAACCCCTGCAAGCTGAGCTATGGGTTGGTTCTGACTCGATAATGAGTTTGGGTCTTATTGATGTTTTTAAACTGTAATTAGGAAGTGAGATAAGACTATTCTTCCCGCTAAGTCAGGACTGGTTAGAAACATTATCAATAATTGCAGACCAAGTTTCAAGACAAGATATTAGGAAATGAAACAGACTTGTGTCATATGGAATTATTAAGTCCCAATTTATAACATTCAAATGGTAAGAATTTAAGTTGCAAATTTAAGTTTAACGAGTCATCTCACTACAGCTCTAACTGAAGCAAATGAAACCCTTTCTATGGATGATTCTCTACCACTTCTGTGTAAATTTGTCACAATGGAGGTCTGTGTGTTATAGTAATGCTGCAATCTAGACCACAGGTACTTGAAGTACTAGCAGCATCACTCTTGGTAGACAGATTATAATAATGCTTCCAGACTAAGACAAGGAAGAAAAGCCTGATTAACTGCTTATGAAAATTGTGTCTGTGAGATGCCTTTGACAACTCTGACTCATAGCGACTCTATGAGTAACAGAATGACACTGCTCAATCCTGTGCCATCCTCACAATTTCTACCACACTTAAGTGCATGGTTGCGGTCACTGTATCTATCCATCTCCTTTATCCAGTCCTCTCTAGTCCTCAATTTTTCCAAGCATGACATGTTTATCTAAGGACTGGTGCCTCCTAAAAACATGCTCAATGTATGCAAAATTAAGTCTCACCATTCTTGCCTCCAAGGAGCATGCTGGCTACACTTTTTCCAGCACATATTTATTTGTTGTTCTGTCAGTCCATGGTACATAAAATACTCTGTCAATATCACCATTTATAAAGACATTAATTTTTCTTCAATTTTCTTACTCATTGCTGAACTTTCACATGTAAAATAATATGACTTGGGTCAGAAGCATGTAAGACTTCAAACTGAGCGTTGCTTGTTAGCACATTATAGAGGCCCTTCACACTAGATTTGCCCAATGCAACATGCCTTGATTTAATAATTTCTCGTTCCAAAAGTGTTAAAAGTAGACCAAAGTCAAATTAAATCCATGTTACTGAAATCTTTCTTCCATTCATCATGTTTCCTACTGTGCCAGTGGCAAAGATTTTTGTTTTCTTGATGCTGTAATGTCAATTGTGTTGAAGGCTAGATACCTTGTTATTCAGTAAGTCCCTAATGTCCTCCTCACTTTGAGCATGCAAGACTGTATCATCTACATAATGTCGGCTATTGATGATTCTACATACATCTTCATATAGTCCACTTTCTCAGATGATTTCTTCATCACATAAATTGAACAGGTGTGGAAAAAGGTTACAACTTTGATACATGTTGCTGTTATGAGGCATCAAGTCGCTTGTGACTCACAGTGACCCTATGTACAACAGCCCTAAACTCTGCTCTGTCCTGTGCCAATCACACCGTCTCCGATACACCCATCCCGATTATGCCAGTCACTCAATCAATCCACCTCATAGAGGGCCCTCCCCTCCTGCGCTGTCCCTCCACCCTACCAAGCATGATGTCCCTCTCCAAGGACTGGTCTCTCCTTACAACATGTCCAAAGTATGTTAGATGGAGCCTCAGAATCCTTGCCTCCAAGGAGCCACCCAGTTTAACCCTTTCCAGGATGAATCTGTTTGTTTTCCTAGCAGTCCATGGTACTCTCAATACTCTTCTCTAGGACCACAGCTCAAAGGCATCAATTCTTCTATGTTCCCTGGTCACTGAAAACTTTGATACATACCTTTCTTAATTTTAAACTACTCAATATTATCTTGTTATTTTTGAAAATTGCCCCTTGGTCCGATGTATAGATTTTGCATGAGCACAAATCAGTGTCTGAGAGTCCCATTCTTGTTAATGTTATGCATAGTATTTCTTTTTATTATACAAATGTTTTTGTATAGTCAATAAAACACAGAAAAACATCTTTATGCTATTCTCTCTTTTCAGCCAAGATCCATCAAATATCAACAATGATATCTTGATATCGCTTAAAAATCTATTTGAATATTTAGATTTCCTTGTTAGTATACATGCTTCTAGTTATTTTTTTAAATATACAAAAGTGTTTACTTGCATGTGGTTACCAATGATATTTATTATTCAATAATTTTCACACACTGCTGAGTCATCCTTTTATAAATGGGAACAAATATGGATGTATTACAGTTGGTTAGCCAGGTAGCTGTCTTGCAAATTGTTTGACCTAGACTGGTAAGCACGTTCTTGTGCTGTGTCTGTTTGCTGACACACCTCAGCTGATAGCCCATTAATTCCTGGGGCCTTATTTTTTGCCAGTGCCTTCAGTGCATCTTGCTCTACATTCAGTGCTACTTATTCTTGACTACATACTACTTCCTGAGTTGTTTCAATGGTCAACAATTTTTTTTTTTTGGTACAGTCACTCTGTGTATCCTTTTCAAATTATTTTAATGCTTGTTGCCTTATTCAATATTTAGCCCATATAATTCTTCAATTTTGGAGAGACTTGAATTTTTTTCTTTAGTTCTTTTAGCCTGAAAAAATGCTGAGCATGTTCCTCCCTTTTTCAGTTTGCTAATTCCAGCTCTTTGCATATTTCATTATAAATATAAATTTCTATATAATATTTCTTTTGTCTTTTTTAGTTGCTCTTTGACATCTTCTGTTTACTTTTCTTACTTCATAATTTCTTCCCTTAGTTGTTATTTCTCTACCTTGAAAAGTAAGTTTCTGATACCCATCTTGTTATTTTATTTATTTCCTGTGTTTAATGACCTTGTGCTTTCTTAATATCAAATTCTTGATATCACTGCATAATTCATCTGGTCCTTAGTCAGTGGGGTTCACTGCATCTATTCCAGGCGCATCTAGTCTACAGATCATATCTAGTCTTCAGATCGTTTTTCATTTAGAAGCAATAAACTCAAGGTTATAGTCTGGCTTTCAATTTTCTTTCGTTTTAATGTCAACTTGCATTACTGTAACTGATGGTCACATCCACAATCAGTTCCTGCCCTTGTTCCGTTTGCTGATATTGGACTTCACCATCTCTTTCCATAGATTCCAATAAGTGAAGTTCACGTGGCTAAGCTTCTCTTAATGGATTGTTTTTTTTAAGTATTTGCAATGAATAAATCACAAATCATACAAAATTCTATCATGTGATATGTAGCCTCATTTCTGTCATGTTAGTAAAATTATTCACCTACCAGTCTTTCTTCGTTTCTAAGTTTTGTATTCCAGCCACAAAGTAATGCATCTTTATTGTATATTCAATGAATTTCAGAAATCTTCAATTTCTTAAATCTTTGGCTGTTGTGGGTTGTGTATATATTTGAATAACTGTTGTATTAACTGGTTTCCCTGTATGTGAACAAAAGCTCAACAAGTCTCAACAGTAAGTTATCCATTAGAAGCGTCTTTACCCTCAATGGAAGGAGCTAGAATTACACAATTATTGAGTCAAATATACCAGCAACCAGGAAGATGACATGGAACTAGGCAGAACTTAATCCTTTTGTAAATGAATTCACTAGGATTTAGAACCATCTTCATGGAAATAACAAAAACATTGTTACTTCGCAAATGCAGAGCACTCTACACCAAAGATTAAAACACAGCTAATGCTGTTTTTTAAGCCATGTATAGCTGACCCTCCAGAGGGTTTGCAGAGGCAGTTAATCACAGGGAGGAGATTGTCCTTCCTTCTCTCACAGAGTGGCAGGTGGGCTTGAGCCACATGCCTTCAGGATTTCAGCACAGCTACTTGCCACTAGGCCACCAGAGATCCTTACCATGAATAAAACAAAGTACTGTAACAGAATATAAAAGATGTGAAAAACATTTCTAAAAAGGCAAAACACAGAAGAAATAACATTCTCAAAACTACAATCAATTATCACAAAAAGACTAGTAATAACTTAGTTTTAAAATAAAGACGTTGAAAAGGATTTTATGAACTGTAAAAATTGTAACTCAGAATAACAACAGATTTGAAAAAATTGACTCCAATATATAGCAATTTAAAATGAAAATATCAACAAAGAGCTTAACAATAAATAAGAGTTAAACAGAACGAGAGAATTGGATACAAAATCTAAATAAATTATCTATTAATACAAAAGAGATTACTAAGGTTTGGAATATATAATTCTACTTATTTCCCAGAAGAATGGAAAAAATTAAGACTACCAAGCTGTTTCACAATCATCAAATTTGCAAAGATGAACTGAAGTTGGAAGATACCACTACAGGCATAATAATAGGAAAAATGTTGACTTACAGACAGACGGCAGGCTGAAAAATTAGTGCAATCACTTTGGAGACCAATATGACAATATTTAACAAATCTCAAGATGTTTAGCATGTGGACCAGCAATTTCATTCCTAGGTACATACTACAGAGATGAAGGGAAGTATTAGCAATGACAGTACGAAAATTATTCATTGTCCAGAACTTTCTTGTATAGTGTAGGACATTTAACTTCTCTTGATCTT
>NW_006399758.1:11148906-11158036 GCF_000299155.1 Elephantulus edwardii | reverse complement strand
TGGAAGGAGGAGTGGCATCCACTTCCATAATAGCTTGCCTCCGGAAACTCTATGAAACTGGAGAGAGGATGAAAGGCACCCAAGCGTCAAGGACTCTCCTTCATAGGGTCGCTATGAGTCGCCTGCGACTCGACGGCACTTAACAACAACAACAACATGGTATATTCATATGATAGGATTCCAAGGATCATCTAGACTCTGGAGGTGTGAATAACCTCAAGATGTGAATAACCCTGGCTGTAATAGTTAAGGTCAGCGTCCACTTGGCTGGGCCAGGATTCTCAGAGATCTACCAGATATGTAATGATGTAATTTGGCAGTTGTATAATGTGCAAGAAAGGAAGACCCTCAATGAACTGAATGAATGTGTTAACATGGATAATTTTCCAAAGCATAAAGTTAAAAAGATTCTTAAGTGTATGTACAATATAGTACTACAGATGCATTTTTAAAGTATATTATTGTTATACAAAACCAAAGCGGCAGAGAATTAAATTCAACTTCACCATAATGTGTAACTCTGGAGGGTTGGTCACAGAACTAAAATAATACAAATTGGGGCTTATCTGCAAAGATAAAATACTAGTTCTTAAGAAGACTTGGAGAAAATATTAAAAAAAGTCAAATTCAATAAATTCAATTAGGAATACCATGGATTTTTGTTATTTTACATTATTTTTTCGGATTGATACAGTGGCTGCCACAACGGCCTCAAAAAGCAATAATTCTGGGATAGTACAAGTCAGTAACATTTCATCTGTTAGAAATAAAGTTACTAAAAGTTGGAGCTGAGGAGACAACATTTAACAACAAAATCAATCATCAATATGTTTAAAACATTTAACAATAGTATTTGTTTTTCAGAACATTTAACAGAAAGATTACATTAATAGAGATTCAAATTAGTCCAAGAGAATAAAAACTCAACAATTGTTAAAAATATGCATTGTTGTTGCTGTTGTTATGTGTCATTGAGTCATTTGCAACTCATAGCGACCCTATGTACAAGAGCCCTAAACGCTGCTCTATCCTATGCCAACCTTGCTGTCTCCGACACACTCATTCCCACCACCCAATCACAGAATCAATCCATCTCATCGATGGTCTTCCTCTCCTGCGCCGTCCCTCCATTCTCCCAAACATCATGTCCCTCTCCAAGGACCAGTCACTCCTTGCAACAGGCCCAAAGTGTATCAGATGAAGCTTCAGAATCCTTGCCTCCAAGGAGCATTCTGGCTTCACCCACTCCAGGACAAACCTGTTTGTTCTCATAGCCGTCCATAGTATATTCCACACTCTTCTCCAGCACCACAGCTCAAAGGCATCAATTCTCTTCCTATCATCCTTAGTCACTGTCCAACACTTCAATGGATAGCACATAATTGTGAAGACTATAGCCCGGATCAGATGCACCTTAGTCTCCAGTCTGACGGTGTTGCTCTTCAGTACTCTTGAGAGGTCCTTGACAGACTTTCCCAAAGTAATTTTTCTCTTGATTTCCTGGCTGTGTTGACTTTGGAACAAAGCAAACTAAAACTGTTAACTATCTCAATCTCTTCACCATCCATACCAATGCTGTCAATTGGCCCAGTGGTGAAAATCCTTGTTTTCTTGATGTTGAACTTCAATCCATATAGGAGGCTGTAGTCCTTGGTCTTCTGCAGCAAGTGCTTCAGGTCCTCTTCAGTTTCAGCAAGCAGGGTTATATCATCTGCATAACACAGGTTGTTGATGACACTTCCACCAATCCTGATGCTGCATTCCTCATTGTACAGCCCAGCATCTTGGATGATCTGTTCTGCTTACAGATTGAAAAGGTATGGAGATAAAATACATTCCTGATGGACTCCTTTTTTTATTTTTAACTACGTAGTGTCTCCTTGCTCTGTTCTGATGACTGCCTCTTGATCCAAGTATAGTTTTCACATAAGCACAATCAAATATTCTGGGATTCCCATTCTTCTCAGAGTCAGCCATAGCTTGTTGTGATCCACACCGTTAAAAGCCTTTCCAAAGTCTTTGAAGAACAGATAGACATGCCTCTGGTACTCTCTGTTTTCTGCGAAGATCCATCTACCATTAGCTATAATATCCCTAGTACCACGACCTCTTCTAAATTCAGCCTGCACATCTGGCTGTTCTCTGTTGACAAATTGCTCCAATTGTTTTTCGATAATTTTCAGCAGAATCTTGCCTGCATGAGATATTAATGATATTCGATACTTTCTGCACTCTGTTGGATCACCTTTCTTTGGAATGGGAACAAATAGCAACCTTTTCCAGTCAGTTGACCAGCTAGCTGTCCTCCAAATTTCTTGGCACAACTTAGTGAGCATATCCAGGGCAGCGTCTGTTTGTTGAAATATGTCAGTTAGTATACCGTCAACTCCTGGAGCCTTTTTTTTTTTTTGCAAATTCCTTCAGAGCGACTTGAACTTCCTCCTTCATCACCACAGGCTCTTGCTCATATGTTATTTAATGAAATTATTTTATGTCAGGCAATTCCTTCTAAAAAATATGCATACAAAACTCGAAACTCACAACAGTCAAGTGGAAATTAATAGGTGGCTGCCCTCTCAGTGGTATTTTGGAAATGACAAATCTTTCAAGAAGAGATTTCGCCATCTTTCTGAGTAACTTAGATTCAAAACACTACAGATTCCACCTTTAAATTAGCAGTGGAACTCCCTATGGGCTGAGCCAACAGAGTTCTCAGAGGATGCATACAGGAAAGAAAACTGAAAGACTCAGCAACAGTATCAAACAGCTCCAGAATGAAACAGATGTCTATAAAATACTAAAAAATTATGACTGTCATCTTAGTTTTTACTATGTCTCTGTATACATCTAAAACTTTTTCCAATAGGCTGACTGTTAAATGGTGTAATTTAAGAAAACACTGAAAATGAAGGATGGCAATCTCCTCCTGTGTGATTTATTGCTTCTAAAATCTTACCAGATTCAGTTCTGACTTCACGGTACTCAGCAAACACAGAAGACCTTTGTACTATACCAAGAAAGAATAAGAGACCTAACTAAATGGGAAAATATCCCGTTCACAGATAGAAGACTCAACATGGTCAAAATGACAATCCTCCTAAAAGCAAACTACATGTTCACAAAATCCTAATAAAGGTACCAAACTCATTTTTCAAAGAGGTATAAAAGGAAATCTGCAAGTTATTTTGGAAAAGAAAGAGGCTTCAATTAAGCAAAGCTCTTATTAAAACTAAAATGAGGTGGGAGGAATAGGACATCCTGATTTTAAAACCTACTTCTCCACCACAGTAACCAAAACAACATTGAACAAGTACAATAATAGACACATAGACTAATGGAATAGAATCAAGAGTCCAGAAATTAACCCATCTGCCTACAGTGAAATGACAAGGAATCATAACATATTAAATGGGAAATGGTACTGGCAAAACTGGACATCTTCCTATGAAAACTGAAACAGTATCCACATCTCACACCATATACAGAAATCAACTCAAGATAGATTAGAGACCTAGAGGTAAAGCCCAAACGATAGAATAATGAGACAAAATAAGACTAACTTTAGAATCCCTAGCTTAGAGTATGTATGTATGTTGTTGTTGTTGTTGTTGTTATATGCCGTTCAGTCGTTTGCGACTCATAGCAATCCTAAGTACAACAACAGACCCAAACCCTGCTCTATCCTTTGCCAATCTTACTGACTCCAACACTCCTATCCCTGTTACTCCAGTGACAGAATCAATGCATAGACTTGAAAAGATAGCCAGAAGTGCATTACCAGGAGAGGGTAAAAATTGATGAATGAGACTTTCTAAATATCAAGTCCCTGAGTGCATCAAAAACTTTTCCCATTAGGCTTAGCAGAAAATCTACCAACTAGGAAAAACAAATTGAAATAATATCTCAGAAAAGAGCCTCAGAATGAAAATTTACCAACTACTACTACAAGGCATCCACAAGAAAATAAAATAAATATGGATAACCCAATAACAAAATGAACAAAAGACATGAAAAGACTTTTAACAAAAAAAGACATCTGGATGGCCAACAGACGCATGAAAAAGTGCTCAAAAACACTAGCAATAAGAGAGATACAAATCTAAACCACAATGAGAAACCATTTCACCCCAACAGCAACGTTTTATCAACAGGACAACAAGCAATAAATGTTGGAGAGGATGTGGAAAGACTAGAACTCCTGTGCACTGCTGGTGGGACTGTAAAATGGTACCACCACTCTGGAGGGTAGTTTGGCATTTCCTCAAAAAGTTGAACATGGTTTCCCATATGACTCAGCTATTTCACTACTAGGAATATATACCAAGGAAATTAAAACTTAAATTAAATGAATGAGGTATGTATACACGTAATCACCGTAGTACTGTTCACAATAGCAAGAGAATGGAAACAACACAAAGGGCAATCAACAAATGAATGGACTGAGAAATTGTGATGCATTCACACAATGGATATTGTGCAGTGAGTACTCAGGAGAAACAACTTGGAAAAACACCTTATAATATGGGACAAGCTGGAGAGTCTTATACTAAGTGAACTAACTCAGTCTCATAGGGACAAATACTGCATAAAACCTATATTGTAAAAAGGGAAGAAAAACTAGTTAGATGTGAGTGTCCAAAAGTGGAAGGGGTAATGTGAAGGGAGTAAAAAGAGGGGGAGGATGGATGACTGGAATAGCAGAGTTTAGTGGGCAGGTGAGGGGGAGAAGGAATGGGAACAACCAATGGGGACTCCCGGAGATGGAGTGATAATAGACATAGAGCAATAGTGTTTGGTTGTACGAAATGCAATGTATATGAAAAACAATGTTAATGAAAGACTGTGTAAAACACAATGTTGTCGCTATGTGCCATGAAGTTGCCTGCAACTCATAGTGGCCCTGTGTACAACAGCTCTGAGCCCTGCTCTACCTGAGCCAACCTTATTGTCTCTGACACAAACCCCCTCCCCATTACCCCAGTCACTGAGTCAGTCCATCTCACCAAGGGTCTTCCTCTCTTGCACTGTCCCTCCACCCTCCGAAGCATTATGTCCCTTCTAGGGACTGGCCCCTCCTTTCAACATTCATACATGAATTAAACACATTTTTCAAAGGGGCGGGGGGAGAATAAACATAGAGTAATGAAAGCCTTAAAGGACAGAACTAGTCAAGATTCTTACCCAGGAGGAAGGAAATTATATCAAGAAGGAAGAGGTGCAATAAAGAGGTTAAAATACTGAAATTCATGTTTGCAAATCTAAGGAAGCTATGTAACAAGCTATGTAAAAGCTATGTAAAAAATTAAACACAATATAGAATTGAAAATCTATATAAAAATAGTAGGCAGTCTGGGAATAGGAAATGATTAGCATAACAATGTTCTAAAACAAGTCTTAATAAAAAGGAAGCTCTGGTGGTGGAGTGGTAAGGAGTTGTACTGCCAATCCCAAGGCGTGCAGTTGGAATCCATCAGCTGCTCTGCAGGAGAAAACAGACAATCTCTCCCTGTGCCATTCACAGCCTCCGAAAAGCTCCTGGAGGGTCAGCTATGCGTTGAATCCAATTCAAAGGTACATAAAAACAACAACAGGAGAAAGCTGGAGATGTTGACAATATGGCAAAACTGTCTCATATACATTGGGCATGCTGATAAAGAGGGTTGTTCCTTAGAGAGAGACACCCTGTTAGGGACACTCTGACACCGTGACTGCAACAATGGTCTCAAGTATGTCAGACAGTGAGGATGGCGTAGGACAGGGTAGAGTTCAAATGTGTCCTTCATAGGGTTGCTATGAGTCTCAGTCAACTCCTCAACACATAGCAACTAACCAAAAGTGCATGTTTAAACATTAAAGGAAAGTACATGGAATATACATCATCCCACCATGGTAAAGGGAAAAGAAAAAAGGAGGATATGACTGTACATCAAGCACTATCTTGCATCCTTGAAGCAATCTTCTGAGGTGGTTACGCTTATTATTTTAATCTTTAAAATGAAGGAGCTGCAGGAAATAGAGGTTAAAATAATTGGTCCATTCAACAAATTTCTAAGGAGCTGAACCAGAAGGCTTAAACTCCTGAATTCTATGTTTAAAGGCCCTTCCTTTTTCAATATATGAAGACAATTTTTGGATAACTCAGTAAAACCTCATAACCTAAAAGAAATGGATGAATTAGGACCATAACATAACAAAAGAAACAGAAACTACCCAGAACAGCAAATAGAACACACAAAACAAGTTGACTAAGTAAATCCAAAGATTTCCAGAAACAACATAAATAAATGTAAGCAGAAGACAACAACTGGTTAAAGAGTAAGACTGTGAGGTTAGATTTTAAAAATACAGAAGCCAACTCTTGAAACAAAAAGGAAAGAAAATGGCACAGAAATTGTACAGATAAAGCTGGAGAAAGGGAACATATGAACAACACCAGCCTAAGTTAACAAACGTGGAAATGTTCCTATGGCAGGATTACTTCAGAATCAAAAGCATTATTAAAAGGAATAATTCAACAAGATAAATGACCCTAACAAATACATATCTTTTGGAGACATTTCTGCTCATTCTGTGTACTGTTAGAACTTTCCTGATGTATATTTGAAGGTTGTTTTTTTTTAAAAAAAACACCAAACTCTATATGTGTAATCCAATTTATTTGTTAGCTGTTACTTGTACTTTTGATGTCATATCTATCATTGCCAGCCTCAATTGTAAAGAATTAATCTTTTGCTTTCTCTTAGGATTTTCAGTCTCAGCTCTTATATTTAGGTTTGGAGAGAGAGAGAGAGAGGGAGGGAGGGAAGGAGAAAGGGAGGGAGGGAGGGAGGAGAGAGACAAAGAGTGAGTGTGAGACAGAGTGTGAGAGTGTGTGTGTGTGTGTGTGTGTGAGAGAGAGAGAGAGAGAGGAAAGAGAAATACCGGATCAATTTAATTCCTTTGCATAAGGATAGTCATGCAAAAGATACACTCATATATCCAATGGTGGGGGAGAAATCTAAGAAAAATGATCTTGCTCCAACTGAATTGCCCTGGAATTCTTGCTAATAATCAACTGACCAAAAATGGGCTTGGTTTATAGATTTCCAGTTTTATTCAATCAAATCGTGTCTACCTTTGGAACTCTTTAAATAAGAAATAAAAAGCCTTGGATGATATGTGGGTAAATTTTCAATCTTATATTTGATATAAAAATGGAATGGTGTAAATATTTGGAAAATAATTTCAAATCACTAAATTTTTAAACATTCACAACTGTAAAACCCAGCAATTCCATTAATTGGTTTTGATCAGCCAAAAGCCAAAACATATGTTTATACAGGACAGTTTCTAAGAACAATTGGCACTACACAGGTTGAATTATTTTTATTTAAATGTAACTTAAACTCACTGCCATCAGATCAGAACCAACTCATAACTGACTCTCTGCCGATTTTCAGAGGATATAAGTCACATGAGAGAAGAAGAATGCACGTATTTCTCTTCTGGAGTAGGTGGTAGATTTAAACTGCTTGCCTTTGAGTTACCAGCAAAAAGGTAAAAGGATGCAACCCTGATGATGCACATCTTACCCGATTTTAACCTGCAATATTCCCCTTATTCTTTCTGAGTAACTGCCTGCTGGTCTATGTACAAGGTTCTGCATGAGCAGGATTAAATGTTCTAGAATGTCCACTCTTTCGAATAGCATACATAATTTATACACACCTAAATGCCATTACAGAGTTTACAATAAAAGACAGGTTAAAATTCCCTAAAGAAAGAGATCATGCTTAGCAAATAGTGGATCAGCTAAGTAGAGGAAGACTCGCAACAGGATGGACTGAAACAGTGCATGCACGGCAGAGAATACAATGCAGGACTGGTCAAGGTTTCAACTACTGGACTATGAACTGGAGCTGCCTTAAGGACACGGATTCACAACATTGATGCCACCTGCCTATTTTCAGGTAATTTTTAAAATCTTCTTATTGATTTGTACAATATCCATATATAAGCTAGATGTAAATCTTTTGTCAGTTACATTTTATATATTTTCTCCTGGCTGGTGAATGGTACTTACATTTTCTTTCTTTTGGCAGGGCAGAACAACAGGATTTTGATAATGCCCAGTTTGTTTGTGTTTGCTGTAATTCCTAAGAAATCTTTCTGTTCCCAAGAACATGCTTCCTTCTAGAAGGTATGTGTGCGTATGTGTGTATATGTATGTTTTAGCCTATAACTTACCTAAGATTACTTTTTGTTATGTTATAAAATAGAAAGTCTGAGTTCACCTTTTTTCCTAATAAGTTTTCAATTGTTCCACCACTGTTTGTTAGAGAAAGAAAATTAATATTTCTTCCTCTAATAAATTGCCTTGATGTCTTTGTTGAAAACTAACTGGCTTCATAACTGGAACTCTATTTCTGAAATGGAATCTGGTCTCCTGAGTTACTTTCTGTTCTCATATCAATATTGCATTTTCTTTATTAATGTAGTTGTATGATAAATTTTGAGACCAGATACCATAATTCTACTAGTATATTGCCTTTACAGGTGATTTTTAACATATATGGCCATTATTTAC
Source organism: Elephantulus edwardii (assembly GCF_000299155.1). NCBI lineage: Eukaryota > Metazoa > Chordata > Mammalia > Macroscelidea > Macroscelididae > Elephantulus > Elephantulus edwardii. Next base: position 11,149,470 of record NW_006399758.1, on the reverse strand, counting down.
ACTAGTTTTAGAATAACCTTATAAATATCTTTTTTATAACTTCAATAAGAATTTCATTGATATTTTATTTTACCTTGGTGATTTAATATGATCCATTATTTTAAGGACCATCTAGGTTCAAAAAGGACTTCTATCTGTACCTTTATGTCTTTATTTCTTGTAATCTCTTTGCCACTTTTGGTATTAGAGCCATGGTGGCGTCATAAAATAAAGTGAGACATGTTTACTTCTGTTATGTAGAGTTTGTTAAATTTGGTATGCTTTATTCCATAAATATTTTAGAGAATTCACCACTTAAACCATGCTCTGTCTCTTGTTTCAGAAGTAGTAAGATATATTTAGCCAAATCTTTTACCAGTACATCTAGGTTGTATGTTTGTGCGTATGTATAGATTAATATTCATTTGTTATCTGTTTAGTATCTGCAAGACAGAATAAATAGCCTTAATTTCTAATGTTGGTAATTTATCTTTGTGTACACTTTCGTCAGTATTGGTGCTTCTTAGTTTCACCATTGCTATATATTTTAGTGAGTTGCTATAATCAAGGATGCTTTCGGCAGAA
>NW_006399758.1:11145769-11146561 GCF_000299155.1 Elephantulus edwardii | reverse complement strand
AAACAATGTACATGGAACAAACACAATGTGTACAAATTTTGTACATAAACTAATATAATTATTTAAAAATGTAAAAAGAAAATGATATGTAGTTTGGAAATGGATACTATGTTTCAATCTACAATAAATGTAAATAACATTCAAATATTCTATATTCTTTCATTCTTTATACCTTTTAAAGCAGTTATTGAAAAGAGATATCAAAACATCCAAATATGATAACCCACTTGTTCAACATTTTCTTTCTTTTTGTTAAAGGCTTGTTTTTTATTTTATGTAACTCTAGTTTTACAGGCACATGCATTAAGGATATACATTCCTTATGACCATACTTTCTTACACAATACAAACGTTCTTATGTTTAATTTTTCGTGTGATATATTTTACTATATATTTACTTTTAATCTAATTGGTCTTCAAAGTATGAATGTCATGTGCCTGGCCCATGTGTTTATTTACATTTAGTTTAATCACAGTGCTGTTTCCTTTGTTCCAAACTATGGTTTTTTATTCTGTTCCTCTTCTTTTTTGATCCTTATGCAAATACATTTTGTTGTTGTGCTGTGTACCACAGAGTCAGAACCAACTCATAGCTGAGCCTCTGGCAGGTTTTCAGATATAATTTATCAAACAGGAGGAGATTGCCCATCCTTCTGCCTCGGAGCAGCTGGTGGCATCAAACTGCATGCTTTCAGGACTGCAGCACAGCTTCTTGCCACTAGGCCACAAGCTGTTGTTGTTGTTCTGCGCCACTGAGTCACTTGTGACTCACAGGGACTCTATGTACAAAAT
>NW_006399758.1:11142272-11144232 GCF_000299155.1 Elephantulus edwardii | reverse complement strand
AAAACAACAAGGATGCTAGCTGCTATTTTATTATTGTTCTGATACATTTGCAAACTTTTTTCTATGTAAGTGTGCAGGTTACTTTTTACTTATTTGTTTCAGTATGTTGACTAAAACGCCTATATCCAAAAAACAAGGATGTCAATTCAAAGACAAAGGTGCCTTTGATTCAGCACTAATGCTATGAACTAATTACAATACATATAGAAGTCGGAAAATGAATAAAGAAGAGCAAAGAATCAGTCTTGGAACTGTGGTGTTGGTGAAAAGTGTTAATATACTGTGGAGTCCTTGGAGGGAGTGGAATCAGGATACTCATTAAAGGCAAGAATGGTGGCATTTCATCACACATACTTTGGGTATGTCAGTAGGAAAGGTCTGCTGTGTTAAGAAACTGCACTGTAACAGGCACAGCGTTCAAATCCACCAACTGCTCCACTGGGAAAAAAAGATAGCAATCTCCTCTTGTGCAACTCACTGCCTCTGAAAACGGACTGGTGTGTAAGTTATTGGTCAGTTTCAACGTGACGGTATACAACAATTTGGAAAATAGAGGGTCCTCAGAAGAGAGGAAGAATCTCAATAAAATGGATTGACACAAAGAAAGTAACCACAGATTTAAGCATGGAAGAAATTATGAAGATGGCACAGGATAAGGAAAACTTTCAATTTCTGTTTCACAGGGTCACAATGAGTCATAGTCAATTTGATGGCACTTAGAAACCACACTCTTTTGACATCTCTTCCTTTTTTGATGCTCTTGAACTATTTCAGAGTCTCTTCTGACATTTATTCTGTTTTATTCTTTTCCCCCTATAGTTATGACCTCTCTTCGTGGAGGATATCTTCGATGTCCTCCCACAACTCATCTGGTCTTTGATAATTAATGTTCAATGTTCCAAACCTAATCAAGATAATTTTGAAAGTCAGGTGGGATAAATTTAAGGTCATATTTTGGTTCTTGTGGACTCGTTTTCATTTTCTTCTACTTCAACTGGAACTTGCACATGAGCAATTTATGGTTTGTTCCATAGTAAGTACTCAGCTTGGTTTTTACTGGTGATATTGAGCTTCTCCAATGATTCTTTCCACAGAGTAGTCAGTCTGATTCCTGTGTATTCCATTAGCTGAAGTCCATGTGTATAGTTGTTAATTGTACTTCTTAAAAAGGCATTTGTAATGAATGAATAACTGTATGTACAAAATTCAATTGCTCAGTCTCCATTCTCATCTTGACCCCAAACCAGTAATTTCCAACTACCATTCCTTCTTTTCAACTTTTGCCCTCTAGTCACCAATTATTATTAATATATCTTGACTGCATGTTTGGTCAATTTCAGACTGCAGAAGTTGGTAGAATTCCTTAACTTCCTTATCTTTGGCTTTAGCCATTGGTATATATATTGGCATTACAGTTGCCCTAACAAGCTGCCTTTGCATACAGGTGGAAATTGAAACGTCTTTTTTTTATTTAGGTTTGTTTTATCTAAGTTTAATGTTAATTCCATGCTGTGTTTCAGTAAGAACAATACAGATTCTGTATCTGTGGCTCCAGTCAGATATCCAGTAGTACAAATTAGCTTCAAGTTACACATACTGAAAGAAAGAGGTTGAGCGAGCGAAGAAGGGAAGGAGTGGGGTGGGGTTGAGGGCGCCCAGAGGGAGAGGAAAGGAGAAGAAACAAAGAACTGAACACGCATGCAGGCTCTTCCATACCACCTTCAATGCTAATCTGCTTCGGAGGGAGAGTAAAAGTAAGCAAGAATGAGCAGCTACGGATTGTTGAACTGTTACCAGCACCATGCTTTTCAGCAACGTCTCAGCAGAGTGTGAAACACTTTTTACAGCAAAACCATTAAAATAAACTCTCCAAACAGCCTTTAACCATCTCAAGCTAACATCCAATTAATTTTAAACATTGACAGAAAATTCAATTTAAACAATTAGAAAAACAAATAAA
>NW_006399758.1:11119615-11141432 GCF_000299155.1 Elephantulus edwardii | reverse complement strand
TTTGTCCAGTACATCCAGAATGTCACAACAGATTAACTTTAGCTCAGTCTCAACCATTTGCTGATATTCCCAAGTCATTTTTAGTTTGTCTTCTCCTCCCTTGTTTTCTTCTTTCTGTTCAATGCTGCTGATTATTCTCCAGGAGGCTCTTCTTGCTCCTGTCACATTTTTATATGCAACTGATAAGAGGTTTCTTTCTTCAACTGTCAATTCCACATCCATCCCTGCTACTTTCTTCGTTGATTCCACCATTTCGTCGTATCGCTCAACCTGCTCAGCCAGCTTCGCCTGGTATACGAGATCCTCCCGGTCATCCATAACGGTGGTGAAAAGGATGGAAGCGGGTAACGTCTCCGACTCTCTTAGCTTCTCGCTCCGCGTCCTGGCAGCAAAAATGGCCAAAACTGGTCTTTTTAACTGTGAATTTAACATCATTCTTCCTCAGTTTAAAGACTAAGGTATGTGTGATTCAGGCCATGATCTCCTCAGTCACTTACTATTCAGTTGAGAACTGGACTATAAATAAAGATGACATAATTATTGATGTCTTTGAATTGTGGTGTTGGAGGAGAGTACCAAATATCTTGTGGATTGCCAAAATAAATAAATTAAATGAATGAATGAATGAATGAACAGCTACGTCTTGGATAAAAGTGAAGCCAGAGTGCTTCCTTAAGAGGCAAGAATGATTAAGCTTCCTATCACGTACTTGGGCATTTTGTTTGGAGGAGCTATTTTTTGGAAAGGGATATTATGCTTAGAAAGGTGGAGAGTGAGCAAAAGAGGGGAAGACCCTTAACAAGATGGCATTGACACAATAACCACAGCTATGAGTTCAAGTGTGTCAGAGATTATAGATGGAACAAGAGAGGAAAGAGTTCAAATCTGTTGTTCATAGAGTCACTACAAGTCATACTCAACTCAATGTACCTAACAACAACAAAAACAATAGGTTTTGTTTTCTGAGCCTGAGATATTTAATTTAAAATTAAGTGACAAGATTTTTATTTTTTTAAAAATGATGGAGACAATATGCATGTATAAAATGTACATTAAAAATATTTAAGTTATTGGCATAGAAATATATTCCCTGCTGCTTTTAATCATCTCTTTTGGAGCTTTTCTATTCAATACATTGGGAAAAAATCTATTTAGAATTTTGTTAGTAAGGTTAACATTCTCAAATATTGTAATGAATGATCATGAAGCTTTCCAATTATATTTTGCTCCAAACTAACATATACATATATTTTTAATCACCAGCTGTATTATTCAACAAGAGAGTAGCTGCATGTTTCTAAGTACTAAATATTTCTTTATAGTTCTGACATGATGTATTTTAATTATTTTAGATTAATGAACATCTAAGTATAAAGGCAAGTTGAATTTTAAATGCTGACATTTTTGCCATCTCTAAGTGAAAATTAATTATCTGAAATGTTAAGGCTATGTAAAACAAATTACATTCCAGTACAAAAGAAAAACTACATGAAAGAACTATAATCATAGGGCTTACTAATAAAAATAGTCCTGGTTTTAAAAAGTTAATTCATATTAACAACTATCTTACGAGAACTGTGATGGCACTGCAGTTTAAGTATTCAGCTGCTAATCTCAACATCAGCAGATCAAACCTCCCAGTAGTTCTACGGGTTAAAGATGTATTTAAAAAAAAAAAAGATGTGGCAGAGTGTATCTGTAACAATTCACCTACAGCTTTGGAAACACTATGGAACAGTTCTACTCTCTGGTAACATCACTGTTAGTTAGAATGGACTTGATGGCAGTGGGTTTCATTGTGGGGGATTATAATACTATACCCTAACCTATTATGTTATGCTTGTTTATTTTCCATATCATTTTCAATCTTTACTTTTGGTATCCATGAGTTTGCTTTTTTCAGAACACTATCTCTTTTTTTAATCGAGGCTTACTTTTGAAAATATAGGTTCTAAGCAAAAAGGAAATTAACAAAACAAAAAACTCTGTGTGTGTCTCTGTGTGTGTGTGTGTGAGAGAGAGAGAGAGAGAGAGAGAGAGAGTGTTCCTAGATAAGTTGACTCCCTTAGTATTTCATTTCCACTTCCAAATATGTGAAGATGTTCATATAACGTATTATTGCTGATATTGTTTTTCATATTGTTAGCCAAGTGATGCACTTCATCATAGTTACAACTTTTGTGCCAAGTTTAACTGGTGAAGTACTTTTGTAAGTGGAGTCAGAAGGAAGACTTAGGTAATACCTTTACTCTTACATTTTACAGAAGTGTCCTAGGGACTAGAAGTCAGACATCTTTATGAAAATGTTTTATGTTTATTTCAGCTTTGCATTTAGTTACTTAAAATGCCGTGTTTCATTTTTATAATATGAAGTTATTAACTTTCAATTTCTACTGTTTCACCTGTTGCTATTACTATGCACTATAATTGTGCTCACATTTTGAAATTAATTTGGTATATTTAACAGCAATGCTTTCTAAAAACTGAAGGAAATAAAAAAAGTATGTATTATTTCCTATCATTTCTCTTTGTATCTAAACACATAGAAATATTGTATCATTTTATGTTTTGCCACAGGACATTAATCATCTCTTCATGTTGTTTTATTGTCTTATATATAATGTAAAGCTTTCCACTAATTTCTTTTTTTAAGTTAATAAATTTTTTTCTTTTGAAGTGTTCAATTAATTGTATGAAGTGATTTTTAAGTTTTTAATGTATTATCCTTGGTTCTTTATCCACTAAGAGTTCCTATTCATTTACTCTTTACGTTCTTCCCTTTAAATGCACATATGTATTATTAATAGCTTTAATTCTTTTCTACTAATATCAATGTTTACCAGTATATCTATCAGGCATTTGTGTGTGTCTTTGATTTGGGTCACATTTACCTCCTTTGTTAACTAATAATTCATTTTTATCATTTTACTGTATAGTAGATGTTGTGAATGATACCTTGTAGGACAAACGGATATTTTTCTTTTCTAAAATTTTAAGTTTTGTGCTGTCAGGAAATTAATCTATTGTGGAGCCTCTTTGTTTTCTCACATTTTAAAAAATGCTTTCTTAATAGTTCTATTTCAATTTTATCTTCTCTGTTAGAAGTTGCCATTGTTTAGAATGTGATTTTTTCCAAAGTCTCCTTGAATATTCAGAGAGTATAAAATCCACTTTGTGTCAAGTCAGCTTTGACTATTAAGTGACTATCAAGAAAAAGAGAACTGTTACTCATTGTTTTCAAGTGAATTTTTACAGAAGTGGAGTGCCCATTTGACGGGGCTGGAAATTGGATATTTCTCAGTTATGTTTAACCTCTTTTTTCTCTCTCTAAGGCACACAGTAGTTACTCATTCTTAATGAGAAATTTTACCCTGTCAGAGCAGCCAGATTTCTGACGTCTTCACTTGCTCTGCTCAACTTTTTTCTCTTTGCTCACCATCCTTCTGCTCACATCCCAGACATCTCATCAACTCCAAATGCAAATTCTCCACCTCAGATCTGTGAGATCGCCTGTCTCCACTGGAGCTGCACCTCCCTGCAAGCTGTCCAAGAACATAACACCAGGAAGGAAGTCCAAGTGAAACATCATGATTCTCTTCCTTGCTTTACTTCTCTCAAGGATCCTGGTGCAGCCTTTTGTCCAATGCCTGAAAAAGAATGGTTTCTTTTGCCCAGTTTCATGTGAAGAAATAAGGTACTCCATTATTACCCATCATGATTGGATATAGAAGTTCTGATGTTAATTTATTTTCTTCTCCCCCCATAACACTGTGCTTCATATAATCATTTCTAAACATTGTCTTGTTGTTGTTACCATTGAATTACCTGCAGCTCACGGTAACCATATGAACAATAGCTCTGAACCCTGCCCTAAGCCAGTCGCACTGTCTCCAAAACACCTGTTCCTATTATTACCCTGGTTCCTGGCTCAATCCATCTCATCCATATTCTTCTTCTCTTGAGCTGTCCCTCCACCCTATCAAGCAGGATATTGATCTCTAAGGACTGGTCCTTCATGGCAAAATGCCCAAAGTATGTGAGAGAGAGCTTCAAAATCCTTGCCTCTAAAAAGCAACTTGGTTTCATCATCTCCAGGACAGACCTGTTTGCTCTCTTGGCAGTCCACGGTATTTTTAATACACTTCTCCAGCACTACAACTCAAAGGCATCAATTCTTTTTCTGTCCCCCATAGTCAATGTTAGCTTTCTGATGAATAACAAGTAATTGTGAAGACCATGGACTGGATCAGGTGCACCTTAGTCTCTAGACTGACATCATTGCTCTTCAGCACTCTGGAGAGGTCACTGACAACAGATTTCCCTAATGCAATTGGTCTTATGACTTCCTAACTACTGGTGCCAAGAATGTTGATTGTGGAACCAAGTAAGCAAAAATTTTGAATGTTCTTAATCTCTTCTCCATCTATCAAGGTCCTGCCAGTGTGCCCAGTGGTGAAAAATCTTTATTTTCTTGATTCTGAGCTTCAATCCATATTGAAGACTGCAGTCCAAGGCCTTCTGTAGCACACACTTCATGTCATCCTCAGTTACGGTAAGCAAGGTTGTGCCACATGCATAACGCAGGCTATTGATGAGTCTTCCTCCAATTATGATGCCACATTCTTCCTCATAAAGTCCAGTGTCTTGGATGATCTATTTCACATATATACTGAAAAGGGTTAGGGAAAGTATGCATTCATTGTGTCTTATAGGATATTATTTGTTTAAAAAAATGTCTGTTTTGTATTTAAAAAATACAAGGAAATACATATTCAAGCATTTGTAACATAAATACAAGCAAATACATATTCAGCACTATATTGTGTGTAGGATTTTTGAAGGCCTGTTTTTCTGAAGTGGATGGCCAGTTCTTCTTCCTAGTCAGCACTGTTGTCCCTATGAGTCACAAATGACTCGACATAAAAACAAATTGTGAACGTTTATCATAGTGTTTAAGTGTTCATGATCAGGAATTTGGCTTTTGACTATTAACTAAATAACCTGGGTTAATTTAGCTTAGCAAGGTGTTATGGCTCTTTCTATGTTATGATTATTATATATTGTCAAGTAATTTTTTTATCATTTTGTGACATACAAAAAAGGGCACTATTTTAAATGCATATAAACAGGAATCATTTAAAAACATCACACATAAAAATATTTAGAAAGACTAATATTAAAACCAACAATATTTAATCTGAGCAATTTTTACTTTTGTTTGTATTTTACATTTCCAGATTTTTACAATTAATAACTACTTCAATTGCAAAAACAAATAATGTATTAAAAAATTTACTCTATGCTGATTTGAAATTGAAAATCTCTTAAAATCCACATATACTTGTATATTTAATGCCAAGAGGTTTCAAGAAAGTTAAAACATTCACTCTGACAAATTTCTAAAATATATTGCTCATAAAGAGTGTACTAAAAATGAAATTGCATGACTAGTTTGAATATCTGAGCAATCAGAAGCAGAAAGAGCTAAAATGGTTACTCAAAGCAGAAAGCATGTATCCTGTTCTCCTTGTTTTGGATTTTCTTGTTCTTGGTTTGTTTTTTACTAAAAAGTCTTATGAAACCCTGATTACTCTGAAAAATTCATGAGACAATTTAGAAACTTCTTTGTAGGGGTAAGTAAACAGGAGTTTCTATCATTTCTTGGAAATGTGTATTTTTTTAAATATTCAATTAATTAAAGTAAGACAGAATGAATGCTTGAGACAAAGGTAGCATTTCTCTGGGGGATGGGAAATGAGCCATATTCTTGTCAAAAAAAAGGAAAAGTTACTGACCATATTACACAAGCAACATGACCGTTAAAATTCAGTTTTTCTGGGGTGTGCTTTCTCTTTGTTAAACATTTTTATGCTGCAGGATAATTCTTTTTTTTTCTATATTTTATTAATTTTCATAAACATTTACAGAGATTTTGGGCTTCCACTCATTCATTGTTGCACTATTCTCTCCACCCTCCTCCCAGTTTGTTCTTGTCCAAATGCCACAGTGCTTGTCAAAGCCAGTTCTGATTAATCTTCTTTGTCAGTGTGTCCTTTGCCATTCCCTATCACTAATTCTTTAACTGTATTAATTTTTCTCATCATAATAGAGCTGCTTGGAGCCTATTTGTGTTTATACTATATGTGAGCAGAAATATTTTTTTACCTATAACTATGCTATATAAACATAGCTTTATAACTTAGTAACTGAGCCACCAAGATGCTAGGAATAAGCTGTTATCAAAATATTTACAATGCTATCTGATAAAGTTTCGAATCATAAATGTCATAAGTCTTTAAAGAGAAGATAAGACTCTCATACTGTAATGTAGAAAAGATTTAAAAAAGAAAAAGAAGAAAAGTTTCCTCTCTTAATCTTTTTACTTATCTTTTAGATGTGATAATCTGCATTGCATGAAGGTAAAATAATACATTCTCATATGAGACAGTATATATTGTCTTTATAAGCTTTGAAAATGATTTATTTCTTTGACCTACCCTTAAAATGCTGTATATTCTATTGCCATTACAAACTGGGATTCCTGCTGGGATAATGTCTCAATGTTCCTTTAAGCTAGATACTGACTTCTTTCTGCAAGAGAATAGGCCTTAGAGGGCACTGATGTACTTTTAAAATAGTTTTCATTAGGGAGCTACCAGTGTCCTAGACAATAGGGAGTTGAAAGGCCATGTCTCTCTGGTGATTTGAATCTATCAGCAGCTCTGAGTGAGCAAAATGTACAATCTCATCTGGTGTATTTCTACCCTCAGAGAGCCACTGGAGGGTCAGCTAGTGCTGAACATAAGCACATTTGAGAAACAAAATCATAGCATTTTCATTTTCATTCCAAAAGAAACATACCCACAGGTCCAGTTAAAAATTTTGAAACTTGAAAACTTTGAAAAACACTTCTCTGAAATATTCTGAATAACATTTTACTTCACAAACACTATTTTCCTGATGTCTAATAATTTTGAATAGGTACGGAGAAAACCATGACACACTCCCTTCTTAATGTTAAACCATGTAGTGTTCCCTTGTTCTTTTTGCACGACAGCCTCTTGGTCTAGGTACAAGTTTCGCCTGACCACTGTTAATTACTCTGGGATTCCTCTTTTTCTCAAAGTTAGCCATTAACTTGTCATGATCACACTGTCAAATGTCTTTGCATAGTCAATAAAGAATAAATAAAAACTCTTCTGGTATTCTTTACTTTCAACCAGGATCCAGCCGACATCAACAATGACGTAAAATATTTCTGATGTCTAAATTATAGTTTGTAACTACTCTTAGGTTAATGCGTATTCAATATTAAGCCCAAAAAATTTTAAAAGTTCTCTTTGAATTTTAATATACATTTTCAATTACACTGTGATTAATTGATATCCAAATAGATCAATACAGTAGTACAATAAATCTTAAATATGTCATTAATGTTTTAATATTTCTTTAATATCTAACTACATAGTTATTATCTAACTTAATAGTACCTAGCAAAAATATTACATTAAAATAAGATTTGTGCTATTAAAAATTGAAGTTATTATTTTAATGTGATAAAAACAGTTCTTACCTAGAGCACAGAATTAATGATCTCAAATTATATGAAAATTACCATCACACCACAGCTAAACAAAGAATTCTGCTTGAAATTGACAATTTTATAGCAAAAATAACAAATCCTAATAATTTCTAAAACTGCTTTTAATCTGGTTGTGCTTTGTTTATACAGGAGCTTAATGCAAAGTCATCAAAACTGTGCTGTTTATTATATTTTAAAATTTGTCAATATAAACTGAAAATGTTTAAAACCTAAATTCTTCAACTTTCTGATTTTATTGATACAGACAGATGTAAACACACAGGATACATTTTATTTATGTCCCCTCCGCGGTTTTCCCTCTACCCTTAAATCTCAGCCAAGTAAGTAACAGTAGAGCTTCGTAAATAAGCACAAAACATTTTTATTTCTATAATTATACATTTACACAGAAGAAAATGAAAAATAGTATAGTCATGTCAGCAAAAAAATAACACAAATATCTGCTCATATTAAAAAGATATTTTAATGTTTATAGTGACCAAGTATTTTGACTTTCAAATGCATTTGTAATTTTATCATCTTTCTTTCCAAGCCTTTAACTTCAACTCTTTGATTTTATTCTGTTATCAAAAACATCTATTCTTACTGTTAGAAAGCACTTTCTCAAAGCTAAACAAAACACCCGTCCCAACACCCCCATCTTCCTGAACCTCCATGTACCTGGTTGTATAGTTCATAGGGAGTTTTGATGGTAACTCCAAGGCAATGCCTTTCTGGCAGTTCAAAGCCTCCAAGAATCTGCTGAAGGGCCAGCTATGAGTCAGTTCCAACTCATTGGAAATGAAGTTGGTTTTGGCTTTTTTTGTAGGTTTACTCTGGTGGCCTAGTGAATGGCCTGAGGAGCTGAACTGAAATCTCGAAGGCATATGATTCAAACCTGCCAGCTGCTCCATAGGAGAAAAACGAGCAATCTCCTTTTATGCGATTAAATTGCCTCAGACACTCTGCTACGAGTCAGTTCTAACACCACTATAACGATAAAAATGTACGTGAGCAGGGGATATACATACATTTGCAAGACCATATGTGTAGGGAAATTCTACTGCCATTTTCACATCATCTTTTAGATCTGACTACAAAGAAAGGAAAAAATTAAAAGCATTTTCTTAGAATACCATTGTATTCCCTACAACATCCCTGTGGGGAGGGAAGTCAGATATTGTTATCAATATTATATAATTAACTTGTAGCTCAAGTGACAAAACTTTCCAGAGGCAGAATGTCACCGGGCCTGGGTTTAGAGTTTTAGTTCAATACAGACATTACATACACATATCACAATGTGGCTTATGCGCTTTGAAGAAAGAATAGTGACTTTGAAAACATTCAGAAACAGAGTACTATGGCATAATTATAAAAAAGGCCATCAGACTATACTACTAGTACATATCAAGCAATATGCAGCTTATTCAAAACGTTAAGTGAGTATTTGCCATTTTGAATAAGCTACATAGAAATCGCTTGATATATATCAGTAATATTGCTACTCATAAAACACTAGACACAGCTATCTCTTAAAATGTTTTCACTCAAGTGCATAACTGAAATGAAAAAATATTGCTAATAATTTGTCTTTAGGTTTAGATTTTATTTTCAAATCATTGACATTGTTGTTCTACATTGATCTGCTTATACCATACACAGGAAAACAATTTTTACTTAGAGAAAATAGCAGTATTTCTTATTAAATACAAGCAAAGTAAATCTTGTAGGTATATCTCGATCATATTCAGGCATACATTTGAAAAACAACTTCTTCATAGCAACCTGGTTATCACTTGCAAAAGTTGTAGATTTTGTTAAAAAGAAATAGAAAAAAAGAATGAAACTGAAACAAATATACAATTACAAAAAAAGAACAATATGATCTAGAAAGGAGTAAGGAGAGTTGAATCTTACCTCACACAGTAAAAAATTCTAAATAAAGGTTTAATTTACCAAACTGATAAAATGAGAATCTGGAAATAAAAATGAAGTTTATTCTAGAATCATTTTATGACATGTTGATTTTTTTATACTCTAAGAAATTCATTTTTCAAGTGCTACTGGGAAATACATAAGGAGGGAAGATGGAGATAATAGAGTGATAACAAAAGTACATTGACTAAGCTTGTTAGCAAGCCCCCACTGCCCAGGGATACTTGAAGAGACATAGTCAATTCAGTTACTTCTGTTACATACTTTTTTTAAAAAACAGTATATTTTAGGCTTTCTATCACTTTGTTCTTCTTACTTCTTTTGAATATATCTACTAAATTACGCTTATTTTCTACAGATTACTTCAAACAGATTATCTTGCGAGTAGGGAGTAGGATATTCCTGTTAAAAAACTACCATCCATGATCTCTTCCAAGTCTAATAAATCAAATTAAAAACTGGAGCACTGGAATCTGCATATAAATTAGCTTCACAGATGAATCTTATGTAAACCAAATCAGTAATTACCCCATAGTTAATTTTTCACAAGGCATGTCTGTAGTTATTTTAATTTGAACTCTTAAGAATATACACAAAGTCAATTACAAAGAGTTAAATATACATTTCAGAATGCCATACACGCAAAATATTTAATTAATAGATTTACTGGAAGCTGATGATCCACAAACCACTGAGTTTTAGATAAAGGTCAACATTCACTTTGTTAAGCTTTCTATCAAAGCCCTAAGAAGATCACAGCAGGCAGAAAATACTAGATTCGACATTCACAATACTATAAAATTGTATAATCTAGTGTTTTTAACTTCACAGATGCATATTTATGGAATGAAAGTATATATCTGAATGGATTTTCTTAAATGTAGTTTTAGTCCTTAGAGACAAGCTATCTAACACTATCAGGACACACTTTAACTCATTTTAACTCATTTTATTTGGCATTTGTGTTGGCTATACCACTGAAGTGAACTGAAGTTAGGATTAAGAAATACACAAAAAACAGGTACAAGGAAAAAAATTTCTTCAGTAGAGGCACTTTGAACTCCTGTTATAGCTAAGTACATGAATTAATAGAACTATTTACCATTTAGCTTGTGAATGTTAATTTTACACATCTGTCTAAAGGTCTAGTTTGTTTCTAATGGATTTGATTATTTAATGAATATATAAAAAGAAATGTGTATATTTTCTTTAATGTTTGGTTAAAAGTAGTTATCAATTTCTAGTATAATTACAGACTACTTGAACAGATCTTAAGTTTAAAAATAAGAATTATTTAGATTAAGGTGAGTTGGCAAGTACTGTTCATTCTCATTATTTATACTAGTCACAGTGGCATCAGCTGGGTGCTGGAGGACCAGGACCACAATGATTGACACTTTCAGAGATATGACATCAAAATGATCCTCTACAACTGTTCTGTGCAGTGTGTCAGCATGAATTCATCAGCTTTTAAATAAAAATACCATTATAGGTAGTTATAAGAAAAACCTTTTTTAAAAGTCCAGCTTACATGTTTCAATTTACCCACAATGCTAAAACTTCATGCTAACTTGTCTTTTAAACATTCTTGATGCTCTTCATTCAAAGCCATCATTATTACCCAGTAGCAATAACACTTCAAATCACGTACTTCTAACTACATACACAACAACTGGTTTGTTACTGCCAGGTCTTTTTATAACTACTCATTTAATACATTTGTCTGGTGGCTTAGCTAAAATATTATGGTAGCAAATTATTTATGAACTTGTTAACTTTTTTTGGCAAATGAGGTAGTAATTAAAAGAAAATAATGTGAAAAATCAAAAAAAGCTTCCACTCAGTAACTAATGTTAGTAAAGTTATAATTCATTATTTTACCAATTTGTTTTATTTATATAATCTAAAATATAACACATTTCATAAATTTTCAATATTTCTTATCAGTTTTAATCATAGAGTACTCACTAAGTTTACCTTTTGCTTTCAGACCCTAAGGTGGTGACGCCATGAGTTATCACACAGGGTGACCTCACCTCTAGAACCGTCACTGAGGAGTAGTGCTCTAAAAAGGCATAGCAAAACTGAATTATCAAATACTCACTTAGTGTTCCCAGGGAAATATAGTACTGTTATTAATTAATAAGACAATTTTGTTTTCTGTGTGTTTGTGCTTATTTTTGTAGTGATTAGGTAGCATCGAGTCCTATTTAAGTCAAATTATTATGTTGTTCAAAACCTTAAAAATTGGCATTTCTATATAGTGTGTTAACCCTCACTGGGGGCATGGTATCTAGCTATCTTAACTGTGGACACATGGTCCTGCAAATCAGCAGCAGCAGCACAACCAATATAAGAGAGTGCTTTCCACACTGTGAGAAACAGTGGTGAAAAGAGTGAAGAGACTGTGGCACTGCTGTGAAGAGACTGTGGCAAAGTGTATACCCAAAGGAATCCTAGATATGGAGCCACAGTTAAAGGTTTTGCTTGTTGGATTACTGAAGGAAATTTTAACTTATAACTGCCCTAAGATAAAGTTTGCTAGACAGAGGAAAACAGAGGTTTATTTGTGCTGCTGAACTGAATCTAGACTTTCACTTCTGGACTGAAAAGCTGTCTGAACTAATTGAGGAATTGTGTCTTCCTATTAATCTGGTTTGAGATTGTTGGACTAAACCTGGACTTGCATTGTATGATACTCTTTGCCTCCCCTACTCCTCAATCTATTTCCCTAATAAACCTCACATCTGTGAGTAAAGTCTGTGAGTCATTTTAAAATAAATATTAGATCCAATAATTCATAATAATATCTACAAGAGCATGTAGGATGACATGTCTGGCCATGTATCTATTTGTTTGGTATGATGGATGCTATTTGTGGTGAAAGTTCCTCTTTATGAAGCAGGTAGAAGTCAGACTGGGCCTTCCCTATGTTACCACCATTCCTTTTACAAATATTGATTCATTAATGTTGAATCCATGATCAACAATATTTAACCCATGACTGAAAAAAAATATTATCCAGAATATTATTATAGATTGAGCTGTTCTCTTTAACAAACAAACAAACCAACCTGAAAGAAACACCAACCAACAAAAAAACCCCAAACAAAACAGTGGATGTCTAAAGCCTATACCTGTAACAAGGATCCTGTTTAGAAAAAGGGTTTTGTTGTTGTTCTCATTGTTATGTTAGTAAGGTATTAAGAGCATAAGTCTCTTAAAATAGAGGATACAAATTTGCTGAAAAAAGAAAAATAGGTTTGTGTGCTAACCAGTAGATGCTGTATCAGGTCCATAGACTTAATGCGTTAATCAGAAGATGCTGTCCTAATAAAGATGGAATTCTTCAATTCTGATTGGCTGAATCTCCCATGAGGGAGATCAGCAATGTACCAATCTAAAGATGGAAACACCTCAATACTAATTTGTTGCTCCTTGGCTCTGAGTGACTTTGACTATACAAACATCCTGGCCAGAATAATGACAGAACTGCAATACAGTGGCATCAAAGAAGACAAGACACCACACTGACCGACATCTCTCAGCCTCTCCAACCCATTGCTGGATTTAGTGACAAACTGTCCACTGTGCTGAGAGCTGTGTTTCTTTGAATACTGAAGTTCTTCCCTTCAGTATTCTCTAGTACACAAGCTAGTTCAACATACAAGGTCATATCAGAGCAGAAAATGTTCTAAAACTAATCACTAAGTAAGGCTTCAAATTCATTCCAATCCATTCAGTCATGGCCAACAAAGTGACACCAGAACAGATTTGAAATTTAAAATGTGGTGAAACAGAACGTAAGGAGAATGGAGGGGAAAGATGGATTGAAGCCATAATAGAATTTCTCCCTCTTAAAAAAGAAAGGAAATATATGTGTTGCTTTGCAATCAAAGCTCCTGACTGAGTTGAAAAGAACAGTTCCCAGCTCCAAGATCGTAACAAACATTGTCCCACCAAATATACCACTCTCCACATTCTGGACAATAATACATTAGGTCTGTGAAAGAGCTAGCTCACTAGGCTTCTTTCAAGTCTCCTTCTAAGACTTCAAGCTATTCATTTTCCTGTTCCACTTTGTTTCCTCCATCACTCAAAACTTAAAATTTCTATTTGTCTCAGTTTCACTTTGTAAGCTATGACTGAACTAGTTTAAAAAGGTATAAAGCCCTGCTCCTTAGTTGTATCTTAGCAACTGCATGAGAAGTTCTCAAAATTGCTCTATTTTCAAATCCACAAATCTAATGTCTTACTCTCTGATGTATACTATTTCCATATTAAGCTACTTTTGTACCATGCTGGATGCATTTTTAAATATTAATTAAAACAATCTTACAGAGAATATTTTTCCATTTTTAGATGATGTACTATTATATTTTCAAATATCCAACACAATTAAGATAAATGATCCAAAATATACAAATTATCTGTGAATTATTACTAAATATTAATTCTAGTTCCTTAATAAACAAAATAACTTACTAACTATAGTTCACTTCATTCAATTCTCCTAGAAGACTTCTATTTTCTTTTTACAGTTATTATATGTACTAAAATTTAATTTCATACAACTTATAGTCTTAGAAGAATATCACATTTTAACTCAAATAGGTATAATGACATATGTTTCTCTGAAATGTGAGTTCCAAAGTATACTGTTATACTGTTTACACGAAACAAGATTTTGGCAACATAATTTAAAAATTACTATTGTTTTGGTGTGCTATTGAAACAAAACAGACACACTGTGAGCCTACAGGACTAAATATAAATATTTCAGAGTTCCTATATGAAATTTTAAAAGGACTAGAAATGTAGAGAGTTTCTAAATTTATCTAGTACAGGGCTTGAAATACAATAGAATGTTATGTGGCTACTGAAAGTTCAAATCTTAAAACTGAATGACAAAATATTTTCTTTTACATTAACATTTTGTATATTCATCTATTAATATAGTACTACTAACTATATTACTAAATAAAATCATCCTGGTACATCTGTTCGTCTAATTTATGAGAAGGGCTACTAAATTAGATAAAGATAGAAGTAATACAATAAAAAAATGATTGTAGGTGCTTTTGAAGACAAGTCAGAGTCTGTCTTAATAAGTACATTAATTTTATCAATTATGTTTATGGATAGGAGTATTTGAGTCTTGAAGACAAATATATTCCATATACAAGTAATATTTCACTTACTTGATGAGTTCCTGTGCAAAATAATGTTTTAGAGCAATGTACATGACAGCTTTGATCAACGAGGCAATCAGGGAATTTCCTAAGCTGCATATGGCAAAATTGTAGCTAACAGCATAGTGACCTTGGAACATACCAGAGTATCACAGAGAACATCAGAACCAGGGAACCAAAAAGATTACACCACTAAACACTATTCTAAGATTAATGGATTACATACAGAACAGTCCAGACCTCTACCCATCTCTCATTCTTTTTTTTAATTTTTTTCATCTCTCATTCTTAAATGTACTTTAATAGACTAAAATATTTAAGTAAAAGAGCAAGATATTTAGAAGACCAGAAACTATTACTAGGAGCACATCTGAGTCTCTTCAAGAATTCCCTCCATAGCAATGAAGTTACACGGTTTCCTCTATACTTATAGTGAGATTCCTGAGGCTGTAAATGTGTTTCACAACATCCTTCTTAATGGACCTAAATTTCTTGAAAAGGTTATCTTTACAACACAAAGAATAGATATATTCAATGATAAAGAAGGAAAGAGAAACAGAAGGATATTTGTATTACTTGATGCTAATAAATAAACCTGTCATTAATGATGTTCACTAGGCAGTCTCTTTGTACTTCTACTGACAGCCACTGCTTAAGATCATCTCTGTCACTGAACAAAGCAGAGGAACAATTCACTACCTGAGCAAACTGCAGGATGTTATAATATGGGGCATTCTGAGTTAACACATACTTATCCTTGAAGACTCGGCTAAGAAAGAAACTGCTTTAAGAAGCACCCCTAAATCACTTATATTCCTGGATTAGATGTCATCCCTATAAATCCTGGGGGCTGCATCCAATCAACACGCATACCAAACACGATAAAAGTGATGCATTTCCATTTTTATCTGAAAACACTCTACTGTAAGATTTATGATAATTTTCACTTTTTTGTAGGTCCCCAAAACTGAGCAGTGTCCAGCATAGAGAAAGTACTCAGTTTTTAGGAGCATTAAGATAAATGTGCCACATCTGATACATCATCCACATTCCTGACTCAAGAAAAGAGAGACTTTAAAAACATGCCACTTAAAAGTCACAAAACAGCAATATGTCATTGTATTTTCTCCTTAAAATAGGAATGAATGAAATTATTATGTCACGGAAAAAACTCAGAGAACCTTCCATCACTGAGCAGATAACACCATTTAAATTTGTACATTGAGAGACAAATAATTTGTTATAAAGACAATATTTTACTGTCATTAACCCTATCAATCAAGAAATCTGGTTGACAGGGTATTAGAAATATGTATAGAAAATGTTTTTTATACAGAATTCTTTTCTAGAACTCTGCAAGTAAAACTTACTTAAAATCAAATGATTATGTGGAATTTATTTTCACTGAAGCACAGTAACATAGTCTTATATGTGGCTTATAAGTCTTATATGTTGGCTTATAATTAATTATAATAGAAAAACGTATTTTAACTTAAAACTAAAATATTTTATATGTAGATCACTGCAATAAAATGCATATATTTCATTTATACAAAGAGTTCTAGAAGGAAAAGGCAATTAAGCTGAAGAAATTTCTAATAAACAAAAAAAACCTCTTACTTCACTAAAAAAATAAAAGGGTTTCCTGCACACACAGCATAATAAGGGTTATTACGAAAACAACAGGCCATCAGAAACTCTGACAATGTCTGTATCTTTTTTTCTGTAATTTATGACAATTGTAAAATATTTAGTATATTACTTATCCTTTATTTGTCTTCCTTTTATCCTGAAGTTTTACTGAAATAAGAGGAGGAACATCCTGTGATAAGGGCTGTACTTAGGATAAACTAGACAATAGATGTGATGAAGTCAATTATAATTAGAGAATAAAGCAGACAAGCTTGAATTTTTATCACAGTTGTACACAGAGAAAGCTTGATTAAATAACCAGAATGGAAAGTGCTGTAAATACAATACATACAATACAGTCTAATAAATACTTAACAGGCATAGATTATTTGAAATTGAACTTATTTCTTCATGCAACTTCATGAAGATCTAATAGAAATTAAGCATGTCTTAAAAGCTTCCTTCCCTCTGAGACAATACTATGCCTAACTTTTTCAAGTCTCTTAATAACCGCACATTGTTACAATAGAAAAGGAAAGCAGAAATTATTAATTTTTAAAATTACCCAGCAATTCCATTGCATCATCTTCATTATCAATGTCTTCTTCTGTTACAGATGGGGTAGGGCTGTGGATGGATTCAAAAGAGTCTTGAGAGAGCATGGCTGCCAGAAGTTTCTTATGTCGTTGCTGCTGCTGTTTTAATCCCTTGATCTTTAGCTCCATCTTTAAACTGTAGAAATATTTAAATGTTAACTCTAAGTACACTGAGATAAGAAATAGCCATGTTATTTAAAGGAAATATACACCTTAACTGTTATTCTTTGTGTAATTTTACAACCATAATACAAAAGTTTCCCTAAGAATACTGTTGTTATTGTTAGATGCCACCAAGTCAAAGATAATTCATAGTGACCTTTAACTACATATAGAAACCTTGTCCAAGGATACTAGAAATGTAGAACCTGATTTCTCTTTTTGAAGAATTTTCAAGTGAATATGTCTAAGTGATATGACAAACTGGAAAATTCCAGCTCCCTTTAAAATTAAGGTAATCAGTTCTTAAACCATAGTCTTTGCAATTGCTTCCTATGCATAAGAGAGCTGAACAATGACTAGGGATGAGAAAAGGAGAATTGATGCCTTTGAGCTGTGGTGCTGGAGAAGAGTGTTGAATGACAGGAGAACAAACAGCTTTGTCCTGCAGAGGGGTGAAACCAGGCTGCTCCTTGGAGGCTAGGATTCTGAGGCTTCATCTGCCATAGTTTGAGCAAGTTGCAAGGAGGGACCGGTCCTGGGAGGGGACATCATGCTTGGAAGGGTGGAAGGACAGAAAAAGAGGAAGGAGGAAGAGGAGAGGAAGGAGGAAGGAAAGAGGAGGGAGGAGGCTAAGGAGGTGGTAGGAGGAGGAGTTGGAGGGAAAGCAGAAAGGAAGAAAGAGGAAGGAGGGAAAAGGAATGAGGGAGGAGGAAGAAGGGAGGAGGAGAAGGATTGTACTTAGTTCTATCTCAGTCTTTGTTTTGTCTTCTTGAGCCACCCTTTGATATTCTATGATGAGTTCGTATCACTTCTTTATTTTGCTTTAACTTCCCTGTGTTCTATAGCAAGTTTAAGAGTCTTTTCTGACATCTATTTTGGTTTTTTCTTATTTTCTATTTCTTTATCATCCAACTTTCTTCATGTATCATTCTTCCACTATCATCTCATTTTGCAGACACTAATATAGTAATTGCTCAAATAAGAGTCATCCATCTTGCCTTTTGGTGAAATATTTTTGGGGAACAGGACAGTCAAATTCTTCATAGTGTTCTTTGCTTTCCTTTCAACTAATTGTCAATTTCTCTATAATTGTAGGAAAGCACTCAGAAAAATGCCACATACTATACTATTTCCCTTCTACACTAACTCTGGAATCTCTCTGAAGAGATGAGGACATTGATACAATTCCCTTATCTCAGTTTGTGTGTGTGTGTGTGTGTGTGTGTGTGTTTCTAGGTGATTTTGTCACTTGTGTAGGTTCAAGTAATATATCCTGCGCATTATAAAGTTATTGATCAGCTCAAAGCCCACAAAGATCTCTTGTGCTTCCCTTTTATAACATAACCAACCTCCACCCTAAACCATCTTTAACCTCTAACAATCAAGTCTTTGTGTGTGTGCATGCATTTTTGTCAAGAAATATAAATGCAATACTATAGTGCTAACATTTTTAAATTGCCTTTTTTCACTCAGAATATTTCTCTATTATAAATAGATATGTCTTTGAAAGGGTGCTGTTGGAGTGCCCTTTGGAGGCAAGAATGATGAGGCTTAGTCTCACATATTTTGGACATATTGCTAGAATGTGCTGTCCCTTGGAGAGGGACATGGTGCTAGGAAGGGTGGAGGGTAGGGGAGGGAGGGAAAGACCCTCAACCAGGTGGACTGACACAGTGACTGCTGCAATGGGCTCTGCGTGTCAGGAAGTGTGAGGATGACACAGGACAGGACTAGGTTCAGATCTTTTGTTTATAGGGTCTCTATGAGTTGTACTCAAGTTGATGGCATCTAACAACAACAACAACATATTTCTCTAGAGATAATACATCCAGTCTTTCCATGTATCAGTTGTTAATTCTTTTTCTTTGCCAGGTAGTCTTCTATGTGTGGATGTATCAATTATTCACAAGTTTTCATATAAACTGTTTTCATTATTACTGGGGGAGTTGCTATTAAAAATAAAACTACCATTAACAATAATAATGAACAGATTTTGTGTGAATATAAGTTTTCATTCCACTAGGACAAATGTCAAAAAGTATATTTCCTGAGTGAAGGGACAGCATAGGAAAGGAAGACCCAGGATGAGATGGACTGACTTAGTGAATAGGGAAATGAGATTAGGTCTGTTGGAAACAATGAGATTAGCTCTGGATAGGACATGGTTCAGAGCTAATCTACATAAGGTCACTTTGAGTCACAAGTAACTCAATGGCATAAACAACAACAACAAGGGATTCTGACAGATCTCAAGAGCTAATCAAAAGAAAAGAACTCATCAAGAAGTAGCAGCATTACACAACATACACAACATGGTATTTATTGAGGTCAACACACTGACAACCACTTACAGCAAATGGTCCCTCATAAAAGGTAGTCTGTCAAAGGCAAAAAACTTGGGGAGCCTTTGTGTGTAGAAAAGAGGAGAAGGGATTATCGAAGCTATTGATATAGATGGTTAGATTCTATACTTGTGCATATTCATGGTCATGGAGTCAGAACTGTTACAAAACTGACCATCCAGTGGGTAATGGCAGGAGATGTAATGGCTTTGGGCAAGTCCACTGTCAAAGACCTCTCCAAAATACTGAAAAGCAATAATGTCAGTATGAAGACTAAGGTATGCCTGATTCAGTTCATAGTATTTTCACTGGTTTTACATCTGAGACATGAACAAGGAATAAGGATGACAGAGAATCATTGATGCCCATGAGTTTTGGTGTTGGAAGAGTACTGAATATCCTCTGAACTGCCAAAAGAATAAACATATTATTGACCAAACTATGCAGCCAGAGTGCTCCCTGGAGGCAAGAATGGTAAAGTTTAATCATTCACACCTGAGACATGTTGTTAGACGAGGCTATTCCTTGGAAAAGGATGTTGTTGTTGTTGATTGTCATCGAGTTAAGGATGACTCATAGCGATTCTATGAACAAAATACCCAATGCCTTTCCATAACTGTCATCATTTCACCAAGTTCATAGAGTTTTCAGAGGTATGTGGTTTAAGAAGTGGATGCCACTCCTGCTTCCCAACCTGTTTTACATGTGGGAGCTACATCAAACACTGTCCACATTGGGAAGCCATTCTGATATTTGATACACCAATGGCACAAGGTTCAGCATCACAGCAACCCAGGTTACTTCATACTGCAAAGAGTGATGTACAATGGGGAAGAGTGTTCTTCCAGATATAACAGCACTAGTTTCACTTGGCAGTGGTTAAGTGTTATTTGCTGAACTGAACAACTTGTTGTTGATGTGATGCTGCAAATAGACAAAATATTGCTGTCATTCAAGGACTATTCATTTGAAAATTAATAAATTTGTGGGGTTTTAACCAAGGCCTTTGAGCAAACTTTCACTCTAGGCAAGGCTCAGGGATGCTCACTGGTAGGGGGAAAAGAGCAATAATACACATCAAACACAACCCCAAAAACTTCCCCTCACTTGTCCACCCAGACCAGCACTTAAAAAGATGGAAGGTCAGTGAAAGGAAGGAAGACTCCAGTGAGATTGACTGACACAGTGATTCGAAAAATGAGATCAAGAGTGGCAGAGATGGCACAAGATAGAACAACGTTCAGGTCTGTTGTTTATAGGGTCCAATGAGTCAAATTTGACAAACATAATGGAAGAAGTTTCTCATCTTTTCCCAATGAAAGCCAATGATGGATTCAAGCCATCAGAGAATTGCCTTTTTGGATTGTGGTTACTATTCTAGTCATTGCAATGAAGTCCATCACTTAGTATGTGTGACTGTGTATGGTTCAGTAAGAAACTATTGCTGCAATCCCGAAGGTACTCCGTTCAAATCCACCAGCTTCTCCATAAGAGAAAGATGGGAAATCTCTTCCTAAGCAATTAAACTGCTTCTGAAAACATACTGGAAGATCATCTATTGGTTGGTTCCTGCTTGATGGTGCACAACATCAACAATGTGTATATGTGCACACACACACACACACACACACCACATCAAGAAAGTCTCTTGTGCTTAACACTGGAATTAACACACCAGGAGAATGAGCATCACAGTGGAGTGGAGAGGGAAGTTTGTGGACAGAGGTGGATGGAGGTCTGAGCCATCTTTAAAGGGGGCCTAGGGCTGGGAGTGTGAGGTGCTGGAGTAATTAGGAGAGGGAACTGTGCTGGATGCTAGCAGGGTGGGGTGTGAGGTGTGAACACAACACATGTGCAAAAGGAGGTGGGGGCAGGACCAAACTGTGTAATGGAGAAAGGTCTCTCACTAGCTCTTTTTGATATGGTCTGTCAAATATTGCTATAAAGTGGTGCATCCATATTAAGACAGAGTAGGAAGAAGGGTTAGCCATCCAATTTTGAAATAATAGAGCACACTTAGATTATACTAGCAGATTTGGCAACAGAGGTCGAATCTTCATACTGGGAACCACAAAGGAGGAGGAATGGCTACAAACAGACATTATTGATTGGCATGTGCAATGTGAGAAGCATGAATGTAGGAAAAGAGGAAATTGGTAAGGAAGAAAGGAATCACATAAGCACTGACAAATGAGGCACTGGTGAAATGAAATGGATTGATGTGGGACATTTTGAATCAGACACACATCTGATCTATTACACTGGAAATGACAAAGTGGGGGAAACGGGGTCACACTCATAGTAAAAAAGACCATATCTATATCCATCTTAACATACAATGTTATGAGTGACAGGATAATATCCGTACACACA
>NW_006399758.1:11107842-11118015 GCF_000299155.1 Elephantulus edwardii | reverse complement strand
GGAAGACTCATCAACAACCTATTTTATGCAGAAGACACAACCTTGCTTGCTGAAACCAAGGAGGACCTGAGGTATATGCTGCAGAAGGACAAGGACTGTAGCCTTCAACATCAAGAAGACAAAGATTCTCACCACTGGGACAACTGGCAGCATCATGATAGATGGAGATTTTTAACAGCTTCAGCTTGCTTGTCTCCACAATCTCTTGGTACCAGTAGCCAGTAAATCAAAAGACTAATTGCATTGGGAAAGTCTAATGTCCTTCTTCAGAGTACTGAGAAGCAAAAAAACATCAGTCTAGCAATTAAGGTGCACCTGATACAAGCCATTGCCTTCACAATTACTTGCTATGCATCAGAGAGCTCAATGATGAATAAGGATTCTAGAAGAAATAGTGATGTCTTTGAGTAATGGTGCTAGAGAACAGTATTAAATATACCACAGACTGCCAAGAGAACAAACATATCTGTCCTAGAGAGGGTGAAACCAGGCTGCTCCTTGAAGGCAAGAATTTTGACGCTCTGTCTCACATACTCTGAGCATGTGACCAGGAGGGACCAGTCCTTGGTGAACAACATCATTCTTGGAAGGGTAGAGGGACAGTGCAGGAAAAAAAGACCCTGGATGAGATGGACTGACACAGTAAATGGGGTATTGTGGGTAAATATGTTAAAGAGAAGTGAGGTTGATATAAGACAGACCAGTGTTTAGAGCTATTATACACTGGGTCACTATGAGTCACAAGTTAATCAATGGCACATAACAACAGTGGTCTAGTGAGTAAGCAGCTGCATTACTAAGCCAAAAGTACATGGTTCGAGTAAACATGCTGTTCCATGGGAGAAAGTTGAACAATCTCCTGTGAAATTTACTGCCTCTGAAAACCCACTGGAGGGTCAGTTCCAACTTGATTATATGTAACAGCATACACACACACACACACACAGAGACATATACAAACATACAAACAAACATATATACATACATTTGAAAGCAAACAGTTTATTTTCTTGATAACACTAATCTTTTTTATTTTCTTTTATTATTTTTTGTTTGTACCGTCAAATTGGATCTGACTGGTACAGGGGGAAATTGTCCCTCGTTCTCCAGCAGAGCTGTTCAAGTTTGTGTGATAGATTTTGACTTAAAGTCTATTTTGACTAACAGTAACACAGTCATCACAGCTTGCTTTTAGTTACAACTTTAAGGGAATATTTTTTCCCAATGTTGAGTTAGTTCACTCAGCATAATACTCTCCAGTCCCTCCCAGATTAGGTAATAATTTACAAAGTTATTGCTCCTGCATGCTGCATAATATTCCACAGTGTGAATGTACCATAATTTATCAATCCATTCGTTTATGGTTGGACATCTGGGCTGTTACCATATTCTTGTGATAGTGAATAAAGCTGCTATGAACACCGGTGTATATATCCCAGTTTGTGCCATTTATCATATTCTCAGGGTATATTCCAAGTAGTGGAATAGCTGGGTCATATGGAATTTCTATGTTCAGCTTTTTGAGGAAGCACCAAACCGCCTTCCAGAATGGTTGTACCATTTTACAATCCCACCAACAATGTATAAGAGTTCCTTTCTCGCCACATCGTCTCCAACATCTATTACTTGCTGCCCTCTTAAACTTTACCAGTTTTACTGGAGTGAGATGGTACCTCATTGTGGTTTTTAATTGCATTTCTCTTTTTTGCCACTGATTTGGAGCATATCTTCATGTGTCTGTTTGCCATTCGAATATCTTCCTCTGAAAATTCTTTCCATGTCTTTTGTCCATTTTGTAATTGTGTTATCTTTTCTTGTGGAGGACCAGGGGTATTCTGTAAACTTTTTTTATAAGACTCTTGTCTGAGATGAAATTACCAAATGTTTGTTCCCAGTCTGTAGGTTTTATTTTCACCTTGTTGGAAAAAGTTCTTTATGTGCTTAAAGATTTAATTTTTAGAAAGTCCCAGGCATCAATTTTCTCCTCTTTAGATTGTACATTTCTAGTTGTATTTGGTAGTCTCTTTATACCTTGAACTAGCACTTCTAAGCTTGATCCAAGTTTGTCTCTTAAGAACATTATGATTTTGGGCTTTACTCCCAGATCTCTGATCCACCTTGAATTGATTTTTGTGTATGGTGTGAGATGTGGATCCTGTTGCAACTTTCTGCAGGAGGAAGTCCAGTTTTGTCAGAACCATTTGTTGAAGAGGTTATCTTTTCCCCATTTGACAGCTTTAATTCCCTTGTTGAATATTAATTGACCATAGATAGCTGGGTCTTTTTCTGAGTTCTCAATTATGTTCCATCCGTTGATATGCCTGTCCTTGTACCAGTACCATGCTAGACTGAAAAAGAAATTATCAAATTTATTTGGAGAGCCAAGAGACCCTGAATAAGCAAAACACTTCTGAGAAACAAAAATGAAGTTGGAGGCATAGCACTCCCTGACCTCAAAGCCTACTACTATATACAACAGTGGTAACCCAAACAGCATGGTACTGGTAAAATGCTATTATCTTTTAAAAGTCAATGTATTGAAATAAATCAAAAGACTATTTGCAATAACAGAAGACTAAAGGATTGTAACAACTAAATCCCAGTTATGGTCCTATATTGGACCCTAAATTAAGATGGAAAAATACCAAATATACAAAATCTATTTAAGACCTTACTAGGAAATTAGAGAATTTTTAACATGGACTTCATAATACTAATATGTATTGGTATGATAATTGCTTTGCTGTTCTTTCTATGTATCATAAGGGTCAGAGCAGCCTCAGAGCTGATCCTCCAGCAGATTTTCAGAGGCTCTGGTGGTGCAGGGATAAGGAGTTGCACTGTGAACCTGAAGGCACACAATTTGAATCCACTGGCAACTCCAATGAAGAAATATGGGCAATATTCTCCCATGAGATTTATTGCCTCTAAAAGCCTGCTGGTGGCTCAGCTATGGCTCATTTGCAATTCAACACCAAGAACACAGGCATCAAGTCAGAACCAACTCATAACTGACTCTCCTGTGGGCTTCCAAAGCTGTAAATCACATTGGAAGAGACTGTCCATCTTTCTCCCTGGGAGAAATGGATGTCATGCTTCTGGATTACTAGTAGGAACTCCCCAGTAAAATAAAAACTGTAAGCTTTAAAGCAAAGATGAGAATGTCAGAAATAGTAGAGAAGAGGGATTAAATGGAAGAACAAGCTCAGTGGTAATAAAGAGAATGTAGACAATATGGAAAATAGAACCAATGTCAAATGAACCATATACATAAAAATTATTTCAAAAAGACCTAATTAGCAGTGTACAGTTTATTTAAAAGAATAAAATATTTTTGTTAAAAGACTAGAAATAATTCACTCCTGTCATATTAATATTTAAAATTTAGAGTTTAAAAATAAGATATGAAAGAAAAAGCTAATATGACTCTTTCAGTATTAATTTATTTTCTCCTCATTCCTTCCTTTTTCAAGATAAGGATCCATTCAAGTGATAACTAATTATTTGTGAGTTGTGGGCATAAATTTCAGGGGCAAGAAATCTAGTTCTATCACAGGAATTAGAACGAAAATGGTAGAAATACAGAGCTTATTGCTATTATTCTAGTCTTTAAATTTAACTCAGATATTCATGCATATTTCCATTACAATGAGGCATGCAGGCAAGACTTCTTCATTTTCTTCATTCCATAGCATAATACCATGGTTTAAAATATAGAGGAAACAGAAACAGAAAATAACTTTTCAAAACAAATACTGGGGCATTTTCACGAGCTGAGTATTCTGGATAAAGGTCTCAATTAGGACTGTAGAATATAGTCCTTTCTATTGGACAATCAAAAAGGAATAAGGACTCATTGCAGCTAAGAAGAAAACTGACACAGGAGCATTTTCAATAAATAGCTCTGATTATTATTGTGACTAAATGAAAGCACAATGAAAGTTGACATTCTGTGTTTTATATTTAAGAGTCAAAGAACTACCTACCAGTGAAAAAAGTTAAAGGTTTAGTGGGTTTCCTAAGTCTGGTATTAAAAATGAAATTACCCTCGTTGACAGGTGAAATGGATCTGGCATTTCATAAAAGAAGGTAAATGGGTTTTTAAAAGTGCTTTTCTTCTCCTTATACAGGACACTTCAACTATTTAAATAATTTAAAAGTTATTTCTCATGGAAATAGAATCAATATTCTCTATGCCTGAAGCACATTAATGTGTATTCTGAATTTTCTTCCTTCCAGGCAAGTGATAAGTCAAAGCAAAGAGCTCCTAAAAGCTATTACATTGTAGAAAATACATTTTTTTCCTTGAGAAAGAATAGTTATTGGTTGCAGGTTATGAAATTTAACATAGGGAGTATCAAGTTTCTACTGCTACACTGTGCAAAAGGAAAACTATTCAGTTGTAGTCAGGTAGAAACAGTTACAATAAAAGGGGGGGGGGCTCTTTTCTCCTGCCTAGCTCTTCTTACATTTCAAATTGTATTTCAATCAGTTGTCTCAATCTTATATATGCTACATATCCCATGTTTCTTCTCCATAACTTTGTTATAGAAATTTTCATTTTTGCTTTGTGTTTTACCCACTGTTGTTGGTACTGTTCTTGTTGAGTACTATCGAGTGAGAGCCAACTCACAGCTGATCACTCAGTGGGTTTTCAGAAGCAGTAAATCAGACAGGAGGAGACTGTCCATCTTAGTCCTGTAGAGTAGCTGGTGTATTTGACCAGCATACCTCTGGCTTGGTAAAACAAATCTTGACCACTTGATCGTGACCATTCTTGATCATGGTCTTTTCAATCACTTGCTATGTATCTGAGAGTCAGACAATGACTAGAGATGATAGAAGAAAAATGTATACCTTTGAACTATGATTTTGGAGGAGAGTATTGACTATCCCATGGACTGACAAAAGAACAGATATATTTTGGAGAAGGTAAAGCCAGATTGCTCTTTGGATGTAAGGACGTTATTGTTGTTGTTGCTGTTGTTGTTAAGTGCCGTCGAGTCGCAGACCATATGAACGAAAGACCTGAGCACTTGCATAATTTACATCGTTTCTCCAAGTTCATAGAGTTTCCAGAGGCAAGCTATTACAGAAGTGGATTCCTCTCCTGCTTCCAAGCTTGTTTTAATCAGGGAGTTCCACCAAACACTGTCCACCATGGCTAGCCATTATCGCATTAGACACATTAGTGTCAAGTGTTTAGCATCACAGTAACCAAGAGTTACACCTGTACAGCAAATGCAGAGAGACCAACATCAAAACTCTGTAGAATCAGGCTGCTCCAGACCACTGACCCACCTGGAAGCCAGCCAGCTGGATGCAAGGATACTCTGGGCATAATCTCAGAAGGAAGTGATCATTGGAGAAAGACATCAAGCTTGCAAAGTTAGGAGGACAGCAGAAGTAAAGCTAGCCCTAACCCAAGTGGACTGACAGTGACTGCAGCAATGGGCTGGAGTGTGATAGACTGTGAGAGTGGTAGAGGACAGGGCAAATGTTAGATCTGGCCAATATTTACAGGGTTGCTATGAGTGGTGCTTGGCTTGATGGCACCTAACAACAAAGAATACATTGACAACTAAGATTAAAGCAAATATTGCACACCATTTTCACCACATCGAGCTCAACAGATCAGGCAAAAGTGAGGGAAAACTGACTTTCACATAATCAGATAATATTTTCAAATATTAAATCAAGAAAATGTTAGTAATTATATCCAATTGTAATTGCAACTTCAAATACAAATAGTTCTGAGCCAGTATTTCTTTCTGTCTACATTTCCCATTCATTAGCTCTGCCTTGTAAATTCTATTCTACATTCCACACTCTTCTTCCTGCTGGCTGACTATATCTGCTGGAAAAAAGAAAATTCCTTCTTTCAAATTAAACACCCACTCACTCCTTGCCAAATATTATACAAATTCGTGACTAACAATTTAGCTCCTTCATATTTTCCCTTCATTTATATAAATGTGAAGGAAACAAAATCAAAACTAAAATTGAAAAACCTGCCATAAAATACAGTAATTTTTATATGATGTTAAGTCCAATACGGTTCTAAGATAAAATTACCAAGTTACTTTATTAAAATCATAGGCTTGGTCTGTCTCTACTTTATAGTGCCTGATATGAAATAGAATCTTGGAAGGCATCTCCTCTCACCTTCTGGCAGGGCTGGAGCCGCCATCTTCTGTCTCCCAAAACTCAATTTTACTTCTTGGAATTGGGGGCTGCAGCATTTCAGCTGCAAGTGGGTCAGCATCGTTTTCTTCTCGACCAATCCATTCTCCGATCACACGGGGCCTCAGGAAAGCTGAATTAAAAGCCACCGTTTCCTGAAGAGAGGACAAGCATTTTGTGTTGCAGGGTGTTAATTCCCACTGATAGGAGACCAGTGCAATTACTCTTACCTAATGTGTTAACTGCTTGCTCAAATCAACATGTATCAATCTTTCTTTCCAAAGTCATCTGAACCTGAAGTTTTAATTTCTCCCAATATCTACTAGACATGAATTCTGAGTCATTTATGTTAATTCAAGGTAGGAAAAGGAATCAAGAAGTGAAATTTTGTTGAATTTGAAGGCTAGATGTGCTTAGAGTACTGTGTAACCCTTATATTGGAGGAGTTTCGTGTTGATGGGGAAATGGTGAGTGTTTCCTCAGTAAGAATTTGGGATGAGGCCAAGGACTGGGAAAAGAGGATAGAAGACTTGGAATATATTGCCTCCAGTTGTAAAACATTTTGAACTTTCAGGGATAGAATGGGGTTCTGAAGCAGGACAACAGTAGTGACAGGTGTAAGATGCTAATTCAAATATTTCAACCTAATCTCTTTTCATAGACTTCAATATGGTGCAACTATTTAAATAATAATGTACAAGAATACTGCATGTAATAGCTAGGGACATTTTACTAAGTAGATAAAAAGTAAGTATAAAATCTTATGTGTAGTACAATCCTAGGAGGGCACTCTGTTGGCATCATCCTTAGAGAGCTGTGCTGCCAATGTTAAGGTCAAGCTTCTCTGAGTCTTTTAATTCAATAGTGGATCCTTGGGGGGAAAGACAGGAAAATCTCATTCCATGTGATTTAAGGCCTCGGAAACCCCATGGACAGTAAGCTATGACTCAGTTCCAAAACAAAGGCAATGAGAGGTAGATAGAAAAGTAAATGTTTATCTTAAAAATTGAAAAAAAATTCATACAGGTGTACAAATGTTAATCCTTCACTAATCTACTCACTTTTCATTTTCAGTATTTATTAGGACCTGCTATGTGCCAGGTACTGTCTGAAATGCTGGAGAACACAATGGTGCTCAAAACAAAAATTGTGACAATCATTTACTCTGGATGTTTTATCAAAAGGAAAATTTTCAAGTTTTCTTTTGATATTTGCACATTTCAAAAATAATTTTGATAAAAATGCACTTGCTGTGTAATGAAGAAAATCTATAAATGTTCACAACATGTTGATCTGAGCATCACAGACCTTACTTAAATTATGCTTAACTATAATATTTAGTATTACATGCATCTTGAGTAACTTAAAAATGCATCTTAAGGGGAGCTCTGGTGGCCTAGTGGCAAGAAGCTGCAACTACAATCCCAGAGGTGCACGGTTCGAAATCACCAGATGCTCTGCCGGGGAAGGAGGGGCAATCTCCTCCTGTACCAGTCAGATCTGATTTGATGGTACACACACACAAAAATAATAATAAAAGAAAATAAAATAATGCATCTTAAAAACTTAACACATTCTCTTAAATGATTGTGCAAGTGACAAAAATACCAAGTATGCAAGAAAAAAATCCAATATTAAAGTATAGACAATATAATATAAAATTACCATAAAATATAAACCAAAAGTAATATGTTAAATATACTTTAAAACATATCTGCTGCCTGATAGTCCAAGCAATAAAAATACAGTCAGT
This sequence comes from Elephantulus edwardii, assembly GCF_000299155.1. Taxonomy (NCBI): domain Eukaryota; kingdom Metazoa; phylum Chordata; class Mammalia; order Macroscelidea; family Macroscelididae; genus Elephantulus; species Elephantulus edwardii. The sequence continues at coordinate 11,110,079 of NW_006399758.1, read as the reverse complement.
AACATTTAGGAACACTGAATGACTTTGCAACTAATTGGAACTCCTTCTGTATTTATGTCTCCAGAGTCTGGAAATCAAGTGAATCAGATGTTAAATCACACAATCATATTAATATTTTAAATAACTGAATAGGCACAGTCATCTGGCAAAAGGTAATACTGTTTAAAGTACAATAATTAAAACTAAGAATAAAATCATTACTGTAGAGTCAAAACTGACTCAAAGGTGATCCTCCAGTGGGTTTTCAGAGGCTATAAATCACATGAAAGTAGACTACCCATCTTTCTCCCTTGTGAAGGTGGTGAATTTGAACAATCTACCCATCAGTTGGCAACACAACTCCCTATCCACTAGGCTATATCAATGTTCTCTTAAAATGAAGAATACATTGTTGGTGGGATTGTAAAATGGTACAACTACTCTGGAAGGCAGTTAAGTGTTTTCTCAAAATGCTGCACATAGAAATTCCATATGACCCAGCTATTCCACTGCTTGGAATATATCCTGAAAAAATTATAACTGAGGCACAGAGATTTGTACACCTATGTTCATAGCAGCATTATTCACCATAGCAATAACATGGAAACAGCCCAAATGCCTAACCACAATGGAACTGATTAAGAAATTATGGTACATTCACACAATGGAATACTATGCAGCTTGTAGGAGCAATGATTTTTATAAATTACTACCTAACATGGGAGGGACTGGAGAGCATTATGCTGAGTGAACTAACTCAGTTTCATAAATACTGCACGGGATCATTATTGTAGAGCGTGTATGAGGATCCAGGGAGAGGAGGGAGGAGCTTAAACATAGGGTTGCACAATTTGATGGGTGGAGGGAAATATTGGTAAAGGAAAGGGGAACGGTCTAGTGTGAAAAACAATGTATATGAACTTTATGAACTAGGTAGCCGGGGACAGCAGAGCAAGCATTAATCAGCCCTTACCTAGGGATCAGATATGGCTGAGGTGGGACCCACACAGGAGCAGTCCCCACAGACTGGCCATGCTGGTCCCCCAGGACAGAGCCCACCATGTGTAGACCTCCCTGCATTGAAGTCAACCAGCTCAACATCCCTTTAGTCCCCACTTGACTTGGAGGAGCTGCCTGGACCCCTGGTTTCCTGGGCTCATGTCCTGGCGGACCACTATGACCAGTCTGTGGAGGCTGCTTCTGGGTGGGTCCCACCTCAGCCGTATCTGATCCCCAGGTAAGGGCTGATTCAGGCTTGCTGAGGTGTCCCTGGCTACCTAGATACAGAAATAACTTTAATGTTGATAATGATAATGGGGAGAAGATATCTTTTCCTAAACCAGTATAAAATAAAATTTTTAAAAAATCACAGAAAAACAATGAAGAATTGGAGGAAGTGGTAAGTTGTAGAATTAACAAATGTACGTACACAGCTTGAGTCAATGGCAATCTGTATGGCTTTGAATCATGAGTCTCAGAATTTCATTGTCTTCAACTTTAATAAAGGCGTGATGGGAATAATAGAACCTATCACAATGAATTAATTAGCAGGTAACTTACAGTTAAACAAAATGATCCTATACGTGTTGTCTTGTTGTGTGCCTCTGAGCTGGAACCACCTCATAGTTGACCCTCAAGGGTTTTTAGAGCCAGTAAATAGCACAGGAGGGCACTGCTCATCCCTCTCCTGTGGAGCAGCTGGTGTATTTGAACCACGTGCCTTTGGGATGGCAGCACTGATTCTTACAACTACACCACCAGAGCTTCCTTCTATACATATACTTTACTCGTATTAGTTGTCTTCCAGTCAGATATTTAAGGAAATGGATTATATTCAACTCATTTTTATCTGTATAACATATCTGGAAAAATATCATGAACATAACTGTTTGATTAGGCAAGCTGGAAAATAACACATAAATGGTTGTCAAAAGTGGCAGAGAAAAAGAACAAAACTTTGTGGTGCAACTAGAGTGTTATTCACAGATAGATTATCTAAGTGGCTGGGTAATTAATCCAATCTCATTATTCATATTTGCATAGTGGGACAATACTAGGCTTAGAGAATTGACTAGTTCTATTTTCTGAAGAGTGGATAACTAAATGGGAGTGCAGAAACTGTCCATTGGAAGAACAGAATCAGTGAGTATAGGAACTGTAAAAGGAAAGAAAAAGAAATGTAGTGCTGAGTGTGATAAAAATGTTGAGAAACTGGATGAAATATGTTTACGGCATTGAAGTCTATGGGGGAGAGAATA
>NW_006399758.1:11106603-11107742 GCF_000299155.1 Elephantulus edwardii | reverse complement strand
TGCATTATTAGTAATAGTGGAATGCAAAAGTTGGGAAGAGGAAAGAAGAAGAAGTAGTTAAAAAACATTTAGTTGGTAACAGAAATGAGGCTGGAGGTAACAAGGAATCAGACTGATTACATCTGTGGAAAAAATATCATCGAAGAATCTCAATATCAGCTGTGACAAGTAGGCCAGGTACTGTTTGTGGAACAGACCATCAACTATTCATACACAAATTCAAACAGAAACTAAGAAAATTAAATAAAATCCACAAGAACCAAAGTTTGACCTTGAGTCTATCGCACCAGAATTTAAAAACCATCTCAGGAACAGATTTGAGACCTTGAACACTAATGAGTGAACACCAGATGAGCTGAGTGAGTATATCAAGAATAGTATCCATGAAGAATGCAAAAGATCATTACAAAGACAGAGCAAGAAGAAAAGACAAAGACAGATGTCAGAAGAGACTTTTGCACTAGAGCACTGAAAAATCAAAGCAGAAGGAAGAAATCAAGACGTTACGGAACTGAACAGAAGATTTCAAAGGGCAGCTCGGGAAGACAAAGCAAAGTATTATAATCAAATGTGCAAAGAACTGGAGTCAGAAAGTCAAAAGGGATGAACATTTCTTAAGCTAAAGGAACTAAAGAACAAATCAAACCATACTTAAGGATTTTATGGGAAGAATGCTGAATGATTCAGGAAGCATCAGAAGAAGGTGGAAGGAGTACACGAAGTCACTGTATCAAAAACAACTGGTTCACACAGAAGAATTTCATGAAACAGCATATGATCAATATGTAATGGTGATAAAGGAAGAAGTTCAAGCTGCTCTGAAAGAACTGGCAAAAAAACAAGGCACAAGGAATTGATAGAATACCAACTGACATAGTTCAACAAACAGAAGCACCTCTGGCTGCACTCACCAAGTTATGCCAAGAAATCTGGAGGACAACTACCTGACCAACTGACTGGAAGCGATCTATATTTCTTTCCATTTAAAAAAAAAAGTAATTTGACAGAGTGTGGAAATTCTCAAACAATATCACTAATATCACAGGAAAGCAAGATCCTACTGAAGATTATCCAAAAGCAACTGGAACAGTAGTACATCAACAAAGAACTGCCAGATATGCAAATAAGGTTTAGAAGAG
>NW_006399758.1:11071306-11103230 GCF_000299155.1 Elephantulus edwardii | reverse complement strand
GATTTTTTACTCTGAAATTAGATACAATGATTGATGTCACTTCTGGTGGAAAGTAGAGCACAGAGATTAGGGGGGAAAATTTATATTCAGCATGTTTTACTCCAGCTAGCAACTGAAATTTGGTGAGAAATAGCTGACAGGCAACAAAATACAAAGAAACACAAACAAGGTCAGTGGAAGTAGGAAGTGAATTATTCAGCATGTGAACAAAAACTTCTACCACTTTTTTCAGAATGTACAAAGTTCTCTTATATCTATATTCCAGTACTGATGCAAAGATGAAGGCTAAGGGTTTATCTGTTTTGAAAAATGAAACATCACTGCAAATTTCTGAATATAATTTATTTACATGTCATACATTAGAATGATCTCGTTTTCCTTTGGCATATGTTTCTTATATGTTATTGAGTCCATTAATACATTAACATAAATTTTCATAAAATATTCTCATAAAGACAACAGTTATACCACATATAAAACCCACCAAATATTAGTTTATGGGAAATGAATTCAAAATTCTACAGTGTGTTTGATATACTGGAAAAAGTACAGACACAGTGCTCCTTGGAGGCAAAGATAACTAAGCTTCTTCTCACATACTCTGGGAATGTATGGAAAGGAGAGACTGTTCCTTAGAGAGGGACATTATGCCTGGAAAGGTGGAGGGGAGCAAAAGAGAAGACCCTCAACCATATGGACTGACACAGCAACTGCAGAAATGGATTCAAGTATGTCAGAAATAATGAGGATTGCACAGGACAGGACAGGGTTCAGATCTTTTGTTTATAGGGTTGCTATGAATTGTACATGACTTGATAAAGGCTTAATAAAAATGATAGCATGTTTATAAAATTACTTTTGAATGCAAATAATGTTTAAACAAATAATTTAAAATTTCAAGAATATTTCTGTCAATCATAATTAGGTTTAAAGAATGTATAACTACATTTTCAAACACTGACTTATTTCAGAGTCAGGGAAACCTTTCTAAAGAAGAAATAAGAAAATGTAGGAAAAATCTGCTTAGAGTATAAATGGGAGTTCTCATATAAATGTATTCCAAATTCAAACACATTGCTGGTGAGTCAAAACTGACTTACAGCTGACCTCCAGCAGGCTTTCAGAGGCTGCAGACTCCATTACCACTGGCTGTTGATCATATGATACTTCCTGAAATATTTCCGTATCAACCAAATCTAGTTCGTACCTCTGTGTATTCCCTTCATATTCTTTTTAATGTTTCCTGGATCATTCAAGATTTTGTCCCTAACATCCTTACATATTGCAACTCAAGTTTTGAATTCATTTTTCAGTTCATTTAGCTTGAAAAATAGTGAGTGCTCTCCTCCCCTTTTATTCTCCAATCTAGGTCTCTACATATTCTGTTTTGTCATTTTAGTAGTTTTGCCTTCCTAAGCTGTCTTTTTTTTTTAATTTAGGTTGTTTATTTTTCATTTCAATGAACATCTACAGAGATTTTGGGATTCCATTCATTCATTGTTGCACCCTTCTCCCCGCACAAACCCCTCCCCCCTACCCCCCATTTGCTCCTCTCCTTGCTGTCTTTTGATACCTTCTGTTCAGCTCTTTTATCTACACATCATTTCCCTTTCTTTTGGCTTCTCAAAGCTCTAGTGCAATTTTCAGGGACTCTTTTGGCATCTCTTTTAGGGTTTTTTTTTCTCTTCAATCTTTTTAGTGACCTTTTGCTCTCTTTATGGATGATATTTTTAATGTATTAGAAAGCTGGCATTTGGTTCAAGCTGTCAAGATGGAGAGAACATGCCTATATTCAATGATTTTTTTTCACCCTCTTTCACCAATATCATTAAGGATCCTTTTCGGCAGGATGTACATAGTACAGTTCATAATAAAAACATATCTGAACCCTGTCCTATCTTGTGCCATCCTCACATTTCCTGACATACAAGAGCCCATTGCAGCAGTCACCTTATCAGTACACCTGGTTGAGTGTCTTCCTCTCCTTCACTGACCCTCCCTTCCCAGCATCATGTCCTTGTTTAAGGAATAGTCACAAGCAATTCAATGACATATAACATGTTGTTTCCCTGGGCACTAACTGTTGAACGAGATCTATGGACATACCACTTTGAATGCACCTGGCCTTGTGTGACTAATGAAATAAGAAAAAAAGAAAACTTTAACAACTCTAACATTTTATGTATATCATGATGTTGCTTTTTTTGGTCCAGCTGTAAAATTTTCTTTATACTGAAAAGCTGTACTGTTTATGCCTGTGTGGAAATCTTTCCTTATTATTTATTTCTCCACAATTGATCAGTTATGTGTGTTCTGTTTCAGATTGTTAATTTCAGTTCAGACAATGTCTCACAGTCCATTCATTTAAGATAGCAAGGGTGTATTATCTTCATACCACAAGCTTTTGATGAGCCTACTTCTAAACCTAATACCAAATTCTTCTTCCTATAGTCCATTTTCTTATATTAGTTATTCAACACATAGATTGAATAAGAATGGGTAAAGCATACATTCCAGAAAACACCTTTTTGGCTTTTTCCATCTATTCTTTTTTATTTTCCAATGATTGTTTTGTGTTTTTGGTTGTTTTTTTTTTGTTTTTTTTTTGTCCATGAATGAGTTTCAAATCAGTGCAATTTGTAGTTCCCATTGTATGCAATATTATTCACAATTTGTTAGGATACAGTCAAATGTCATTGTGTAGCCACTAAAATATTTGTGAACATCTTTGCTGTACTCTCCGCTTTCAGCCAAAATCCATGTAGTATAAGCAACAATAACCCTTGTTCCACAACCTCTTTGAATCTGGATTTAATTTGTGGTGGGTCTAAAGCTACAACTATTTTTAAATTATCATCCATAACTGTGGCTTGCAGGTAATATTAGTAATATTAATGATATTGTTCAACAATTTATGTATGATGTAGCATCATCTTTCTTTAGAGTAGGCATGAATAGGATCTCTTCCTTCTAGCTGGTCAACCAGCCACCTTCCAAATGTCTTGACAGATGAGTGAGCACTTTCCACACATCTGTTTGTTGAAGCCTCTCAGCTGGTATTTCCCTCATGTCTTTGTTCTATGCATAAATGCTTTCACTGAACCTTGGACTTGTCCCTTCAGTCTAATCTGTCTTTGATCATATGCTAAACCTCAAAAGGACTGAACAGAAACCAATTCTCTTGAGTACAGTGTGAATGCCTTTTCTTTTCTTTTGATGCTCCCTGCCTTGTTCAATTTTATGCTTACAAAATCTGTCAATATGTAACTCAAAACTTGATTTTTCTTTTCTTCAGTCTTTCTTGGGATATTCACTATAATTAATGCTATGCCTTGTATTCCCAAACTATCCCTTGAAAGTGTTTATGCAGCTTCTCTCACTTCAACTATTTCAGCTAGTCAACATTCATGAACAACTCATAGTCTGTCCTGATATCTGTTTTTTTTCTTTTCTCTTTCTTGTACTTTTTTAACAACCTTTTGTTTTCTTCCTATATGATGTCCTTCCTGTCATGCCATCTTTTGGTCATCATTAATTAGGGTTTAATGTGTTGCTTCAGTTTTGTCCTTTACAAAAGCTAACATGAAGTAGTCTATTTTATTTCCAACTACAAAACATATATTATACATTTATACCTAGTTTATACCTAAATTTATATCATAATATATAATTACCTTATTTGATTTGTTGTTGTTGTTTGATGCCGTCGAGTCGTAGACAACTCATAGCAACCCTATGAACGAACAGCCTGAGCACTGTTCATACATAGAGTTTCCATAGGCAAGCCATTTCGGAAGTGGATGCGGCTCCTGCTTCCAGTTATTTTATTTAGGAGTAACATATTCCAGTGCCTAGCACACTCCAGGCTGTCAATTCATTTTAGCTGGCAAAAGTGTTGCTCTTCAGTAGCCATTTTTAAACCAAAGGACTAAACTTCAGGAAAAACAAGGAAAGATAAAGATTTGGTGGCCTAGGGGCAAAAAGTTGTGCTGCAATACTGAAGGCATGCAGTTGAAGGCCACAAGCCACTCTGTGAGAGAAGGAGGGTCAATCTCCTTCCATGTGATTAACTGACTCTGAAAACCCATTGAAGGATCAGTGATGGGTAGGTCCTGACTTGATGGTACATCACCACCACCACCACAACAACAACAACAAAGATGTATCTACCATCAAAACTAAAGGTCCTCTCCTGGGACACTCACTTACACAGCATCCAGCAGTGCACAATTGACAGTCTGTGGCACACTGCTCCCCAGACTCTTCAACACTGGCCTACATCACCCACAGTCACCAAGCGCACAACATCATCACCTACTGGGGCAGGGACACACCCTTGCCCCTGTGCAGCATGAGGAGTACCACCACATTCCTTGGAGTTCTGCTTTGAGCACCTCACAGTACCTGAGACCTTGGCCTTCTGCTTTGAAGGACTCAAAGAAGTATGAACCTATTATGACTAAGAAACAGCCACACAGAGACTCTGCGTGACCAGAGACCCAGACTACGTGGTAAACAGAATCCCAGGAAGCCATCAAAGGCCCAGCCAGGTATGCACTCCTGCTGACACAGGCAGAAAGAAGAGGCCTTGGGGTTCCCATCCCCAAAGTCCACAACCAGCCTGAGATTTGTACTCTGACCCTGTGGGCAAGCAGAGCTCTCAGAATCCTCACCTCCCTGTCAACAGCCCAGCAAGGAATCAAGCCCTGTGACTCAGGCAGATAGGTCCTTGTGGTGGGTTTATTCCCAAGGACCGTATCCAACCTGAGACCCACACTGCAATCCTGCGGTCCGCAGAATTCCATGAAGCTCTGACTCCTAGGTGCAAGCCCCAACTCCAGGGACCTCAGTCAGCTTTTTTTTTTTTAATTAATTTTAATGAAAGTTTATAGAGACTTAGGGTTTCCAGCCATTCATTGTTTCACTTTTCTCCCTGCCCACCTGCTCCCCCCATTCACTCTTCTCCTTGAAAAGTAAAAGGAAAACTCTTTAATTGTTATGCAATCTCTCCCCTCAAGTCTGCTCTACTGTGCAGCCTTCATTCTTGACTCTTGTCATGATAATAATACCCAATTATATATCCCTTTTAAACAGTTCTCTCCCTCATCTCTTTGAATGCAGTATATATCATTCCTTCCTTCCTTCTCTGTCTTCTTGCAACATGTCAGCCCCATTTTACAACAGTGGCCCTAAGCAATATTTGTCCTTTTGTGACCGAGATATTTCACTCAGCATAATGTCCTCACCCAGCTTTGAAAGTCACACTCTGACCCTGTGGTGAGTGGAGCTATGAGTTGCCATGCCTCCCTGACTACAGATCAGCCTTCTAAGGCTACCTGCAGCCTAGATGGGATTGGAAAATGATATAGCCACTCTGGAAGACAGTCTGGCATTTCTTAGAAAAAGTTGAACATAGGAACTCCGTATAACTCAACTATATTCCACTACTGGGATTACAAACCAAGAAAATTAGACTGAGACACTAATGGAGACCTATACATCAATGTTCATAGCAGTGTTATTTACCATTGCAAGAACATGGAAACAGCCCAAATGTCCAACTACAACTGACTGGATTGAGAAATTGTGGTACATTCACAAAATGGAATATTATGCAGCACTCAGGAGCAACAATTTCAAAATATAATAGATAACTTACGAGAGACTGGAGAGCATTATGCTATGTGAACTCAGTCCCATAAGAACAAACACTGAATAAGATCATTCTAGAAAAAAAATAGAAAGATAAGTAGTAAAACACATATAGGGACCTGAGGGGAAAAGGGATGGGAACGGAGGGGCGAGGATGGGTAGGGGTGAAACCACAGGGTTACATAGTTCAGAGGGTGAAGGAAATGGAAAGAATCTGGCAAGGACCTCAAAAGACTGGGTAATGATGGGCAAGGTCCAATGGTGATTGATTTTATAAAACATAATGCATGAGAATGCTTGTATGAAACACAATATTTATGAAGAATGGTGTGAAACATAATGTATATGAACAAGGTAAGTAAAACAATATAAAATAATGAAAATAAAAGGTTGCCTACACTGCTGAGAGAGTAGAGACTTTGGTGTTCTCTTGCAACATACTCACAGGGGGGAAAGAATTCTCTACAAAATCAAAGCTTCATTTTGATCCACAAACCCAAAGAAGAACTAAGCTTACCACAACAAGACCACCAACAAACAGAATAAAGCAAAACTCTTTTCTTTTTCTAAAGAAAACCCCTGTCACGACAATGTCGTGGAAGAAGCAGACTATCTTAAACTCCACACAAAAGAAAGCAAGGTGTGAGTGACCCACACAAAAAGGGATGATGATGCAGTCAGTGAACTTCATGAGAAGGTAGGGAAATGCAAGTTAAAATCAACTGAGAAGGATAAAACTCACAAAACAAGAATGAGATTAAGGTATACTGTGATTAAACATAAAGCAAAAATGGGGAAAGTGTAGCAAAGGGAAAGGACAAGGTCCATAAGCAAATACCCTGTGCAAGACTCTCTGGGATGAAGTATATCTTGGGGTTTTTTTTTTTTGCAATTCCAATGCTAGAAATCCCTACATTTTTAAGTTCTTAAGAAAATAGGTATAAATCTAAAGAGATATTCAAACCCAATTTTAAAAGACCCTCTCCTCAACGCTATAAAATTTCTTCACCCTGGCTATCCAGAGAGGGTTCACCTACCACCTGCACTGAATTCAACAGCTCTTATCACTGATTATTAATACTGAATTCTAGCCAATGTTATGTGGATTATTTTACTTTCTTTAGAAAACATGATGGTCATAGAAGGCTAAAGACATATCTTAAATTCTTTTTCTTTTTCTTTATTTAGGGGGATAGTTCTCACACAGCCTTTCATTTCCACAAATTATGCAGTCAAATTTCTGGTATTTGGGGAACCGCAGGGGTCAGTGCATCTGGAGTGCAATGGATAAGCCCCATCCTGGAAAAACCACCTTTGTGATCATGGTATTTCCTCTGTCAGGGAAGTATGTTCTCGACTCTTTTAAACTCTCTACAATTATTGGTACAATGCTAATAATACACAAAATAAGCACAAACACATTGGGTGGCTGAATTGTAAAATAAGTTAAGATTTGAAAGCAATAAATTTGGTGAATTAGGTAATCTTTTTTCCCACAATTTGCTCATAGCTTGTATTCTAAAGATTCAGTAAAGGCACAGAGTTCATTTACACAACTGAATACAATTAGCACTGGGCAACCTCGGAGAATGTCAGCAATTTCAGAGCAGAGCAGTTCAGTGTGGTAAAAAAGTTTACCCTGCTGCTGGGATTCTGCAGACTCATATTTTCAGAGTTAATTTTCCAACATGCAACATCGGAACCACTAGGAGATACATAAACAAAACAGATTTCTATGTTCATTCTCAAAAAAACTCCAATTCTGAAGGTGTCAAGTAGAGTCTATGCATCTCTCTTTTCTTATGCGCTCCCTGGGTGATCTCCATGAACAATGAGGTTCTAAAGTATCATGGACCCTATCTCACTCTGACGCCTTTCGAGAGTAAAAGGGAAGAAAGGAACTCTCCAAAATCAGCCTAACAACCAACCAAAGGAAAAAAAGAATTCAAAAGTTTTGTAACCCCAATTCGTGCCTACCATTAACTTATCAAAATAAACATAGCAAATACATTTTAAAAGCACAACCTTTTCTGGCCTTGGTTTGAGTGGCTAAAAACAATAAACCAGTGAAGGTTTACTACACTCAATTTCTCAAATACTGACATTATCACTATCATGGGGGTACTTAAGTTTAGAGTAAATGGAATTTTCTCCACTCCCCTTAGGGCATGAGGATGCCATCATCTTTCCGCAGGGCACGACTGGCTTGCTGTCCTGCAAGTTTACCGTCTTGTAGTTTGTTCTTACGGTGAGGTTCAGGGGCAGCCTTCACAGGCAGAGTATGCACAGCCCAGGATACTGGGAAGGAGCCAAAGAACTGTCTCACCATCCCTTCACTGGGGTGAGAGTCTTGGCTATCACAGAACAACTCCAGGCCTGCTTATGGAATAATGATTACATTTTTAATCTTTTAACCCTGGCTTCCATTTCTCCCTTCATTTGCTGGCACACTGAAAAATATATATTAAAAAATTGCTCTATTTACTTTCAAGTTTTAAAAAAAGCCCCCAAACCCAGAAAGTTGAAATATTTGAATCCTCCAGCTTTTGCCATCTCTGCAAACAATCTTAGTCAACAAGAACAAATCTTTTTACCACACCTTTTTTTCTGATGACACAAATCCTAGAAAGGCAGACACAACTCTGTCTCTTGGTTCCCATTTTTATCCAGGCAATGAATGTCACTTTGGAAAAGAGGCTCTGTCCCAAGATTCCTTTTAGGATTACTTGGCAAGTTTCTCTACTGGCAACCAGAATAAAGACAGACATATACTAAGTCCTCAAGTATTCTCCAAGTTTTGGGAGGGTTTCCATCATCCATTAACAGTTACTGGTTTTAGGACGTTTTCCTAAGGGTGAGGGATCAGGCTTCTCACTTGGAGAAAAAAAGGACTGTTTATCTGAAGCCTCATCCTGTAATCACAATGAAAACAAGGCAGCCACCAGAGAGTCCATTGTCCCTTAGTTCCCGCACGTCCAAGGAGCCTACCTCCCCGTGAATCCTAACTCCTTATCATAGGCTGGCATGAGTCCTTTTCCAGATCTGTCTAGGAGTCAGAGGGAGCAATTCCTTACTCAACATGCTCAGCAGTGTCTTTATTTGAAACTCATGCAAGAGGGCATGGACAACACTTACTGTCATAACAAAGGGAAATCTACAAATGATTGATTCTGAGTAACAAGATCTTATACATTCTGAAGGGTCTGAGTAATCCTTTCAGTTCACAAAAGAATTTTTTTTAATATCTAATCCTGGTACATAAACATATTAAATGTTTCAACAGGATGACAGTCAATCCTACATAATCTCTAAATTGTACTAGAGCTGGAGATTAATGAAGTCCTAGCAGCAGCAGGAAGCTGGCTTCCCACTAATCTGTGTTATAGGCGAGGCAATCCGCGTAGGCTGCTAATGCCTATATGCTAGCAACTGGAAGGAGTTTTCAAAGAACTTTGCTTTAGTCTTTATAAACTCTACCTATGCACAAGATGGAGAGAGGGAAGGAGGGAGAGAAGGAGGGAGGAAGGGAGGGAGGGAGGGAGGGAGGAAGGAAGGAAAGAAGGAAGGAACGAAGGAAGAAAAGAAACTTCTCATCACTGGACTAACAGGCAAACATCAAAAAGGTGGAATTTCACTGTACCTGGATCCACAATCAGTACACTTATACCAGCAGTCAGGAGATTGAGAGACGTATTACACTGGGAATCTGCAGTTAGGAACTGCTCCAGGTGATTGAGGAATAGTGATGTTTGAGAACTAAGGTTCACCTGATTCAGATCATGGTCTTTCGAATCACTTGGTATGCATCTAAGAGTTTGACAATGCATAAGGATGACAGAGAAGAACTTATACCTTTGAACTGTGTTGCATAAGAGAGTACTGAATATACCACAGACTGCTAAAAGAACAAACAGATATGTGTTGGAGAAGGTGTAGCCAGCATGCTCCTTGGAGGCAGGCTGGTGAAGCTTCATCTCAATACTTTGGGCACATTGCTAGGAGAGGAAATTCCTTAGAAAGGGACATCTTGCTTGGCAAGGTAGAGGCACAGTGAAGGAGAGGAGGGGCCTCAACCATGCGGCTTGACACAGTGGCTTCGGCAATGGGCTTGAGTGTGTCAGAGATTGTGAGAATGGGACGGGACAGGACAGGGTTCACATCTGCTGTTCATAGGGTCATCGCTATGAGTTGGACTTGACTCAACCACACCTAACAACATCAGCACAATTTGTTTTTTTCTCAAAAATGTTATTCACTTTATCTAAAAAAAATGTAACATTGTGACTATTACTAGTAAACATTTTAAAATATAGTGAAAAAGAATAATGTTTCTTTTTTAAAAAAAGATGATTTGCCAATGGCTCTCAAGCTTCTCTATATAAAACATCCTGTCACCGTGGGGTCAGTTACAGGTAAGTTCCAACTTGATGGTATCCAACAATAAACAGTGTCAACTGTAAGTGGGACACAAGGACATATGATAGCTTTAATTAAAGATGCTTAAGATGGTTAAGATTGGAAAATTTATTTTTGAAAACAGATCATCTTGCTGATCAAAATCTATCCACATTTATGAGATAAAGATTCAAAATCATCCTTTATGTCTCAGCAAATAACTGACCAGAATAGCTGAAAAGGGAAGAACAGGGAGTCCCTAATTCTCAGGAAGGCAACATGAGAAATGAAATAACCACAAATGATAGATTCTCAAAACTCAGATCCTAGTCCATGAGTACTTTCCTTAAAAATCTTCTTAAAATGAGAGGAAATAGAAAATCAATATAGAAGGCTATAAAAATAAAGACCAGCTTAGATGGTAAATCACTTGCCAAAACTACTTTCTGAAGTAACTTGGCAAATTAAAAAATGCACTTAATAAACTTCAGGAATTGAGCAAAGAAGACTTTAAGAAAGAGTATAAAAGTCACACTTTTAGTGTCCTAAGTTTCTTTAAGAAATAGGTAGGTTCCGAAAAGAAATATCCAGTTTACAAGTAAAATTTAGAGGACATATAAAGTAGCTGATTGAATTCCTCATCTCTAAATTTTCCAGTTAGCTTAAAATATTTTTTAAATTAACATAAATCATTTTTAAGTATTAAATCTGTATTAATGAGAGAAAATAATGTCCTTAAATTAGAGAAGACTCAGTGATATGGCTAAAATACTTGTTACTGATTTAAAAAAGAAGACTGTGTTTATTTAGGGTGATATTTGCATATTATATATCTGATATTAAACACAGATAAATACCTGTAATTACATACAGAAGGAGCTCTCGTGGATGAATGGGTAAGGAGCTGCAGTGCCAAAGTGCAAGTAATTGAAACCCACCAGCTGCTCTGCGGGAGAAGATAGATAATCTCCTCTCATGTGACTTGCAGGCTCTGAAAACCCACAGCAGGGTCAGCTAGGAGTTTCTTCCGCCTCCATGGTAATGACAGAGAGTGAGAGAATTTTATATAGACTGAGAAGTATGTCCCAAGGAAAATAAAGCAAAGTAAAAGAAAAAAACTGTGAGAATGGATTTCAGCATAAAAAAGGGAAAGGAATCAAGTATATAGGAAACTCAGTAACTATCTGAGAAAGTTTAAATAGCAAAAAGCAGCAGCCTGGAGTAGATGAACCTGAGACTATTCAAACATCAAAAAAATTTCTGAACCCCCAATTTTCAGCAAGAATAAAGCATAATAGTGGACATTACTAAAAAATTATTTTCCAAACTCTCTTCAGAAGTGCTAAAAAATATTAATGTAAAAAAAAAGTAGTAGGAAGAAATCTGCAGAAGGCTGACATTAAGAGCTGTGGTAAACAATATATGAAGAGGCACAACCAAGGAGCAGAATTGGGACCCAATTAAACCTCCAGGATTAATCAAATCACCAAATCAGTCAGGGACACAGTACAACTCCAAACCCAGTGAAACAGTGGAAACAGGAAAACAGAGGTCCTGGGTGAAAGGTAAGTGATGGGTAAAACATGCAAAACCAATAAATTATTATGAACTTTACAATACATGGTTCTGAGAAACTGATTACCATACAGAGGAACTATGTTCTTCCTTTTTACAACAACAACAACAAAAAATCACAAACTGCAGCTGGATTAAAGATCTAAATGTGAGTATTTTAATGATTCAAAGTTTCTTCAACAAAATACTAATATTTAATTTTAAAAAATTCTGTCAACATAAGTCACTATTTAAAAAGTGATAGAAAATGGGAAAGATTCAGTGTTGAAAAAATGTATACAAACTTTATAAGTAAACTAGTATAAAATAAAAATTTTATTTAAAAAGAAAAACAAAAAGTGATAGAATAAGTTTCAAAATTAAAGACTATATTTGAGGCATGCATACCAACAAAGTTTAATTTAGCATCTAATATACATAATAATGTAACATTTTAAATACTATATAATAAAATTTTACAATAAAACCAAGAAAAGTGGAGGGGAGTGAGAAAAGTGGATAGAAGGTATTGGGCATTACTAAGGGTCAAGACATTGCTCATTGGCACCATAACACAACATTTTTCTTTAAAATGTTTCATAATAGCCACTCTTGGTAAAAATCAGGAGCAGAATAAAAAAAAAATTAGCTGTTGGGAGTATAAACTGATGTCTTTGGAAAGAAAATTGTGCTTAACAAATTTGAAAATACACATGTTTTTTGTTGAAAATTTGGATCTAATTTTGTACATAGTAGGAAACTACAGTTCATATAGATAAATATATGTATATATCAGTATTTATAGAAACATTCTTTAGAAGAGCAAACTTACAGGGTAAATAAATCCTGTAGTAAAATTATATACGTTGTTGTTGATATGTACCACCGAGTCACTTGAGACTCATAGCGACCCTATGTACAACATCCCTAAACCCTGCTCTATCCCCTTGCCAATCTCACTGTCTCTGACAAGCCTATTCCCATCACCCCAGTGAAAGAATCAATCCATCTCATTGCAGAACTTCTTCTCCTGTGCAGTCCCTCTAACCTCCCAAGCATGACAGCCCTCTCCAAGGACTGGTCCCTCCTTGCAACATGGCCAATGTATGTCAGACAAAGCTTTAGAATCCTTACTTCTAAGGAGCAGCCAGGCTTCACCCTCTCCAGAACGAACTTGTTTGTTCTCCTAGTCCATGGTATATTCAATACTCTTCTCCACCACCAAAGCTCAAAGACATCAACTCTCTTTCTATCATCCCTAGTTCATTGTCCAGCTCTCTGAAGCATAGCAAGTAATGACATAGCAAATAATGGAAAAGATCATGGCCTGTGTCAGGCACATCTTAGTCTCCAGACTGACATCGCTGCTCCTCAATACCTTGGAGAGGTCTCTGACAGTAGACTTTCCCAATGAAATTCATCTTTTAATTTCCTGGCTGCTGGTACCAAGAGTGTTGATTGTAGAGCCAGGCAAACTAAAGCTGTCAACAATTTCAATCTCTTCACCATCTATCATGATACATACATGTATAAAAGACTGAAGTTGTCAATTATTATATTTTGCTGGAACTCACAATGAATGCCCTTGGTAGCAGCAGTCAAGGACCTATCAAAAGTTCTAAAGAACAAGGACGTCTACTTAAAGACTCAAGTGCTTCTGATACAAATCCTGGCATTTTTAGTTGTTTCCTACACATCTGAAAGTTGAGCAATTAATATGATTGAGAAAAGAAGAATCTATGACTGTGAATCGTGGGGTCGGTGAAGAGTACCATGAAGTGCCAAACAAATCTGTCTTGAAGAAAGTGCAATCAGAGTGTTTCTCAGAGGTAAGGACGGTAAAATTTCATCTCATTTACTCTGGGCATACTTTCAGAAGGTATCAGTCCTCAGATGGTGAAAAAAAAACATTCTAGGGAAAGAAGAGGGTCCGTGAAAGAGAGGAAAGACCCTCAATGAGATGAACTGATGCAATGATGACTACCACAAAGGGTTTGAATATCAGAGACTGTGAAGGTGGTGCAGTATAGGGTAGAATTCAGACCTGTTGTTCGTAGGGTCACTCTGAGTCAAATGGCAGCACCTAACAACATAAATACTTGAGAATTCTGGTGGCCTAGTGGTAAGCAAGTGCACTGCAAACCCAAAGGCATGCAGTTCAAAGCTACGAGCTGCTCCACAGAAGAATGGACAGTATCCTTCTATGCTATTTACTGTCTCTAAAAACCGACTAGAGGGTCAGTTTTGGGTCAGTTCCAACTCGAAGGTAAACTACAACAACAAAAAAATCACATATACATGTTGTTGTACATATGTTATTATATCTCTATATCAAGCTGCTCTTCAAAATTTTCTATTAAGCTCTCTTAGGTCATCATTTCTTCTTTTGCTTTAGGCTTATTTCCATTTGAGAATAAGTACAAGAGTATCTTCTGCCAACCATTTTGGTCTTTTCTTTCTTTCCTGTTTGAAGAAGAACTGATGCCTCTGAATTGTGGTGTTGGTGAAAAATATTGAATCTATCATGGGATGCCAACTGTCTTGGAATATGTGCAGCCAGACTGCTTCTTAAAGACAAATATGTGGAAACTTCACCTTACATACACTGAATATAATTTCCAGAGAGAAAAGCTATGCTTGGAAAAACTATCACACTTACAAAATAGAAGATCTGAAGGAGAAGAGCTTCAGTGAGATGTCCTACACCCTGTGTCATCCTCACATTTCTTGACACACTGGAGCCCGCTGAGCCAATCACTGTGTCAATCTATCTGGTTGAGAGTCCTCTTATCCTTCAGAAATTCTTGCTTTTCCAAGCATGATGTCCCTCTCTAAAGAATATCCTCTCCTAACAACATGCCCACAATATGTAAGACGAAGCTTTGGCTGCACATTTTCCAAGATATATTTGTTTCTCCTTTTGGCTATGCATGGGATATTCAATACTCTCATCTAACACCATTTCTCAAAGGCATCAATTCTTCTTCTGTCATTCTTATTTACTGTCCAGCTCTCGGGTACATAGCAAGTGACTGGAAAGATCAGAGCCTGAATCAGACACAACTTAGTCCTTAAAATGACATCATTGCTCCTCAATAATTTGGAGAGATCCCTGACTGCAGACTTTTCCAGTGCAATACATCTCCTGATTTCCACACAACTGGTACCAAAAGCGTGGACTGTAAATCCAAATAAGAAGTTGTTGGCAGTTTCTATGTTTTTCTCCAACTACCATGATGTACTCTATAAGTTCAGTGGTAAAAATTTTTGTTTTCTTGATTTTGAGATGCAATCCATATTGAAGGCTATATTTTTTGATCTGCAACAAATATTTCAAATTGTCCTCACATTCAGCAAGCAAGGTTGTATCACCTGCCATAACACAGGTTATGCCATCTTAATACCACATCTTTCTTCATAGAGTCCAAATTGTCAAATAATTTGCTCAAAATACAGATTGCATCTATATGGAGATAGAATACAACCCTGACACAGATCCTTCCTTATTTTAAAACATGCAATGTGGAACAGTACACTGATGGAAAACTATCAGAAATACAAGCTGGTATTAGCAGAGGTCCTGGAACTAGGGACATTATTGCCAATGTCAAATGGACCTTGGCTGAAATCAAAGAGTATCACAGGACTATTCTATCTGTGTTTATCGACTAAGCAAAGGCATTTGATTGTGTGCATTACAACAAACTGTGGATAACTTTGAGAAGAATGGGAGTACCAGAACACTTGACTGTGCTCATGCAAAACCAATACCTGCACCAGGAAGCAGTCATCAGAACAGAGCAAGGAAACACTGCATCTTGTCCCTGTATCTTTTCAATCTATAATTGGAAACTATCATTTGGGAGGCTGGACTTTATGAAGAGGAAAGTGGCATCAACTTGCAGATGACACAGCCTAGACTGCCAAAATTGAGAAGTACCTGAAGTGTTTGCTGCAGAAAGTGAAGGATGCAGTCTTCAATATAGATTGAAGTTTGATATTAAGAGGGCAAAGATTCTCACCACTGAGCCATTTCACCATAATGGATGGAAAGAGACTGAGGTTATTAATAATTTCACCTTGCTCAGCTCCACAATCAACACTCATAGCACCAGAAGTCAGGAAATCAAAAGGTGACTTGAAACCGGATGGCTCCTTGAAGGCAAGAATTCTGAGGCTTCGTCTAAGATAATTTGGACATGTTTTAAGGAGGGACCGGTCCTTGGAGAGGGACATCATGCTTGGTAGGGTGGAGGAACAGCTCAGGAGGGGGAAGGCCCTCTTTGAGGTGGACTGATTTAGTGACTGGGGTAATCGGGATGGGTGTATTGGAGATGGTGCAATTGGGACAGGACAGAGCAGAGTTTAGAAATGTTGTACATAGGGTCGCTATGAGTCAGAAGTGGCTCGACAGCACATAGCAACAACAACTGTCAGGGACCTCTCCAAAGGGATAAAGAGTAATGATCAGTCGAGAGACCAAGGTGGTCCTGATTGAGGCCAGAGTCTTTGCAATCACTTGTTATGTATCATCAGAGAGCTGGACAATGAATGAATAAGGATGACAGAAGAAGAATTGATGCCTTTGAGTTGTGGTGCTGGAGAAGAGTATTGAACATACCATGGACTGCTAAAAGAACAAACAGTCCTAGAGAGGGTGAAAATAAGCTGCTCTTTAGAGGCAAAGATTTTGAAGCTCCATGTCACATACTAATATGGCCAGGAGGAACCATTCCTTGGAGAAAGACATCATGTTTAGAAGGATGGAGGGACAGCACTGGACAAGAAGATCCTAGATGAGATGGATTGACACACTAACTGGGGTAAAGGAGGTAGGTGTGTTAAAGAAAGTGTAGTTCAGAGCTATTGTACATAGGGTTACTAAGAGTACTAAGAGTCGCAGGTGACTCAATGGAATATAACAACAACAAAAACAGTGCTCCCTTTCTCTGTTCCCACAGAAATCTCTTGGTCTAGGTATAGGTTTTACATGAGCATTGGGATTACCATTCTTCTCAATGTTAGCCCTAACTTGTTATGATTGACACAGTCCAATGCCTTGGCATAGTCAACAAAGCATAAATAGATATTCTTTTGGTTTTCTTCACTTTTACCTAGGATCCATCTGCCATCAGCAATGATATTGCTGGTGCAATGGCCTCTTCTAAGTCCTGCTTGAACTTCTGGCAGTTCCCTACCTATGTACTGTTCTAGCCATTTTTTATGATCTTCAGAAGTATTTTGCATGCATATGATACTAACAGTATTGTCTGGCAGTTTCTACAATTGATTGGATCCCCTTCCTTAGGAACGAGAGCAAATTATAGACCCCTTCCAATCCGTTGGCCAAACAGCTATCCTCCTAACATCCTGGCACAGACTGGTGAGTCCATCTAAGGCTGCATCTGATAACTGAAGCAAGTCAATTTATATCCCAATGACTGATTCCTAGGGCCTTAATTTTTGCCAATTCTTTCAGTCCAGCTTCAACTTTCTCGTTCATTATCATTGACTTCTGTTCATTTGACACTTTCTGATATTTTTCAGTGTCAGTTCTTTGTAGTACAGTGACTCTGTATATTCCCTCCATTTTCTTTTCATATTTCCTGGTCATTCAACACATTGTCTATAGCATCTTTCAGTATTATGAATTGAGGCTTAAATTTGTTTTTCAGTTCTCTCCGCTTGACAATGCAGACAGGGTGTTTCCCTTTATAATCTGCAATTCCAGTTCTCTAAACAGTCCATTGTAATGCTTTGCTTTGTCTTCTCAAGCTGTCCTTTGAAATCTTCTGTTCAGCTGTTTTACTTCAACACATTTCCCCTTTGCTTTTGCATCTTGATGCTCTAGTGTAATGTTCAAAGTCTCTGCTGACATTCATTTCAGTTTTTTTTTTCCTCCTTTCTTTGTAATGATCTTCTGTTCTCTTTATGGATAGTATACTTGATGTCATCCCACAACTCATCTGGTCTTCTACAACTGGTGTTCTATGCTTCAAGTATGATTTAAAGCTTCAAGCTTTAAGATGATTTTGTAATTCTGCTGGAATAGATGCAAGATAATACCATGATTCTCTGGGACTTATTTTCAGTTTCTTCAGCCTCAATTTGAACTTGCATATGAGTAATTGATGGTCTGCTCCACAGTCTGCCCCTCACTTAGTTTTGACTTCTGATATTGAGCTTCTTTACGTATTCCTTCCACAGATGTAGTAAATATGATTCCTATGTAGTCCATCAGGTGAGATCCCTGTGTAAAGTTACTGTTTGTGGTTTTTAAAAATGGTATAAACAAAAACAAAGATATTCACGATGAATAATCCTTGAACATATACAATTCAATTATTCTATTTCCTGCCTCATTTCTGTCACCAAGTCTATACTTTGCAATTACTAATCCTCTTCCATTTTTTCCAACTTTTGTGTTCCAGTCATCAATTAAGATGTATTGATTACATGTTTGCTCTATTTCGCTCTGCAAGACTTGGTTAAATTTTCAACAAATAAAATGTTTTAAACTTAGATTAATGATGGTTGTAAAAGTCTATGAGTATGCTCAAAGTCACTGAACTTTAAATTGACATGAATTTTAAAATGTGCTACAACAGAAAAACCCAAGGACTCAACAAAAAACCTGTTAGAGCAAGTAGACCAATTTGGTAGAGTGGCAGGATACACACACACACACACACACACACAAAAAAAAAAAGCAATGCCATTTACAATAGTCAACCACAAACTGCGAGAATAAACCTAACTAGAAACAGAGTGAAGACCTTTACAAAGAAAACTAAATAACACTTAGAGAGGTCCCTAACAGCAGACCTTCCCATTGCAATATGACTTTTAATTTCCTGGCTACTGGTGCCAAGAGTGTTGATTGTGGAGCGAAGCAGAATAAAGCTGTGAAAAATCTCAATCTCTTTGACATCCATCCTGATGCTGCAAATTGGTCCAGTGGTGAGAATCTTTGTCTTCTTGACACTGAACCCCAATCCATATTGAAGGCTGCACTCCTTGACCCTCTGCAGCAAGCGCTTCAGGTCCTCTTCAGTTTCAGCAAGCAGGATTGTGTCATCTGCATAACGCAGATTGCTGACAGATCTTCCACCAATCCTGATGCCGCATTTCTCATACATCCCAGCCTCTCGGATAATCTGTTCTGCACACAGGTTGAAAAGATATAGAGATAGGACACATCCCTGAAGTATGCCCTTTCCAATTTTGAACCATGAAGTTTTTCCTTGCTCTGTTCTGATGACTGCCTCTTGGTTCAAGTATAGGTTTCGCATTAGCATGATCAAGTGTTCTGGGATTCCCATTCTTTTCAGAGTCAGCCACAGTTTACTATGGTCCACGCAGTCAAACACCTTTAATAATCAATGAAGGACAGATAGACATTCCTCTGGCAATCCCTGCTTTCAGCCAAGATCCATCTAACATTAGCTACAATATCCCTAGTACCACGACCACTTCTAAACCCAGGCTGGACTTCTGGCACTTCTCCGCTGATGTGCTGTTCCAGTCATTTTTGGATAATCTTCAGCAGAATCTTGCTTGCATGGAAAATCAATGATAGTTAACTAGTAAAATGTGTATAACGATTAAAGTGGGAGAGGATGAGAGCAAAGGGGTAAGATGGGTGGGGGGAAATCACAGAGTCAAACAATTTGGCAGGTGGAGGGAAGGGTGGGTAAAGGAAATAGGACATATATGGCGGGAATCTGGAATAACAGGGTAATGGTGGGCATAGCTCAATGATTAGTTTTATAAAACATAATAAATGGAAATAATTATATTAAACAATGTAAGAAAAGGATAGTGTGAAACAATCTATTTAAACTTTGTAAGCAAACCAATATAAAATGAAAATTTTTAAAAATAAAAATGTGCAACAAAACTCAAAATCACAAAATAGCAAACTTCTTGTTCTAATGAAGACTGGTGGACCACCCGATTCTATGATCCTTACCATCATTTAAGTTTGGAACTAAGCTCATCCTAGTGGATCAACGTTAAGCCCAAACAACAGACAAACATTTCTTCTTTAGAGTAGCAGAACATTTCCAATAAACAGATTTTAAATTAATAAAACTGTCAAAATATTTCAATATACAACACGCTATAAAGTAGAACAGAAAGTTAAACATATAAATAGATCAGTTAATGGTGGAGACCATAAAATAATGATCCTAAATTTCCAAACTAAGGAATCAAATCCTATAAGCTGTTCATTGCACAAAACCAATCTCAGAAGCTATTCTTTAATTTAGTTACACAGTTACTTGTCATTGCTGTAAATAAACCCATCACATAACTTTTTGCCCATTTATCTTCAAATCAGCCATTAAGGACATATTTGCCTGGAGTAATAGAGGAAGGGAGCTCTGGTGCCCTAAGGGTAAGAAGAAGCACTGCAATCCCAAAGGCACAGCTCAAATTTACCAGCTGAGAAGAATGGACAACCTCCTTCTGTGATTTACTGCCTCTGAAAACCGAGTGGAACATCATCTATGATTTGGTTCCAACTCGACAGCACAAAACAACAATTGAGGAAGAAGAGTCATCAGGAAAAGGAAGAGAAAGGGAGAAAATGGAACACATGACTAGTTGCCTATATGCACAACAGCCTCACTTGTCACAAGACCAGGAAAAGTTGGTGATTACAAGCTACTGAATTATTTGATCAACATTCTGATTTTAAATCAGAATATCATCAAAAGGGGAGAATGCAAATCAAGACCTAAATTCTGATTTTACATCAGAATAAAAAAGAGATCAAAAGGAGATCATGCAAAGCAAAACTTTAAATCCTCATGGAACCCACACTTTCTAAAGTCATGAAGGTTAGAAAACACTTGAAACTACTACCCTAAAAATAATCTTTACACCTCAAACCAACTACAATTTCTGGAATAGTCTTCAAAACTATGCATCAGTTTAACAACAAGAAAAGAAATATCAGCCATAAGAGTGTGAGGGGTTTTTTTTTAAAAAAAATCTACCTGTACAGAGTCAAACTGACAGTTAAAAAATCTCAAAATAATAGATAGGAAACTTAGAGGACAATGAATTTATTTTAATAGGGAGGGAGTACTCAGAAATGTGTGCGAATGATTGCACAACTCAAAACATATAATCAATACTATTAAATTTTACATGCAGAAATATGAATTAGTGTATGTTTTCCCCCATGTATATCCTCAATAATAAAATAAATTCCCTTTAAAAATAGTGCATTAAATCCATTTCCAATTCTACCATCTGTGGTTCAGTGGATCATGATATAAGGGAAAGAACAGGGACTTGACATCAGGCAGAACTGGGAACAAAAGATAGGAAAGGATATATTTTTTTTTTAACTTAGTCACTTCAAATATAGATTCTGAAAGCTTAAACAAATTACTCAATTCTAGCCCAAATCTTTCCAATTTGTCAAAAAGGAAAAGTATAGCTACTTCATTATACTATTATTAGAACTAAAGTAGAAAATATATCAAAACCACCAAGCATATTTGTTGATCCTAACAAGTACTCTAAGTACTTGTATTTTCCTCTTGCTCTGATGCCATGTATCTTTCTCATCCTCCTACTCATGATCTAAAATGTTTTGCTTCATATTATGGAAATTTCCACATTACTACAAAAGTGGGCAGAACAGTAAAATGAACCTTCTACATTCTCATCCCACTGCATTTCTATGCTCTACCACCTCCCTTCTGTCTCTCCACCTCTCTAACTCAGATTACTTTGAAAGGTACTTCCAAGTGATTAAGATCCCATTCCTTTTATTCTTGTTCTTTGTGAGGCAAGCATTAAAGAATGGGGAAAGTCCAGGGCCCATAAGACCTATCAGGACTCCAATGTTACACGCAGGATTAGTACTGAGATAATCTAACGCAGGCTCCTGAGGCTTTTACTGAGACAAGGTACATAATGTTTTGCCATGCAGCATAATATCTATATCTCTAATTTTGCTCAGGCTACCAAGTTTGCCTTCAATTTCCTTATGTGTAAAATGAGCTAAGAAAAGCTTTCTCACAGGGCTGTGGTGAGTACAAATGAGAAAAAAGTACAGAAAGCGCATAACACAGGGCTTGTCACATTGCTTGCCTGATTAATGCAGTCTATTATTATCTGCCTATTTGGTCTTTCACAAGGTCTCATATACATTTAACTTTCCATGTTGAAACATTCATTATGAGCATGAATGCTACACCCTTTTTACTTGCTCTCTCAGGATTACAATCACATGAAAACAAGCTGAGCTCCTAATCTAATAAAATAACCAAAAGTGTATGTCTTGATGGATGAAAAGTAAAAAGCAGCCACAAAAGAGAGCTCTACTTGATTTTAGAGGAAGGAAAAAAATTGGTGGATATAGTCTAGTTACTTAGTAACTAGCAAAAGTTTAAAGTAGGTCGGAATGCATAGGCAGTGTGATTGAAGAGTTCATGATAATGAAAGAGCAGTTATTGATGACTGCTCTTCACCAGGAATACTGACAGGCACCGTATGCATTTAATCCAGCGCAGCCATTGAGCGTGCAGATTCTGGAACACAGGTGGCCTTGGCGTGACATTAGAAGGGGTCTCACGTTTGCATTCCCCATCTATTTTCCATTTATGTGAAACCTGTTGAATGTATTGACTTCTTTTTGTCCTATTTTTTCTCACATGTCAAATGTAGATAACAGTTTCTTATCCAAATGATATTAAGAATGGCTCTGATAGCATAGTATGTTCCAGGATGCACTATTAACCAAAAGGTCAGCTGTTCAAATTCGCCAGCTGCTCCATGAGAGGAAAAAAATGGGCGGTGCATCATTGGAAACATTATACCCTGGACTGTTAACCTAGAGGACGCAATTCGAACCCCCATGCTGCTCTGCAGAGAAAATAACTGTGGCATGCTTTTGTAAAGATTTACAGTCTCAGAAACAATATGCATCAGTTTTACTCTGGTGCTATAAAGGGTCTATGCGTCGGAACCATTTAAAGAGGTGTCAGTTTCACAAAATATTAGAAAATATTAATATAAAGCTGGTATACAATTTAGAATGGTGTCTGGCATACAATAAGTTCTCAATAAATGTTAGTTTTTTATATTATTTATATAAATGTCATAATCTATATGACATGCTTAATACAGTCTAGAATACAGCGTTATGTTTTGTTTAGTCCTGTCTGTGATTCAGTTTTCCCTAGCTAGCTACTGGACTCTGAATTTTATGGCCACCAGAGGGTGCTATGAGGACAGGATCGCTCCTCATTCAAAGTTGCTTTTCAAGCAGCAAAGAATGGTAGTTCTGGTTTGGGGTACTGTTCTGGCTAGGAGTGTCCTTTGCTCCTGAACTTGATTTACATGCATGCCTTTCCAGAAGCCTGTGTTACCCTTTTATTATTTAGTAAGATTTAATATTTTCATCATTTCTGCCCTATTGATTCTAATCCACAGAAATTCTCCAGGACTGAGAACTGTCTCCCAAAGGCTTTCTAAAAACTGCCCTCTTTACAGAAGCACAATTCCAAACCTTTCTTTCATGAAGCAGCTGGTGATTGTGAACCACTGTCCTCTCTGGTAGTTAAGTACTTCATCACTGTGCCACCAGAACTTACTTTATCTGATTCTAGTTTAAATTAGGTATGAAAATGGGAATTATTTGGTACTGATTGAAATATGGTTTTAATAAAAGTCTTCTTCAGTAATAAAAAAAAAACAGTAAATGTGCATAGACTTTATCAAAATCATTGTTGTCATTGTTGTGGTAACGTGCCATCAAGTTGCCTGTGATTCATAGCAACCCTGTGTAGAGCAGTGGAAACATTGCTCTATCCTGTGCCAATCTTACTGTCTCTGACACACCTATCCCCATTACTCTGGTCACTGAATCAATTCATCTCATCCAGGGTCTTCTTCTCTTGCACTGTCCCTCCACCCTCTCAAACATGATCT
The DNA here is from genome assembly GCF_000299155.1 of Elephantulus edwardii. NCBI lineage: Eukaryota > Metazoa > Chordata > Mammalia > Macroscelidea > Macroscelididae > Elephantulus > Elephantulus edwardii. The sequence continues at coordinate 11,079,674 of NW_006399758.1, read as the reverse complement.
CTCTCTCCAAGGGCTGGTCCCTCCTTACATAATGTCCAAAGTATGTCACAAGAAGCTTCAGAATCCTTGACTCCAAGGAGCAGCCTGGTCTCACCCTCTCTAGGTTGAATGTGTTCGTTCTCCTAGCAGTCCATGGTATATTCAATACTCTTCTCCAGCACCATAGCTCAAAGGCATCAATTTTCCTTTCATCATCCCTAGTCACTGTCCAGCTTTTTGATGCATAGCAAGTAATTGTGAAGACTATGGCCTGGATAGGTGCACCTTACATTCATAAAACAGTAGAACTGTTAGGTAATTAAATGAAAATCAATGCTCTAGAGCCAAGGAACATACTCATCTGCCTGTGTGGGAAGAAATAAAAGTGAGAAAGAGGAAGATGGGATGACTTATTAAAAGGAACTGGTATTCAAGAGTGTTAATTTTACTTTTTTAGTTAGTGAATCAAAACATATTTTCATGATGCAAAATTTCTATTTGAAGTGAAAGAATATTAATTTTCTTGTTTTCATAAAATAATGCCAAGTATTACATTTTACTGTCTCAGGTAAAATATCATGAGTTATATGAGCCCATTTTCTGTAAAGGACTTTCCATCTTTTTGTTGTTATTGTTTCTCTTTCCATATATTTAGCCATAAACATAAACTTCATTACATTCCCCGTCTGAGATCTAGACTGACATGCACCAGCTATCGATACAGGCAAATATGAAATATTTATTTCCAGGTGCTCTTCTTCTGACACCAGATGTACTATCATATCATTTTTCCCTAGTAACAAATCATAACACAATGAAAGCAGAAGATGATATGAAAACCTAGCATCTGTCTAATAAATCAGGCATTGAAGGTATTTAAAAAACAAAATCTGTCACCATGTAGAGAATTTTTACTGGCAGTTCAAAACAAACATAAAATTTCTACTGTTTGAAATTATAATTGGTTCTTATTCCTAATAATTACAATAGTAAATATTGAAAATATGACTCAAATATATGGAAGCTCTTTGCCCCCGGAGTTTGAGAACCTGTGTTCCAATGATTCCTAGGTTTATATCCCTGAATGAAATTTCTGTGATGAACAGCAGTTCATGTGAGCATGGCCCGTAAACAACTTACAGTAAAAATATCCCAAAGAGAACATGTGACTCCTTCCCAAACTGGCACCTTTTCTTTCTCCACTTTTCTCCATTTCAGTAATTGCGTTATAATTCCCAACTCTAGGAATCATTATTGATTGCTTTTATCTATTGCCCCTCACCCTCAATCTATTGCAACTTTCACTGTCATCATCTTTAAAATGCATTCCAAAATAACTTCTTACAACCTTAACAAGTACGATACCAAGCCCTGGCACAATTCCTCCAATGGGTAGGTGTAGAAAAGTACAACTGTCTGCCCTGTTGTTTTTCATACCATCATCATCATATGTTTTTCATAACACCATCATCACTATGTAGATATCAATAGAATTCAAATACTTTGCATAATACATTGTTACTAGCTGTTTTTACTTATTTTAAGTGTAATGCTTCCGGAATTATATTCATTATTCTATAACAAATTATAAAGATCTGACGTTTCAACTGGAGATGGTATAACACATGACATGCAGTACTTCTCAAAAAGTATCTAAACACAGATCTTTAAATATTATCAGGAGTTTCCAAGTAAATATTTGAACTTTTTATATGACTCAGATTGTTTAAAATTTTAGACAGTGGATTGAATGACAAGATCTATATTTGCTGTTTATTAGGTGCATAGTCAACTTACCTTATCTAGTTCATCTGAAATTGCAATACCTGGATTCAAAAAGAGTATGAAAAACAAGTTTTAGAAGCAATTACCAACCTATTACTATTTAAAAAAAATATCATTGGAAAACAAATATTCCTCATTCTATCTTTCTTTTTTATTAATGTTTCAAAAGAGCATGGAACATCTTTTCTAGTTACATCTTTTAATAATAAAACTAAATTGAGAATTTAAGTAAATGCTGACAACAATGAATATCTGACACAATGCAATGATGTAATGAAAAAACAGACCGCCTAATAAATAAACAGACTGCTTGCAAACTGTGAAAGTCAGTGGATGCTTAGAAAGGCAAACGCAGAGGTGGCAGGCACACTACAGCTGCACTGTTTCAGTGGTAAACAAATACTGCTAACTTAGTGTGCTGCAATTTATACCCCTTTAACCATCAATTTAGACTCCTACAAAGGTAAACATACAATGAAATGTGTGAGAATAAACACTTAGTTTTTTCAGGGTCTCACAAGTTTTCTGCCTGTGACAGAGGGCAGCCCTCAGCTGTTCACAGTTTGTTTTCGTGGAAAATAGATTCTTTTTTGGACAGGTTTTTGCCTGATACAGGTTGCAGCTTTTTTTTTTTATATTTGTACAAATATGTTTATTAAGTCCTTTTTTAAAATGTAAAAACAAATGAGAAAGCATTATGGAAGATAATTTACATTAGTTTATATTCAGAGGCTTAGATGTTAGGATTCCAACACGTATTTGAATTCATAACACTGCATATGCCAAGTATAACTAGGAAATAGACAACTGTGAGAAGTGACATAATTTGATGCCTTTTCTTGAGGTTTTTGATAGGAGAAACCAGAGAGAGTAGAAAGGAGAGCCAGTAAGCCTAAGCCACTCATTGTTGAGATACAAGAAGCCATACTAAAGAGCATCTAAAAGGGAATGCAGGAATGACGCAGCAGATGTGGTAGGGGATGATAGACCACATCAGGAGGCAGACAGAGTTACAACACAAACTGCAGAAGCAGGCAGCACAAAGGAGCTAGTGGAGGAAACAGAGTAGAGATGATCTTACGACTCAACCTTGTTGAACTATCAATCTATCTTTGTCCTCTGAACAACTACAACAGTCTCAGGATTGCCTGTTTGACTGCCAGAGTCCCCTGGTGGCATAATGGTTATGTCTTCAACTACTAACTGAAAAGACATTGGTTTAACCTGTCTAGAAATTAAGCTCTGGTGGCCTAGTGGTAAGAAGTTGTGCTGCAATCCTGAAGGCATGCAGTTCAAATCCACCAGAAACTCCTGTGTGATTAACTGCCTTTGAAAACTTGCCGGAGGGTCAGCTATGTGTTGGTTCCGACTCAATGGTAAGCAACTACAACAACTTAGAAGTTTATCCAAAGAAGGTTCTGGTTATCTTCTTCCAAAACGTCACAACTTCGGATCTTATGAAGTCCTGATCTACCCTGTACACACAGAGTTAACTCCATGTCAACCATGGAGTCATGCCAACCATGACTCCAAACATGTCAACCCTGATTCTTCTCCTGTGCTGTCCCTCCACCCTTCCGAGCATGATGTCCTTCTCCAGGGACTGGTCCCTCCTGGCCATGTGCCCCAAGCATGTGAACCATAGCTTCAAAATCCTAGCTTCCAAGGAGAAACTTGGTTTCATCCTCTTCAAAACAGACCTGTTTGTTTGTTGTCTTGGTAGTTCAATACTCCTCCAGCACCAAAACTCATAGGCATTGATTCTGAGGTGTCTAGTTGGTGTGTCTCCCACTTTGGATTCTCAGCTTGCTAGAGTTCTGACTTTATTTTTTTTTATTATTAAATTTTATTAGTTTCAATGAACACTCACAGGGTGCAGCTTTAGGGGCAATCATTATTTAATTTAATAATATAGTAACACTGAGGAGTCAGAGAAAACATTTTTTTAAAAATAATGATATTTAAAAAAGAGGAAACAGATGAGAGTGCTTTAGTAATCTAGCCCACAAATTAGTTTAGAATGAAAGATTACAGAGCTAGTGGATAAATGATTCTTCCTAAAAAGTTCCTCTTCCCGTCATTTACTCATCCTCTACTGTACATCACGCAGTGTGCTGTCCTTACCATTACAAAAAAACTGATCTAAGTCAGTAAACATATTTTGGCCCTTATGTTATTTTCCTATTTGTTACTAGCATTCACTACTCAGATAATCACTTCTTTTTTTTTCTTTTCTTTGCCAGTGATTCCTTATTTTATTTTTTCAACTTTTCCTTTCAGGATTATGGACTGTGCTACCTCTCCTTTTCACCAGGTATCTATGTATTGATAGAGAGATAGAGATAGATATAAATTCCCTTTAATAATCTAACTATCCCATTGATACTTTTAAGTCTATATTCTCTGTCCCCAGTGTAGACCTTCATCCTGAACTAGCAGCTGAATTCTTCTGGGCATTTCACTGTCAACATGTCAGAATAATGTCAGCCTCCTCCTCTCTCTCACTTCTCTTTCCTGAACAGCAGTTTGCCTCGGGCTCAGCATGGACATTGTGGTTGGCCATCTAAATAGACACGGCCAGCTCTCAGGTATGTGGAAAAAAGGAAAGGGAAGCTGGCTTCAATTCCCTAGTGGGGGATGGCCAAGGGGCAAGCACTGGTCTAGAGGAGCACAGGAGACAGAACAATAGGATTTACAGCTAACGTTCAACAGACTATAAAAAGCTAAAGAAGAGTTCATCTGAGTTAAAAAATAAGAATGATAAAATAGTCTTAAAGTCTTCTAAACTGCTGGCATACATATTTCTTTTTATTATTATTGTTTTAGTGCTTGCTGTGTGCTGCCGAATCAGATCTGACAGGCACAGGAGAAGATTGCCCCGCCTTCTGCGGAACATCTGGTGGATTCGAATCATGCGCCTTTGGGATTGCAGGGCAGCTTCTTGCCACTAGGCCACCAGACCTCCCTTAGTATACATATTTCTTAACATTTACATGTTTTGATAACGTGGCTTGAGAAATTAAATAAATCCCCACTCTATTGTATATAACTCCACTTGCTATTATCAAATGTCAAACTGCCTACGGTATTTCTCATTATTTTTCTTTTTTTTTTTCAATTAAAGCTTCAACTGATTAAAAACATGCTAAGGAATCTTAATGAAACACTTCTTTCTGAAGTAAGATTGTCTAATGGGAGCCATTTATATTCTGTAGCCAGGATATTTCTCTTAGTCTAATAAAAAGTTTCCCAGCTCATGCCTCAGAGAAAATGAACCACATTTAGGCACCTCATTACTCCATAAAAGATAACGTTTCACTCAGCAGAATACGTTCAAGGTTCATCCACGGTGTAGCATATATCAAGCCTTCAGTTTAACATAGTAATATTCCATAAATAAACCATAAACCACATTTTGTTTATCCATACATTTATTGAAACTATGTAGATTATTTCCATCTTTGACTTACTGTGAACAGTTCCACAATGCACACCTATATACAAGTATTTCTTTGTGCAGTCTCTTTCAAATCTTTTGAGTATATATCTAGAAGTACAGTTGCTAACTTGTGTAGTAAATTCCTCACTTAACTCTGGAGCAACAGCTAGTGTATTTTCCATAGTGGTTTCATTATTTCAAAATCTCACCAGAAAGGGAGCTCTGGTGGCCTAGTGGAAAGATACTGCACTGCAATCCCAAAATCTCACCAGAAATGGAGGCAGGTTTCTACTTCTTCATAGTCTTTCCAACATCTGTTGTTTTCCTTTTTTGTTTGTTTTGAAGCAATGTCTTACTGTTATGATTTGTATTTTTCTGATGAAACTGGGCATCTTTTCATGTCCTTCTTTGTTACCTAATTATTTTTTCTGATGACATATTGTTCAAGTCCCTGGACCTTTTTTTAGAAAAATAGTTTTCATTTTGTTGTTAGTCTACTGACTGAATCCAAAACCTGGATTTCGTATCTATCATAAACAATGCTAATTTGTTACTATCATACTTTAGCTAATAAAATATTATTACGCTTTAGTTTTTGTTAATCATAATATTTCTATTGGATTACTAATAAACTCTTTTGTCAAACTACAACATTCAAGTATATATGTCTAATATTCATTAGAGTCTATAAATTTCTAAGTACTTAAGAGTTTGTAGGAAATACAATCAATGAGTCTATTGAGAGTATGGATCTTGGGTTTAGTTTTTAATGATAGTTTTCTCTACTTTGTAAGTATATTAATTCTCTATGATTTCATCCCAAACCAGTAAATATTGGTGCTAACTCATAACAACCCTCCATTATATCCAAGGCTGACAACTGTAGTGGGTCCAATTGCCCATCCTTTTCCCTTGGGGCAGCTGGTGGATTCAAACCTCCTGAGATGCACAGTCTTTAGATAAACAGCACAACTTGCTATCGACTATGCCACAGAGCGCCCTGCTGTGTCAACAGCATGAAATAACTTATACAGGCATTTAGTCTACTACCTAGCCCAAACCACATGGTTAACAAATGCGCAGTACTGTTATTACCACGTCTATCTCATGAGTGATAAATCTAGTTAGCTGGATGTTGTTTTTGTATTAAAAAACTGTGGTTGCCTCCAACTTATCATACAAATCTTTTTTACTTTACTTTGCCTTGTTTCTTTGCCTTCAAGAGACAAAGGTCTAAGAGTGTTCCTTGAGAGCAGATTCATGAGCCCATTTAATATAGTGAAACAGGACTTGGAGGAGAAGCAGATGATGACGGTCAACAGAGGACCTTATAGGTCCTTATAGGTCAGGCCCACTAACAGGCTAACTCAGTAGTCCTCATTGATTTATGAAAGATAAATTCAGGGAGAATTCTCCTTTTGTTAACAACAGCTTAGGAGGAAATGTCCACTATTTTAAGCAAGTTATATAAGTTAATAAAATATAAAATCTGGGAGGAAGTGTCCTCATGTTTTAGTCTAGTTAAAATTTTTAAAGATTACAGAAATTGGGAAGCAGTGATGAGCGGAAAAATATGCAAGATAAAATGCAGTGGATGTTATAGCATGTATGAAGGGTGGCCCATGAGTTAAGTGAAGAACTCTTAAGAGTATTTTGGAGCACATGGTCTTCCTATCGTGCATGCTGAATATTAAAACAAACGTAGCTCAATAAAAGTGGGCAAAGAAGCTTAGCTACTTATAAGAGTATCCAGCTGTAGCAGCAGACTGGAAAAGATTGGGGAAAGTTGGTCTTTCATAAAACTGAGCTTCATGTCTAGCTAAAGACACAACTCTCCTTGGTCAGAAATAGATTTCCTAATCAGTATTAACCTCTGTTTGTGACTTCCATTCATATCCTTGAACTTGCATGCCTTTCCATTTATCCTAATCCGCAGAGAGCACAGTGATTTCTCTTTATTGATAACCAAGATTTTGCACAAACTGCCAATTCATTCATACATATATATATATATATTTAAATGCTGGGGCAGAATATTTCTGCCCACTGTATTTGGACATCCCAGTTGGATCTTAAGATTAACATTTAACTAACTTCTTCTCTTCCTCCAACAGTACCATCTCTTTAATTCCAATTTAAGTTACAGGCACAAACTTTCATCTTGATTATAAAGAAACAATTTGACAGCAACAACAAAATATACATATGTTCTTAATCTTAATTCCCCTGCTTCCTTCAGATCAGTCAGAAAATCCCAATGATAACATCTTGTTAATTTTCTTAAACTCATCCCGGCTCTCCATTTCTATTGCTACTGCTTTATTTCAGCAGTTGTCACCTCTGCCCTTACCTCTAGGCATGTACTACATCAAATCTGTTTTCCATGCCAGAATGAACTTTCAATAGTGTAAACTCAAGGATGATCTTTACCTGCTTACAAAAATTCCCATAGCGACAGAAGACAGGTAGGGCCTCCCTACAGAGGGAGAGGGAGTGTTACTTCCTGAGCTAGAGTCCACCCTGATGCACCAAGGCAATCCTTAAGGGTTTACCAGATTCTTGCATTTGCTAACCCCTCCCTCCTGAGTCAAGCAGAAGGTTTTCAATAGAAAGAGGTTGGCTTCATTTGCATTGAATTCTCTTTGTGATTTACTTCCTGATAATTTTCAATAAAGATACAGAGAAGCTTGGCTTGGGGTCTTAAGTAGAGAAATGCGGGACCCCTGTTTTATGCTCTCTGCTCTATCTAAAAAAAAAATTCCCTTAGCATATAGGCAAACTTAACAAAATTTTTAAAAAAGGAGAAGACACAAATAACTCAATTAAGGAATCAAAGAGGTGACATCAGAACAGAACTAGATAAAATTAAATGTGTAACATAGGAATATTATAAAAAGCAATACTCTGATAAATTTGAAAACTTAGAAGATGGACAAATTCCTTAAAATTCATATCCTAGCTAGATGGGCATGGACAGGTGTAGAACACTTTAACAGACCCACCAAAAAAGAAGAAATTGAGTAGGTCATAAAAAGACTACTCCACAAAAAGAGTCCTGGACCAAATGGCTTCACAGCTGAATTGTAGCAAACATTCAAAGAATATTTATCACCAATCCAAGCAGATATAGGCACACCCATGTTTATTGCAGCTTTGTTCACAATA
>NW_006399758.1:11040135-11067771 GCF_000299155.1 Elephantulus edwardii | reverse complement strand
TTGAACTTCTTCCTTCATCACCATAGGCTCTTGCTCATATGTTATTTCTTTAAATTCCTCTGTATCTGCCAATTCCTTTCTATATAATGACTCCGTATATTCACAAAAATCCTTAACACAATTCCAGCCAATTGAATTCAAAAGCACATCAAAATAACAATTAATCATGACCAAATGAAATTCATACAGGTATGCAAGAATGGCTCAACTTAAGAAAAACAATTAATGTAATTCACCATATTAGTGCTGCTGTTGTTGTTATGTGCAGTCAAACTGCTTGCAATTCATAGCAACCCTATGTACAAGAGCCCTAAATCCTGCTCTATCCTTTCCCAATCTTATTGTCTCTGACACACCTACCCCCATTGCGCCAATGACTGAATCAATCCATCTTAACCAAGGGTTTTCCTCTCCTGTGCTGTTCCTCCACCGTCCCCAGCACAATGTCCCTCTCCAAGATCAGTTCCTCCTTATAACATGAGCACAGTATGTTAGATGAAGCTTCAGAATACTTGATTCCAAGGAGCAGTCTGGTTTCCCCTTCTCCAGGATGAACGTGTTTGTTCTTCTAGAAGTCCATGATATATTAAACACTCTTCTCCAGCTCCACAGTTTAAGGGATCCATTCTCTTTCTATCATCCTAGTAACTGTCCAGTTCTCTGATGCTTAGGAAGCAGTTAAAAGAGTATGGCCTGGATCAGACACACCTTAATCTCTGGCCTGACACTATTGCTCTTCAGTACTCTGGAGAGGTCTATGATAGCCGATTTTCCCAAAGCAATTTGTCTCTTGATTTCCTGGCTGCTAGTACCAAGAATGTTGATTGTGGGGCCAAGTAAACAAAAAGTGTTTACAATCTCAGTCTCTTCACTATCCATAATGATACTGCCAATTGGCCCAGTGGTCAGAAATTCACCACATTAACAAAGCAAATAACAAGAACCATATGATTTTAGCAATTAATGCAGAAAAGGAATTTGACAAAATCCAACACCCTTCCTGATTAAGATACTCAGCAATATTGAAATAGAGGGGAATTTCATCAACATAGTGAAAAGTATGCATACAAAACCAAGAACCAACATCATTCTCAATGGATAAAAACTAAAAATATTTTCTTTGTGAGCAAGGACCAGACAAAGATGCCCACTGTCACCATTTCTATTCAATATTGTATTGGAAGTACTTCCTAGGGCACTATAAAAGAAGGAAACAAAAGGCATCCACATTAGCAGAGATGATTAAACTGTTTCTATATGGAGATGATATAATCAACAACAACAACAAAAAACCCTTAAAGTTAGTAGAATAACTTAGAATGGTGGGATACAAAATCAATACCCAAAATTCAGTGGGATTCCTCTATAGTAACAAAGAGAACTCAGAGAAAGAAATCAAGTAAGTAATACCATTTACAATAGTCAATCACAAATTGAGATACTTGGGAATGTACCTAACTAGAGACAAAAAAGACCTGTACAAAGAAATCTACAAAACAATTCTGTGAGACAACAAAAGACTTAAAATAATAGAAAAACATGCCCTGTTCATGGACAGGAAGACTCAATATTGTGAAAATGGCAATCGTATCAAAAGCAATATATATGTTCAACAAAATCCCAATGTACATACCAAATTAATTTTTTAAGGTAATTAAAAGGGAAATTATCGCGTTTATTTGCAAAGGAAAGAGACCTCGAATAAACAAAACACTCCTGACAGACAAAAATGGAGTTGGAAGCATAGCACTCCCAGACATCAAAATCTACTACAAAGCAGTGGTAACCAAAACAGCATGGTACTGGTACAATGGCAGGCATATCACCAATGGAACGTAATTGAGAACCAAGAAACAAACCCAGCTACCTATAGTCTACTGATATTTGACAAGGAAATAAAACCTATCAAATGGGGAAATGACAAACTTTTCAACAAATGATGCTAGCAAAACTGGACTGCTAATTATAGAAAGCTGAAATAGGATCCACATCTCACACCATATACAAAATTTAACTCAAGGTGGATCAGAGTCCTGGGAGTAAAGCCCCAAACCATAAAATCTTAAGAGAAAAACTGGGATCAAGCTTAGAAGGCCTACTCTATGGTATAATGCCCAATATAGCTAGAAATACACAATCTGAAGAAGATAAACTTTATGAATGGGACCTTCTAAAGATGAAATATCTCAGTCACAAAAGGACAAATACTTCATAATGCCACCGTTTTAAAACAGGACTGACAAAGGGGTTGGGGGGAAACTATTAAATGATGGGATAAATAATGAACACTGCATTTAAATAAATGAGGGAAAGAACCGTTTAAAAGAAACATATGATTAGGTATTATCTGCATGACAGTAGTCCAGAATAAGAGGTACATAGCAAAGTGGACTGGGGCCTGGGGAAATGAATGAAAGTGATTGTGTAACAATGAAAGAATCTTTTCAAAGAGAAAAGAGAAATAGGGAGGTAGGGAGGAAAATGTGCAACAATGGATGAATGGAAAATTCCAAGTTTTCTGTAGATTTTTGTTAAAATATCAATAAAAATAGTAACAAAAAAGATTAAATCTCTCTGTTCATCAAAACTTTTTTTAACAGGGTGAAAAGAAAATCTATCAACTGGGAATAAGCATTTGGCAATACCATTTCAGACAAAGGCTTCATAACAAATGTTCACAGACTCCTTCTGGGCATCCAGAAGAAAAATAATGATAAACCGATTACAAAAAGGGCAGACATTCAGAGGTCAACAGACACATGAAGAAATGTTCAAAATCACTAGCAATAAGAGAGATGCAAATAAAAACCGCAACAAGATGCCATCTAATCCCAGTGGCAAGATTTAGCAGGGTTGTGGTGGTGGTTGTTATTGTTGTTACGTGTTGTCGAGTCACTTGCAATTCATAGCAACCCTATGTACAACAGCCCTAAACCCCCAAGCTCTGCCTTGTTCCAATCTCACTGTTTCTGACACTCCCACCCCAATTACCCCAGTCATTGAATCAATCCACACCATAAAGGGTTTTCTCCTCCTGCGCTGTCCCTCCACCCTCCCAAGCATGACGTCCTTCTCCAAGGACCAACCCTTCCTTGCAACATGTCCAAAGTATATCAGACGAAGCCTCAGAATCCTTGCCTCCAAGGAGGCAAGGTTTAACCCTCTTCAGGTTGAACCTGTTCATTTACTTAGCAGTCCATGGTACATTCAACACTCTTCTCTAGCACAACAGCTCAAAGGCATCAACTCTCCTTCTATCCTCCCTAGTCACTGTCTAACTCTCTGATGCATAACAAGTGATTGCAAAGACCATGGCCTGCATCCAGTGCACCTTAGTCTCCACAGTGACACCACTGCTCTTCAGTACTTTGGAGAGATCCCTAACAGCAGACTTTCCCATCACAATATGTCTTTTAATTTTCTGGCTGCTGGTGCCAAGAGTGTTGACTGTGGAGCCAAGCAAACTAAAGCTGTGAACAATCTCAATCTCTTCACTATCCATTCTGATGCTGCCAACTGGCTCAGTGGTGAGAATCTTACCTTCTTGATATTGAGCCTCAATCCACATTAAAGGCTGCAGTACTTGACCCTCTGTCTATGACCTTGAATCTATCCCACCTGAATTTCAGAACCATCTCAGGAACAGGTTTGAGGCCTTGAACACCAATGAATGAAGAAGACCAGATTAGTTGTGGGAGAATATCAAGAGTATCATCCAGAAAGTATAAAAGGTCATTACAAAGACAGAGGAGGAAGAAAAGACCAAAATGGATGTCAGAAGAGAATCTGAATATTGCAATGGAGTGTCAAGAAGCCAAAACAGAAGGAAGAATTCAAGATACTTAAGAGCTGAACAGAAGATTTCAAAATGCAGCATGGGAAGACAAAGTAAATATTACAACGAATGTGCAAAGAGCTGGAGTCAGAAAATCAAAAGGGCCGACTCGTTCAGCATTTCTTAAGCTCAAAGAACTGAAGAACAAATTCATACCTCAAGTTGCTATAATGAAGGATGCTTTGTGCAGAGTATTAAATGACCCAGGAAGTATTAAAAGAAGATAGAAAGAGTGCACAGAGTCATTGTATTGAAAGGAATTGGCAGACACAGAAGAATTTAATGAAACAACATATGAGCAAGAGCCTATGGTGATAAAGGAAGAAGTTCAAGCTGCTTTGAAATAATTAGCAAAAAAATAAGGCCCCAAGATTAGATGGTATACCAACTGACATATTTGAACTAACAAATGCTGCCCTGGATGTGCTCACCAAGTTGTGCCAAGAAATCTGGCCAACTGACTGGAAGAGATCTATATCTGTTCACATTCCAAAGGAAGGTGACCCAACAGAGTGTGGAAACTATAGAACAATATCACTGATTTCACATGCAAGCAAGATTCTGCTGAAGATTATCCAAAAACAACTGAAACAACACAACAGCAGAGAACTGCCAGAAGTCCAGGCTGGGTTTAGAAGGGGTTGTGGTACTAGGGATATTGTAGCTAATGTTAGATGGATCTTAGCTGAAAGCAGGGAATACCAGAGGATTGTCTATCTTTGTTTCACTGACTATACAAAGGTGTTCGACTGTGTGGATCATTAACAAACTGTGGCCGACTCTGAGAAGAACAGGAATACCAGAACACTTGATCGTACTCATGTGAAACCTATACTTGACTTGACCAGGAGGCAGTCATCAGAACAGAGCAAGGAAATAGTGCATGGTTCAAAATTGGGAAGGGTATACAACAGGGATGTGTCCTATCTCCATACCTTTGAACCTATATGCAAAACAGATCATCTAGTTGGGCTGTATGAGAAGTATGGCATCAGGATTGGTGGAAGATCTATTAACAATCCACATTATGCAGATAACATAACCCTGCTTGCTGAAGCTGAGGAGGACCTGAAGTGCTCACTGCAGAGGGTCAAGGACTGCAGCTTTAGCAGGGTAGCAACTAATAAATGTTGGAGAGGATGTGGATAGTCGGGAACTGTCATGCACTGCTGATGGGATTGTACAACCACTCTGGAAGACAGTTTGGCATTTCCGCAAAACGCTGATCACAGAAACTCCATATGGCCCAGCTATTCCACTACTGGGAATATACTCCAAGAAAACAGGAACTGAAACCCAGAGATCTGTACACCAATGTTCATAGCAGGGTTATTCACCATTGCAAGATCATTGAAACAGCCCAAATGTCCAACTACAACTAAATGGACTGAAAAGTTGTGGCACATTTACACAACAGAATACTATGCAGCTCTCAGGAGCAACAACTTGGAAAAATACTACATAACATGGGAGAGACTGGAGAGAATTATTATGAGTGAACTAACTCCTTCTTATAAGGACAAAGACTGTATAAGATCATTGTTGTAAAAATAGAAGGATAACTAGTAAAACATGTATGGGGATCCAAGGTGGCCAGGTGGGATTAGGGGGATGAGGATGGATAGAGGCAAAACTACAGGCTTGTACAGTTTGGTGCATGTAGTGAGGGGGTGAAAGAAATGGGAAGGATCCAGTGAAAAGACAGGGTAACGATGCATAAGGTCCAATGGTGACTGATTTTATAAAACATAATGAATGGGAATGTTGTATGAATTAAAATATGAATGAAGAATAGTGCGAAACCCAATGTATACAAACTTTGTGAGCAAGTTAATATAATATAATATAAAATAATAATAAATATATCATTTCAACTCTTTTTACATGTACAGTTCAGTGAAAGGAATTATGCCCACAGAGAGCTCTGGTGGCTGATTGGTAAGGAGCTGTACTACCAATTCAAAGGCATGCAGAATGAATCTACCAGCTGCTCTCTGGGGGGAAAATGAGAAATTTCTTTTGTGATTTACAATCTCTGAAAACCCAATGGAGGATCAGTTATGACTTGATTCCTTCTCAAAAGCACATAATAGCAACAACAATTATATCCACAATGTATAATCATCATCATTTTCAATATCCAACTTTTAAAGTTGATACTTTAAAAGAAGTCAGTGCTCTATTTCATTATTTCTGCCTTCAACTGTTCTTGTTATAGCTTTGTGTCATCAAGTCAATTCTGAATCTTACGGAATCATATATGACAAAGTAGAACTGTCCCAGAGGGTTTCCTAGGATCTTATTTTTCTAGAGCAGTTCTTTTCTTCCACAGAGATGCTGGCTGATTCAAACCATTCGCCTTTGGCTAACAGCAAAATGCTTAATCATTGCACCACTAAGTCCTAATAATCTTTGGTCTTAGGTTTGCCTGAAACCCTTTGTTGGAGTTTATTCTACTCCTATGTAGCTCTTTAAAGCACTTTCATGTATTTCTTGTGATCTCTCTCTCTCTCTCTCTCTCTCTCTCTCTCTCTCCTTCCCCCTTCCCCTCCCTGTTTCTCTCTCTCCCTCTCCCTTTCCTTCTCTCCCTCTCCCCTCCTCTCTCTCTCTCTAGATAGATAGAGAGATAGAGAGATAGATCGATCGATCACCTACTAAGGGTATAGTTAAGGTCTGGGTCATGTGTTAGTCATTTTTGTTTTTGTTACTCTTTTATAAATGTGTAAAAACAAGATAAATGAGTGCAGGAATGAATGAACATGAAAATGTCACATCATCCATTTCTATTTTACTTAATGCATTGTTATTCTCGAAGTCCTTAGGTTATTTACCAAGGAAAATTGTTTGGAGATGCTCATGACTGACAAAAAACACATTTGTTATTTTTTCTTGGTTGAGTCCAGATTGCTACACTCAGTCATGAGCATAAAGAGCAGCTGTCTATTCTTCCAACAACTGGGATTTCTTCTTTCTCCATGGAAAAGCTCCAGCCAATGTTTTCACATGAACTGCAATTTGTAGACAAAGTTTTGAATGTTGTAAAGATATTCATCCTCTTACTACATCACTGACAAAAGATTTGGGATCTGAAAATAGTGGAAAATCCACTCCCCTTGGGAGTGTACTAAGCAAAGAACACGTCTTACCAATGAACAGAGCAGAGAACAGCTTCTCTTTAGCTTTAGGGCTGGCTCGTTTGTTTTCAAGCGTAATTCATTTCATATTTATGCCACAAGGCAAAGATCTCCACAAACAAAAACCAGATCTACAAACAACAAAATCCATGCAATATGATGTCAACTTTCCAAATGTAGAGAAGCAGATGGACATTCAAGAGTGAATAAGGGGTCCCAAAGATGGAGTGTTACAAAGAAGTGGGCTGGCAGGTGACAAGCACCCACCAACTCATTCCAGGATCATATGCTACAGGCGACGCTACGGGCTGGGAGTCGTGTAGCACAGTGCTCTGGCCCTTGGGGTGCACAAAGTCTAGAGAGGGGATCATTGGAAAATGCCACTGCAGCAAATTTAGTGGTAAGTGTATTCAAAGCAAAGTACTAGAGAAAAAAAAGAAGAAAACTAAATTTCAAAGACAGGAAGATCAGAAATAGAGACATTATCTTGGACGAAGCTACATTTAAGCTCAATATAAAATGAGAAACAGTATTTAGATTGGAAAACACATCAGCTGAGAAAGGTGAGGCTGAGATTCCAGGGAAATGGGAAAATACAAGTTAATACACAAATGGGAAAATAGAAGTTAATACACAAACTTTGTGTATTAACAGGGAGCAATATCTGTTGCTGGTGTGTAAATGGCTTAACAATGAGCCAAGAGAGATGCTGCTGGAGATGTAATTCAGGGCCAGATAACGAATCACCTCCTGTAAGGTTTGTGACGCTAGTATACATCTGAAACAAGTATATGTCAGCCCACTCATGCACACTATATCCATCACAGTGAAGGCTAGTTTTAGGAAAAGAAAAGAAGAATCTGTGGGTAAGACTGATTATTCATCCCTCGGACCATGTCCATAATTCTCCTAGGTGCAGAGGCTGGACACAATACCCTAAATGTCCTGCAGTTAGTGGTAGGGATCTAACAGAATTCCAACCAAAAGAATCTAACCAGACATGATGATGCCACCTCCAAGGCTAGTTTTTAAGGCTTCCCTATGGTCTGCTACTGTCTCTTTCCAAAATCCTCATGGTCATGTATGAAGATGTTTAAGAAAAATGGGACAGAAGAGATCTCCATCTCTGGAAAGTCACCTCAGGTCATTTTCTGAGTAAGAAGACACTTCTATTACAGTAAGCCTCAAAGATTTTAAAATAAAGCATCAGACAGTTAAAGCTCTGGTGGCCCAGTGGCAATAAGCTGTGCTGCAATCCTGAAGGCACGCAGTTCAAGTCCACCAGCTCCTCTGCAGGAGGATGAGCAGTCTCCTCTTGTGTGATTATTAACTGTCTCTGAAAACCCGCTGTAGGGACAGGTATGGCTTGGTTCCAACTTAATGATACACAACAACAACAACAGAAGGTTATAACAAGCCAGCTCAAAAAGCACAGGATGCATAGAGCCATGATGCAGGGGGAAGGAACTTGTTTTAAAAAAAGTGTAAACTAGAGCAAATTAGTAGGACCAGAGAAGAGAAATAAAGTCTAAATTGTATTTTAGAATGAAATTAGCAAGCCTTGGTAATAAGATAGCTACAAATGGTAAAGAGGGCAAAAAAACCCCCAAGTCCACTATTACCACATCAGTTCTGACTTAGAATGACCCCCATCATATTTCCAGTGCTTTATGAGAGGAGACTACATACCTTTCTTACATGTATTTGAACCACCAACCTTTTGGTTGGCCTCTTAAAACATTACTCATTATATCTCTAGAGAATAGCTACAGATTCCAGTTTAGGTGAAACTGATAAGTAGTAGCGGTACCACCTGAAACAGACCTTGTAAAATAAAGGCCACATCTAGAGAGGGAAGTGTGATCATCGTGGACATACTCAGTTTAATATAGTAACTGATTGGCAGACAAATATTTTAACCATTGTACCACAAGGACTCCCTCTTTACTACCTCAAAGGGCTAAAACTGTAAAATTGATCTTACATTAGAGAAACCTGGCAACACCACCTGTCATTGATTGAGTAGTATTCTCCCAAAATGCAGGTGTATAATAATATAATGTGAAGATGTGTAATAATGATCTGTCATGATCTGATCAACCAAACAGCTGCAGAAGATTAAAGGTCGAATGTAACCCAACTCTGGGCAGATGTAAGCTCTGGGCAGATGTAAGGGGAGTTTCCCTAGGGAAACACACCTTTTCTTTATCTCAGCAGTAACGGGTTAGTGTGTGTTAGAACTGAAAATGAAACACAGACTTACATGTAGTCAGATTCTGTCTGAAAAGAAATTAAGAGATGCATCTCTGAATTGCTTTACTGTTACTTCAATTTGGCTTTTAAGAAAACAAAACTTGTTCCTGAAAATAGCCTTAACAAATAAAGGAGTTTACAGTTTCTAAAAAGTATCCAATGTTTAAACTTAGGTATATGACTTGGGAGTCTTCTCATTTCCTGAGCAGCAAGCCTCCAGAAGTAAAGAGATATCAGAAGGTCTCCACCTTCCTACCCTGTCAGTTCTGGGGCAGACCCACGCGGCTGGCCTTGTGGGCTCTGGAGAACAAAATGGCCTTCAGGGAGGCCAGGTGTTTTCCTCAGGACAGGGCCAGAGGGGAACACATGGCATTAAGCTTCCAACTCAACAAAGTAGAGGGTTATGAGAGAACATGAGAATCAAATTCTAGATAAACTGATAACTACAGAACTGAGATACTTTAATTCTTCTAAGACACTATCGGTAAAAGATATTTTTTGTTCCAATATCAACTAGATTATATATATATGACATAGAATTATTTGAAAGGACAACTATGATAAAGCAAAGATTCATTTTACTAGAGAGAATTTCTAACAGAGGCATAGAATTTTTAACAGAATATTAAAATGAGGATATGAATGGCTGTGGCACATAGAATAAAGGTCCATGACATGACCAATACACTGAATATTCGTTCTGACATTATGTGGAGGAAATGTCCATACCCCATGTTTCCCAGTAATTAAAACAAACAGTAATAAAGCTATTATCTGATTAGAGAAAGAAATAATAACTAGAAGCTACTGTGAGCCAAACAAGACCTAACAAAAATGAAGGACGATCAATTTCAAGATGATGGAGGAACTAGGTTTGGGTTTATACAAATGAGCTCCAGGTGATCAGAACGTAATAAAGATGCCATTTGATTCAATTACTCCAGCAGTCCCTACTGAGAACTTTGGTAACCTGGCTGGAGCAGTAGCTCAATATATCACAGGCCAGAGAGCAAAACTCACAGTGACTCAGGTTTGTTGAGCAAAAAGACTCTGATACCTTACACAGAGTAATCCCTACCTCCATGGTCAACTCTAGCCTCCTCTTTATATATGGACCACATTACAAATCTCACAAACAATAAAGTTTCTTGAAAATTATATGAAACCAAAAGCAACTCTCCATCACAGAAGCTAGAAGTTATGATATCTTATTCTGGTGAACTGGTGACTCATGTCAGAGCTTCCTGCTTTGGCTCTCAGAAGAATAACATCCCCTATCTGCCTCTCTCCTATCTCCTGACTAAGCGTGGCTGCCAGGACATTCCTATTTCTCCAGGCTCCCCTACCTGGTAAGCGCACCATAAACTTCTTATTCAGAACTCAGACCACATTTGGTAGTTTGCTAGGTCTGGCCACAGCCTGAATGCCGACACTTCTGTGATAAATGTAGACAAGTAGTAATTGAAATTCTGTCAAGAGTCAGTACACAAATACCAACTTACAACCTATTACTAAAACAAGTGCCTCTAGGGCACTTGTCATATTACAAAAAAAGAAATGACTATGACTATATTGAAAGCACTGTCCTAATAATCATATATATCTCTGCCTTGGTTCATGCAAGTAGGTAAACTAGGAGGCTGTGAAGACTCACGAGCTCTGCAGCTCAGATTCAAAATGTGTAGATATTGTATGTGCCTTTGTCATAGATCAGACTTTTCTCATGAACAAAGCACCATGATAAGCTCAAAATTTACTTATTATTTGCTAAAAAAGAAACTCTAGCAGAAAAGAGGCTATCTTGACTGTCATGCAAAGGATACCTGCTAAAGGCAAACTAAAAGGTCCCATCATTACTAAGCACAAAGCCATCAAGGTTCCTTCATATTTAGTTTACATATAGCACTTAGGGAGCACTTGTGGCCTACTGGAAAGAAGCTATGTTGCAAGCCCGGAGGCACATGGTTCGAATCCACCAGCTGCTCTGCAGGAGAAGAACGGGCAATCTCTTCTTGTGCAATTAATTGCACCTGAAAGCCCGCCAGAGGGTCAGTTTTGGGTCAGTCCCTACTTGATGGTACATAGCAACAATCATCACTAAGGTATTTTGCATGTACTAAACTCTCTCTGTCTCTGTCTCTCTGTCTTTCTCTCTCTCTCTCTCCACACACACACACATTTATATGTTCTCCAAAAATATAACTAACAATTCTCAGTTTTGAAGCAAATCATGAAATCTGTAAAACTAAGCTATGCAATAAAAATGCAGATATGTTTTATAATATAGCCCATAGAATTTATTAATGCATTCCACATAATATTGTAATAATTCTAAACGCATAAAAAAATTAATGAGGTCATGGTGTTAGTTTATTGCCAAAAAGATTTAATATTTTTAAAGTTGAGGAATACTTAAAAACTGGAGAATGAGTGGTATAATATGAATTTACAACTCAATCACAGATATGCATGTCTACATATACGGAATGCTTTCATTATGTACTTGTCTTTTGCCAATTATTATGATAATAATAATATTTTTATATCATTTACTTAAAACATATCGTTTTAACACTTTACATCAATCAGGTGAAGTCGATTCAACACCATCTTTTTTCTTGTGGACAGAAGAGATCTGGGTCCCATGAAGGTCAAGAAATTTTCACCGAGTCTTTCACTTTATACATAGTAGAACAAACCCTTTAACCTAAACCCTCAAACTATGGGGTCGTTGTTTCTTGGTATGGGGTTTTGCTTTCTACTGTTTTCAATTTTTTCAATATAGTATGTTACAAGGCATGATGGCACTAAAAGGATTCAGAGAAGAAAGAAGACCAGTAAAGTCCAGCCTATTCTGCATAACAAGCCTGACTATGATTCATGTGATATTTATAATCAATCAACATTTGCAATCTCATTCCGTTAGAATTCCTTAGACCTTCGTAGAATTATAAGGCGGATGTTACAAGTGGGTTATTGGCAACCGTAATGACTGTGCCTGCTTTTAATATTGGTTAGGAATTTCAATTACGAGCAAGTAAATGAACTTACTGCGAGAAAGATTCTCAAGGGCTTTCCCCAGTTTCCTGCTCTCTTGAAGGATGTGATTCAATTCATCAAAATCACGGCTCTCTGGTTTAGTCCGCCAGTTCCATTTAGGGTGGTCGACTGACATTGGTACTATGTTAAAAACAAAGAGAAAGGTTACTTTACAAGCATGTTAACTAAAGATATAAACTTAATACTTCTCATTAATGAAAGATGGCACCAAGATTAATTTACAGAACAAAGTACACTTTTCTTGAAGACAGTTTCTTGAGAGCAAACAAAGGCACAAGATGGTAGCAAGAAGGCATTTTAACTGAATAAGTGAACAGAAAGGTATTTATTGAAAGAAGAAAATTCATGTATATATTTCAAACTAGTAATTTTTGCAATTCATGGGGGGAGGAGCCACACAAAATATAGACTACATTAAGTTACCAACCAATGCAAAAACACAATTACTGACTTCTTCACCAACAATAAGAAAATATTTTAAAGACATATTTGCTTTGTGTTCTCAAAACACAGACACATGAAAGTATCCTCATTTACACTGAAATTTCATTACAGTAAAGGAACTTTTTGATTTCTTAAAAAAAAAAATTAGGGCAGAAGGCATTACCAGAGAAGTAGTAACATATTTGTTTGCAATTTTTTTAAATGCACTGAGAAGCGGCAACTGGCTTTGGATATATAGAGAAAACTGAAATCAGACTCCCAGAAGAGAAGGTCAAACTCAAAACTAAACTCACTGCCTTGGAACTGGTTTCAGCTCACAGCAACCCTCTGTTAGGTTTCTGAGGCTGTAAACTGCAATGAGAGTAGACTGCCCATCTTCCTCTACTGGAGACACCAGTGGAT
Organism: Elephantulus edwardii; assembly: GCF_000299155.1. Lineage (NCBI taxonomy): Eukaryota > Metazoa > Chordata > Mammalia > Macroscelidea > Macroscelididae > Elephantulus > Elephantulus edwardii. The sequence continues at coordinate 11,054,643 of NW_006399758.1, read as the reverse complement.
TCAAAGTGCCTGACTATAGCATCAGAGATCTCTCTAGCGGAGATAGAGGGAGAGGCAGAGGGAGAGAGAAGAAGGATAGCAAAAACATTAAAAAAAATAGAAACAGCAGTGTTATTAAGAGCATAAAGACTCACTTGCTTTTTCAAAGTGTTTTGGTTTTCTTATGCAGGACCTTAAATGAGGACATGAGCTGGAGCCTGCCACTTAAAAATTAAGAACTTAATTATATTTAATAGAAAAAGGATCTAGTAGATATCCAGCACAATTAAAGGTATTATAACATTTTAAAATAGTGGCAATAAAAAAACAACAACAACAACAAAACACTGGCAAGAAAAACAAAATATTTCATAAAAGCTTCCAGAGACAAATACAGAAAATAAAATATCAGAATTCCTAATAGCAACAGTTGGTCTTAAGAAGGGAAGCAACTGCTCCAAACTTCCAATTAAAGATTCTTTTTAATTTAAAATACTATATCCCAGCAAAGCACACAAGTAAGCTATATTCAAGATAGTCAGAAAAATGAAAAGATTTTTTTCTCTCAAGTATTTTTTGGAAAGCTCTACAGCAGACTTGCTTCAACAAAATAAATGAGTAAATAAAATAATGGAAAGATTTAGGATTCAGATAAACGGAGACATATGATAAGACAAATGCAAAATGAACCCACAGACTGATAGTGAAGAACCATTTAAAAAGACAGTTATGAAACTCAAAGAATAAAAATTGAAGAAGAGAGCAGAATAATGCAGAAAGACAATCTAACAACCTTAAACATGAAAGGAATGAAAGGATAAAATTAAAACTAAAGACGACTTTGTCTTTGATCACACTGAGAGGATTTAAAGCTCCATGGCAGAATTTAAAACAAATAGAAATGATGGGCACATGCTAATCATCAATTTTATACAGGAAGAATGAGACCCTGGATATGTAGAGTTCTACTGAATTAGAGTTAAAGTAGAAGGTCTGACACTCTCTGATCTCAAAATCTACAAAATAGCCATAGTAATCAAAACAGTAGGTTACACCATCATCAAACTACAGACGGGTGAGGGTACCTGGGAAGGGACACTTTCTGAATTAAGCTATGGTTTGTGCCAATCGTTCCAGAAGGCCCAATGGAGAATTTCTTATCAGAGGGGAGAATAAAATATTATTTCTTTTTTTAATTCTGACGGAATTAATAATCCAAATAGGTAATTACAAGCCAAGGGAAGGGGGAAAAGTTAGATTGATAGACATTGCTAGGTCTATTACTTAACCAAAAAATATGAAAATAATTTTTAAAAAATCATGACATCAAACCAAGCCTTAGGTCTGCCTAGGTGAATTTAAATAAAGATATGGATATCTGTTGCATTGGGGCGGGGGGAATGTTGACTCTATATACAGAGACACAGATTATCGTTTTCCACTTTGGAGTAACTTTTTCTCCAAAATACAAATACCAGCTTATCATTTCAAACTGTGGTTTTCAACATAATCCAATTTCTGCAGGAAGTTCACACCCACATTTCTTACCTCCCTATCAACCCAGACATGGTCAGGTCCATCTCTACCAGGAACTGCCAGAGAGCTTATCTCATAATTCAGGAGTCGCTTAACCCTTTGGCCCTGTTGAACTGTCTTAAGGATTTCAGGCCTTCATTCTCTTCTTACAAGCAGAATAAAGAGAGCTGTCTGAGTCTAACTATGACTTTGCATTCAGTACACAGAGAACACAAAGTCAAAGTGGAGACTCATGGGGTAAGGTCAAGGAAGCAGAAGTTTTATAAGGCTTCATCAAAAGGAAAAACTGTCTGCAAATTTTGTCTGTAAAACTTGCCATTCTCTTTTATCTGTATGTAATCATTAGAGAGATGATGCTTGTGCTTCTTTTAAATACAACTTCAGGGATTTGAAAGCTAAAACAATTCATAGTCTTTCCTACTAGTGTCATCCACTGGAGATAAAAAATAAAATAAGATTGAGCATCCTAAAAAAAAAAAAAACAAAAAAACCCCACTAGGTTACAGGTACAGTGACAAAGGCCAACAAAGGAGATTTGAAGCCATAGAAAGAAATCTATATACCTATGGTGACCTGACCTTTGACAAGGAAATAAAATCTATTAACTAGGGAAAAGACAGCATCCTTCCCCTCCTCCCACCTTTAAAAAAAAATTGTGATGTTTAATAAAAGTTTACAGAGAGACCAGATTTTCTTTCATTCATTTTGCACATTTTCCTCCCTCCTCTTTTCCTCCTCCCCCAGTCCACTCTGCAATGCACTTCTTGCCCCAGATCATTGTTGTACATATAATGTCTAATCACACATTATACTTACTTATGAATATAAATAGGATTTTTAATACCTTAACACCTCTTCTGAATCTCTCTCTCCTTGTGCTATTTTTTAATAATACTTTACACACTGTAATGTTGCCTATCATCATGTATGTGAACAGTTTAATATCAGTATTATTTTCAATCAACCCAGAACTCATTGTATTCTTACTGACACATATTTTATTTGTATAAAGCCTAAAAAACTCATGCTGTTCATAATTAATTGTGCTTTAAAACAGCAAACATTCTGATTGAACCAAACGTTGAGATTAGATGAAATAAGTAGAAAGGGTTACCATCAGATTCCAAACCACAAAGAAAACCCTAGGGAATGGTTAAGAATAAACTCCTACAGAGGGCATGCTCTCCTGAACAAACAAAACTTTCAGCATTCTTTCCTGAAACTGATAAAAATCTAATGATGACCCTCTGAAATTATTAAACACATAGGATTTTGGACTTACCAATGTAAAAGAGAGAGGAGGTTGAGAAGTAATTTATTTCTTTTAACTTCTCTTTTAATATTTTTGTTTCATTTAGTCCTTACCTATTGTTCCAGGTACTATAATGGCTAATACTGAGGATGTGGTTGTGCATGTGAAGATTTTATATTTGCATACTGCACTAAGCAAGGGACATGGCAGGCAAATCCCATCTTCATTGCTAACTGCACAGTCAGGGTCAGAAAAAAACCTAATTCCTAATTTAAAATGAGCTTGGTTTTTACCTTCCCACATCTCTTTCCACTTTCCCACCCATGCCAACCTGAATTCTCACACACCTATTAGCCACCTGGAGCTAAGTCAGAGGGTTGCACTCACAAGCTTTGTTGTCTAAGAAATTCCCTCTACTTCAGCTATTCCCTTCTCTCTCATCCCTAGATCCTTCTCTTTCATAAGAATATGCAGTTAAAAGGACAAAGCACTTCTGATGACCCTTAGCATACACCAGACCCTGTTGGCTCTCACTCCCACTATGGATTCAACAAATCCCTCTAATGGCACACAAAATGTATAAAGAGTACCTACTTACTGGTAATACAAAGCTACAAAGAACCCTCTAAGATTGGGGGGAGGGTCTAAGAGGGGTCCCAGCGGAAAGCTTCTATATCTCTATGGATGAGTGACCCTCCAAAGAGAAGATATGACTGACAGCTAAGAAAACCAGGGAATTTCTGTGCTCAAAATGTTGTATTGGCTTCACTGAATACTTATAATGGGTTATTGTTGTTATGCCCCGAAAAGTTAGAACCATGTAATAGCTAACTCTCCAGCGGGTTTTCAGAGGCAATTTAATCACACAGAAAAAGACTGTCCATTTTCTCCCTGGGGCACCTGATGGATTTGAACTGCGTGCCTTTGGGAATGCAGCACAGGCCTCATTAAATAATGGTAAATGACTGAAAACTGAACAGGGGTAAATATTCTATATAGTTAGTCTTGAATTAAGAAAGTTGCTGCAAATACCAAGGTTACTGCTAAGAAACCAAGGACTTATTTGATGTAAGGTGAAGTAATTCATCACTGAACATATACTTCAAAAAGCTGAAGCCTAATTTTATATTTTATACACCAATTTGGATTAAAATGTGTGAGAGTTATCATATTTGCCCCCCAAAAATGTTCTGTGATTAATGTAATAATTTTTTATGAGGACAAGCAGTCCCTGGGGTAAAATGAGATCCACTGCTAACTGTGTCTTTGAGATTTGTGGGGAGGTCAAGCTCGAAGCCTATTTAGTGATTTAAAAGTTGCACCGGCATCAAGTGAACATGACTGTGATAAAGAATTTGTTGTGAATAGGCGTGGAGGCAGAGTTACATAACATTAAAGGCATAAGTAGTTTATAAATTGGGTATTTGTAGCCTGAGTATTGCCTATACAAATTAATCAATAAAAAACTCACAGAGGAGTCTAAATTTAAATTGCAAATAACACTTAACTGACTTTTTTTCTATACACTCTAAAGACTTTCTATCTATTCCTTGTTCCTTTTAAATTAAAATCAAATGTCTTACTCTGTAATAGTACAAATAATTAATCTATAAAAAGAATGGCTTTCAACCTTCCTGTTTTCCAATAAAAACTGATTTGCAAGAAGCTCCTGAAATGTCCAGTGTGCTCCTCAGTACACCAGTATACACTAGCATTGAGGAAAAAGGAGGAATAGTGAGAGAGAAGAGGAAATGTGGGCAGTTGTTGTTGTTAGGTGTCCTAGAGTCACGTATGACTTAGAGCGACCCTATGAACAGCACATCTGAATCCTGTCCTATCTGGTGCTCTCGTCACCATCTCTGATACACTGGAGCCCACTGCTGCAGTCACCGTATCAATCCATTTAGATGGGGTCTCCTTCTCTTTTGCTGACCCTACTCTCTTCCTAATATGATATCCTTTTCCAAGAAATAGCCTTTCCTAGCAACATGTCAGAAGTAGAAGGCATGAAGCTTCCCCTTCCTTGCCTCTGAGGGGCACTCTGGCTGTACTTTTTCCAAGACATACCTGTTCATTCTTTTGGCAGAAACATTAGAACTTCTGTCATAAATAATGAGTAGGGAGACCAACTGAAGTATTTCTGAATGCTTCCTCCCTTCTTTAAATAAAAATTGGTAAATGTTTGCATACAAGTTTCCTTTGCTTCCTCTGTAAAAAATGTATGTGTTTTTACATATGTAGCAACTGCAGGATTGATACTGTCTTTGAAAATACAATCGCTGCCGTGAGAGCCAGGGGCCTTCTCCATGCTGCTTATAATCCTAACAGAAGAATAACACTCAGAAATATTTAACAATGACACGTTTGACAGAATTAACAAATATACATGAAGCTTAATGTTAATTCAAAAATTAAAATGCAATTCATTAGGACTAACAGTCAGAAATCTCAGGTGAAACCTCACGCTTCAATTCTTACCTCCTCTTCATTTTATTAATATTATAGATGTGCATGCATTCAGTTAACATATAAGGTTTCCTTACATGATTTAGATTCTGGTGATGGTGGAGAAATATTAGACATGGCAATGTCACTTTTCGACTTTTTAGGCTTCTTCGCATTTAGTTGCCAGGGTTTATCATAATTTCTGAAATCTCTTCTTATTCCTTTATGTTCTATTAAAACAAAACACATACAAAAAGTCAATGATAAGTGGTTTGAGATTTATCACAGATGAAATCTATGAAGTCATTAGATATCAGGAAAAAAACATGTAGTTCATCGCCCACCAAGATAATCTGGTTGACCCTTGAGCAAAAGAGGGATCAATTACAACATTCTAGCAATGATACCATTCTTATCTGGTCAACTGAAAAGAATAAAGATGGCAGAAGTCACATGTCATATAAGCAGAGACTAACAGTACACTACTGAAGCTAGAAATTTTAACAATAGACAGACACAAATTTGCCTCTCTAAATTTTTTTTAAAAAAATACAAAGAGTACTAAGTGATATGATGTGGAGAAAACTGGTAATTCAATGGCTAAAGCACTGGGCAGCTAAGCAAAGGGTTGGTGGCTGGTTTGAATTCACTAGATGTTCTATGTGAAAGATGTGGCAGTCAACTTCTATAAAGCTTCACAGCCATGGACACTGTATGGGGTAGTTCCATTCAGTCCTGTAGGATCACCGTGACTTGGAATCAACTGGCCAGCAATGGGCTTGATTTCATATTGTGTGGGAGACTAAGAACTCATGTATACTGTTTATGGACAAACCATAGACAAAACTTTTTTTCTTTTAGTTTTTAATTGTTTTTAAAAATTTTCTACTAGTTTATTTACAAAATTTGAATACACTGTTTTCAAGAACAGAGTCTTTCAATTTCCTTCATCCCCCACCCATCAAATTGTACAACCCAATGATTAATCCCCTCCCCCTGCAAACCTTCATCCCCTTGCTTCCAACCTCTCCCACTCTGCTTGGATCCTTATATGCATTCTACAATAATGGTTTTATACAATATTTATCCTTATGGGACTGAGCTAGTTCACTTAGCATGATGCTCTCCAGTCCCTCCCAAGTTAGGTAGTAATTTACAAAATCATTGCTCCTGAGTGCTGCATAGTATTCCATAGTGTGAATACCCCATGATTTCTCAATTCATTTGTTTGTGATTGGACATCTGGGCTGTTTCCATGTTCTTGAGATGGTGAATAATGCTTCTGTGAACACTGGTGTACAAGTCTCTGTGCCTCAGTTCTCATTTTCTCAGGGTATATTCCAAGTAGTAGAATAGCTGGGTCATATGGAATTTCTGTGTTCAGCTTTTTGAAAAGTAAATTTTTTTAAAAATGAAAGAAAATGGAATCTATGAACTAAAAGACAATGAAGAACAACTATGTAACCAATCTATGATAAAAAAATGCAGCCACAGTAGGGGGAAATAATATAAGGAAAGACTGGCAGAAATGAAAATGAAGTATCAAGCTTAAACTGGTGTTCAAAGAGAGTAGCACAGAGCAGACGTGACAGACTTCCCTTGAAGATACTTGATAAAGCAAGAAAGGCAAGTACAATGCCAAATAAAATAAGCAGCATGGAAGATCGAAAAGGAAACTTGATGTACAGAAGCTATTTCCCTGAAGAAGAAAAAAAATCAAAGCAAATACAATGGAAGCAATAAGCAAACACACAAGACATAAACTGTTCTAGCCTAAAAACATGAGCTTGCTCACAGAAATGAGTTATTGAATTCAGTATTAAATAAAACTATCATCTAGATATATTCCAGTAAGCTACTAAAAATAAAAATCAAAGTAAAAGGAAATTCCATATTCAAATATAATTAAAGATTAAAGATGAAAAAAATGAGGTGGCTTTGATTTTCTTCACAATATAAAGTGACAGATTTTGTGGACAAATATTTTATCTCAAGGTGCTATATATTTAAAAACAATGGGAGAATGCTTTTCAAGTGCTTCAATTTCTTCAAGAATACCTATATACTTTGGATACTGAGAGAGGCAATTAGAAGATGTGTAAAAATAATTCATTTATAATTACAGTAAAGGCTTAACTTTGTATCCTTTGTCTTCCAAATCTGGTCTATTATAGTAAAAGAGCCCCCGGGATGTACTACATGACTTATTGGGCTTGAAGGCTGGTGATTCGAAACCACCAGCCATCCATAAGGAAAGATCAAACAGTGTGCTCCCATAAAGATTCACAGGCTTGGAAAGCCAATGAAAGGTCACTGTGCTTGGAATTTTTATCATCATATTTGTACTCAAGAATAACTGTTCTTTCTCTTTCTCTCCATGTAGAGTAAACCCTCTTGCATGTTCAAATCTCCAATTTAATGTATTGACAAATATTCACCAAAAAACCCTCCTCCTCATAATTTCCTGCAGTGGACAGTGTTTCTTTTGCCAAGTCTTAGATGTCACAGGCTATAGGACTATAACTGGCACTTTCTACTCCATCAACACCTCTCTCTATACTAGGTTGTCTCAATAGTAAATGAAAGCCATCTCTTGTGGCTTAGTAGTGGCAATCATTTGAGCTGCTAAGCAAAAGACACATGGTTCAAATCCACAAGCTGCTCCAGGGAGGAAAATGGCACTATCCTCCTGTGCGGCCTACTGTTTCTATAAACCCACTGAAGGGTCAGCTATGAGTCAGCCCTGAATCAACAGTACATAACAACAACATCTCTTGTAAACACTGCCTGTCCACATTACTCACCAACCTTCACTATTGCTCTCTTTCTGCCTCTATTATTCTCACCTCTACTAACGACACTGACATTGACTATCTTGTCCTTTTAATACCTTAGGTAAAACTGTGACCTCTGACTCTTTAAATAAATCACTTCTTAAGCCTCATACTGCTTTGTCCTTCTCAGTGCTGAAGAGTTCCCCTAAAACTTATGATGCCTCCAAACCATCATCATCTGCAAGGTCTTTATAGCAACATTTTCTTAATACAACAGCAGGCACTGCTTAAAGGAGTCTATTTTTATTTTTGTTTGTTATTGCTTTGATTACAAAGTTCATATACATTGTGTTCCACACTATTCTTCATTCGCATTGAGTTTCATGCCATCATTCCCATTCATTGTGTTTTATAAAATTAATCATCACTGGCTATGCCCACCATTACCCTGTGTTTTCAGGTTCCCTCTGGATCTTACCCATTTCCTTTACCCCCTCCCTCCACCCACCAAATTGTGCAACTCTGTGATTCCCCCCTGCCCATCCTCACCTCTCTGCTTTGAGGAATCTTTTGACATTGTTCATCATTCTGGATTTCACATATTTTCTCTGTGCCAACCTATCTACACTGACCTCCTAAAGGTCTGCAGCTTTTTTGTTTTGCTCTCTGTGTTAAGACCTCTTTCTCCCATTCCTCACGAGCCTCTCATACCAGACCATGTTGTTTGATCATCTGGACAATTTGCAAATAAATATGCTCAATTCCACATGGAACTCCTACTCCTGGTATATAGCTCAACGACAACTCTCAGTCAGTCCTTCCAGCTGTTGGCTCTGCTCCTCTCTCAGAACTTTTGGGAATTCATGGTAGGGAAAATATCACAATCTTGTGAATAACTTCCATGGCTAAACTCTAATTAGGCCTAAAGTTTAGTTAGGTCCCAGAACTGATTGATTTTTTTTTCATTTTAATTCTAGTTACAATGATTAAACAAAATTTTTTTAATTGACAGTCAAACTCATTTTTGTGGAGTTAGACCTGACTGACTTCTCTCCCTCCAGCGGGTTTTTGAAGCTGTAAATTGCATGGAAGGTAACTGCTCACCTTTCTCATGCTGAGCCCCGGGGGGATTCAAACTCCAGACAGGCATCACTCTTTTGATGAGCCACCCCCTCCTCACAGACTGTACAGTGAGAGTCCCCTTTTATTACTAAAAAGGATCAAAGTAATTATAACTTCTGATTTACTGCCTTGCCTCCTTCACTCTCTCTAAGTAGAATCATTACATAGTTGTGATGAGAAAAATTAAAAAATGACCTCAAGATATCTGCCTCCTGGAGTTTCACTCTGTAAGTTCAGGTAGAATATGTTACACAGACAGAAGAATATGGCAGAAGTGATCTGACGTCAGATATAGAGATTACTGTATGTTTATAAGACTACATCTTAATCTGATTTAAATTTATAGCTTTAAAGTAATATAGGCTGCCAATATGCATCGTGAGACAGAAATTGCTGGGAGCCTTTAGGAACTAAGCATAGCCCCTTGCTGGCAACAAAAAAATCAGGAACCTCAATCATGAAGCTACAAGAACATCAACTCAACCAGCATGAGCCTCCCAATGAGTCTAGGCTATAAATGAGAATTCGGATCATCCAATACCTTGATGGCAACTAAGAGAGGGCCCAGCTAACCTATGTTTAGGATCATAACCCATGGGAACTGTGATAATTCAGGCATGCTACAACTGACCTCCAGATCATGAGGGAATTTATTAATTTAGCAGTAGAAAACTAACACCATGTTTTTAGACATGTCTTGATTTTCTCCTAACCTGTCTATCTCTACTTCTAGCTTTGTTTCCTTCCTCCTTAAACTGTGTCATGCATTGCAATAACCTCCATAGTAGTTTCTCTTCTTAATATTTTGTGGGGTGTTTTTCCCCAAAACACAGTCTCCAAACTACTTGGAGGAGGGTGGAGCCAACATGAAAGCTGGTACTTTGCCACTTAAATTACTTCATAACTTCCCGACAGAGGCTGCTTGCCAGGTCTCAATAAACCAGTCCCTGTGTGCCCATTCTTTGAAATACCAAGCTGCTTACTGCATGCAGCCAGTGTATTATCACAGTAATGCAGCTCCTTTGACCTTTCTCACCATGACATGTTTGTTTGATCCTACTTTTCCAAGCTAACTGATTTTTATCATTTAAGCCTTTTTGTGCTTCGTGGGGCATATAGTGTCCACTCACATTTTCTACCTCTGGGTCTAATGAAAAGTTGGTACTCCACTTTTAGAGTGTGTTCATTTTAGATAGCTTGTGTAACTGTGTGAATCAAGAAATGGTCTTCACAAAACAACTATGAGATATAATCTCACCCCAGTAAGAATAGCAAAATTTAACAGACCAACAAACATCAAATGAAGTATTCATCAGCATACGAATGGATAGAGAAGCTCTGGTATAGTCACACAATGGAATACTACGCTGCATTGAAAAACAAGGAACTCATGAAATAGTATGCAAAATGGATAACCCTGGAGGACATTATGCTGAGTTAAATATTTCAGTCACAAAAGGGCAAATATTGCACAGGGCCACTGTTTAAAACAGGACTGACATCAGGCTTGAGGAAAGACAGAAAAGGTGGGGAGGAATGATGTATATTGCATTGAAACAGACAAGGGAGAGAATTATTTAAAAGGGACATATGAATGGGTATTCTTGTCATTACAGAAGTACAGAGTGAAGGCTGCATAGTGAGTGGACTGGACTGGTGGGGGGGATTGCATAACAATGAAAGAGTTTTTCTTCTCAAGGAGAAGAGTGAATTGGAGGTAAGGGGGGAAAGTGCAACAATGAATGACTGGAAACCCTCAGTCTCTGTAAACTTTCATTAAAATTAATTAAAAACAAAACAACAAGAAGAAAAAAGAAATGGTCTTCATCTCACCAATCCCAGCACTAGATACTTACTGGGACACATGTGTTCCACTCATTATTCAATGCCTTCAGTTATAGAAAATAAATGTTTTTAAAAATTCAAAGGAGAAAATAATTTGGTCTTCAAAAGAGTAAGACCATTTGAGAAAGCCCATGAAAATGTCTTGTCAAAAACGCCAAGTCAGACCAACCTGGCTAACTTCTTCCTAATAGTTCACATTTAAAGCTTCAAGCTTTCCTGATTTTTTGTTCAATTCCAGTATACTCACTGCCATCAAAAGTATTCTGACTTAAAAGACTGTAAGATGAGGAGAACTGCTTTATAAGCCTTATTGGCTTTGAAGGCTGGACGTCTTTACAGAAGCAGAGTCACATTTTCCTCCTGCAAATTTCTAATACAGAACTCATAATTTAAAATCCACTTTAGCCATTTATATATGCAGCTCTTTCCTCATTATATTATTAATTTTAGGAAACAGTATATTCTTATTGAAGTCATGCCTGGTACATACAGGGATGGTAAAACGGATATGGAATTTTGTTTTCTTTTCAAAATGTTTTAAAGCTCTAATCATCTTGAATATGTACAATAAATATTTATTTGCTCAGACAGGATTACTTCTAAATTGCATCTATTAATTCTTTCTGTGGATAGTGCAGCCAGATCTCACCAGATTATACCCTCACTCTCTTAGTGAAGACAGCAGCTGGATTCAGCTACAATGTGACCCTAGACAAATTAGGTAACTACTACTTCTCAGTCTTTACAACTGTAAAACCTGGAAAACGGTAAGAAGATTGAGTCAGTTAATATTTACAAGACTTTCATTATAGTTCCTATTATACAGTATTACTATATAACTCTTTTATATTTTTCAAATATGAAAAAAGAAATTCCCACAGCCTTTTATTATTGGTTAAAGAGAAACCCACTAGCTCCTAAGTGTGATTGAAGGTTTGCATTTATGATTTCTTCCTCGAGCATGTGTGCTTTCAGAATGGCTAATGATAGTTATAGAAAGGCATTAGGTCTTTTATTCATAGAGTCACTATGAGTCGTGCTTGACTCAACAGCAATCAACAATAACAACAAGCCTTAGGGCATATGTACTCTAAGTCTAGAGGAGAGAAGAAAAGTTCATACACGACGTACTCTACTGGGTTCATTTCTACTTCCTAGTGTCATATTTCCTTCATATGAGATACAGGAATAATCTCCAATATACTTGACATTCTGACAATAACATGTAAGCTGACTACCACACAGAATGAGAAATTCAGTACCTACAAATGCCAGGCCATTTTCTGTGCTAAAAGGAAATAAAATGGTGCTTTTTTGTTTCTTGGGGATAGGAGTATGGTTGAGTGAATGAGGCTTATTATGAGTAATAAAAATCACTATTTATCACAATTTTCCATTTTAAAGCACTTTTTATTTCTCAATAGAAATGACTGTAAAAATATTATAAAAATGAAATTCACCAATTTTATTACCTTGGTTTGTACAGCTACCATGTAGCAGAACTGGGGCCACTGCCTAGAGCTCATGCTAAAAAGCAATTTTTTTTCTTCTTGTTAAACTAAACCCAGGTCTTCTATACTAGATAGGAAGGGGGGGGAATCTTCTGCAAAAATTAGTAGCTGGAACTGTCAGTAACAGTTCTCATCAACTCTCTGGGAACTGTTCAATAGTTTGTTATTTCTTTGTTTTCTCTTTATTTTCCTAAAAATTTAGTACGCTATAATTCACTCCCCAGCACTGCTCAGTCAGAACCTACACAGAGCTGACCCTGCAGTGGGTTTTTGGAGGCTGTAAAGTGCGTGGGAGGACTCTGCCTATCTCTCTCTTTCAGAATTGCTGGAGAATTCAAACTACGAGAGAAACACTGTGTTTAGTTTAGTTGGCAACACAACTCCCTACTGACTACACCTCACCAGGTCTCCCTAAGCTGTCATTAACAAATAGGAACATAAACATTTAGCTATTAATGTTTTAAAATAATATAGAATCACAGTATTTATTAAGTATATACTGTTTTCCAGGCATTCTAAGAATTTTGTATTAACTCATTCAAATGTCCATCATAGCAATGTGAGTCAGGTAATTATTCCTATTTCAAACTGAATCATAATGTCAAATAAAATGCAATGTATTTCACAGCAAACAAGAGAAATAATTGAGGCCAGCAAACCTTCCATTTTCATGACTACAACTACTGTTTCTGGTGGTGGTGGTGGTGGTATGTGCTGTCGATCATGACTCATAGCAACACCTACCAACAACAGATTTCAGCCTTGTTCTGTCCTGTGCCATCCTCACCATCTCTGATATACTTGATCCCACTGTTACAGTCACTGTATAAATCCATCTTGTTGAGGGTCTTCCTCTCTAATGTTGACCCTCCACATTTCCAAGGATGATATTCTTCTCCCAGGACTGTCCCCTCCTAATAACATACCTAAGGATGTGTCTTATTGGGAAAATATGCTGTCAGAGACTTCTCAAAAATAGAGAGGAACAGTGATGTCAGCTTACAGACTAAGGTGCATCTGATCAAATGGTCTTTTCGATTTACTTCCTATGGATCTGGAAGCTGGACGATGACTAAAGATGGCAGATAAAGAATCAATGCCTTTGCCCTGTGGTGCTGGAGGAAAGTACTGAGTACTCAATGGACTGAAAAAGAACAAATACATCTGTCATGGAGGAAGTGTGACTAGGTGCTCCTCGGAAGCCAGGATGATGATGCTTCATCTCACAAACTTTCTGGACTGTTTCTATAGATAATATGATTTATATAGTACGGCTTCTTCCAGAGTCCATACCTACTTGGAATTTAAACTGACAGAGGCGAGGCCCAAAAGAACCAAGAGCTATCTCTTTATATGTTAAAAGCTCTTATTCTGGTTCCCTGCCTGAAGCATATGACTTTAGTTTGAGTTCTGGTGGCCTAGGGGTATTGAATCCCAAAGGCACATGGTTTGAATCTGCCAGATGCTCTGTGGGAGTCTTGGCAATCTCTTCCCAAGTGGTTTACTGCCTCTGAAAACACCCTGGAGGGTTAGATATTAGCTGATTCTCACTCCATGGCATACAACAACAACAACATGGATTACTAATGAGAAAAATTTTTCCCCCTACTCGTGATAGTGTGGCTCTGTGTTATGGTCTCAAGAAGGCAAGAGTATGTGAATACAGACAAAGATCTAAGTTCATCTGTGGGATCCTACAGACCACCAGAAGGAGGAGAGAAGTGATGATGTATCCCTGGAAAGCATCTGGAGGCCATTCAGTTAGGTCTCCCTGGGAAGAAGGCAAGAACTGGTTACTCTTGCAGCAAGTATGTGAGGATTTGAGTTTAAAGGTACATTTCAAAACAGACGAGTCACTCACATTTTAAAATCAAAGTTCAAAGCCCCCTCAATTTAGTTATTTCCACAGTGCTTAAAGGGAAAATGAGGATACTGGTGACAGGGAAAAGTTGCTTCTCAGAATTCAAAATAAATAAATCTTCATAATACTAAACTTCCCTACAAGATAAAAATTTGAGCTAAAAATAAATAAATAGATATAATA
>NW_006399758.1:11037162-11038431 GCF_000299155.1 Elephantulus edwardii | reverse complement strand
TAAGAAATGCTGAGCGAGTTCGGCCCTTTTGATTTTCTGATTCCAGCTCTCTGCACATTTCATTATAGTATCTTGCTTTGTCATCCCGGGCTGCCTTTTGAAATTTTCTGTTCAGCTCTTTGATTTCTTGGTTTCTTCCTTTAGCTTTAGCTTCTTGGCACTCTAATGTAATACTCACAGTCTCATCTGACGTCCATCTTGGTCTTTTCTTCTTCTTCTTCAGCCTTTGTAATGATCTTTTGCATTCTTCATGGTGAGAAATAATAATATAATAATATAAAATAAATAGTGATATTTACCTTGGGTCAAAAAAGACAACTGTATGGATAGCACTTTTGACTCTTCTACTACAAACATCTAAACAATCTGCTAAGAAAAATCAATGCAGGCTAGAATCATCAGTTTAAGTTGTCAGAGTGAAATCTCTTCAAACAAATCTACAATGTAATTTCTATTAAAAGGGAAACCATATATTTTAGTATTCTGAATTACACCATGTATCAAAATAGACAAAAGAATAAGTTATTACAAACTTCAGCTAAAGAAAAGTCATAGATAAATACAAGAAAACTAGGTAACTTCTAGCTAATGAGATCTCTTACCGATTCAAAAGTTTTTTTTTTATTTTTTTACATTAAACATACAAAACATCTTCAAAGTTAATGGTAACCTAGGCTTTTCATTTACCTGATGTTTCACTTTCTGCCCAGAGTGCTGCAGAACCAGATAAAGTTCGCTGAAGCTGCCCACGGCTTCCCTGCTTCGACTGAAGATGATCAATAAGAAATGGGATTGGCTGGTCAGGTGTCTCAGTTATTAGTTTGGTCATTAATTCCTAAATGGAGAACAGAACACACATTTACAGCCAACAATCATAGCAGCAGTATAAATTAACACATGCATAGCACTTACAAACCACTTAGTAAACACTTTGACAGCACATAGCACTAGAATCCCGAGTTCCTCATCTAACTGCTTCAGTCTGACAACAAATTAATTCTCATGACGATCTTTTGAGGAAAACACAAGTTACCTGTCTTCATTTTGATGAAAATGATACACAGGGGAATTAAGTAAATTATTTGCACTGGACACATAATACATAGCAAACCTAGACCATAGATATTTTTTACTTTTATACCTACCAAAAAAACTGTAGCAGATATTTAATCTAATTCTTCTCTAGAATGTGAACTTCTGTTAAGGTTTCTGGAAACAAATGGGCATTAAGGTACTGACTGCAAAATGAACATACGTAACGTAATGGAA
>NW_006399758.1:11005541-11021012 GCF_000299155.1 Elephantulus edwardii | reverse complement strand
AGCAATCAGAAATCAAAAGACAAATTGCATTATGAAAGTCTGCTGTCAAGGGCCTCTCAGGAGTGCTGAAGAACAAGTATGTCAATCTAGAGACTAAGTTGTGCCTGATCCAGGCCATGGTCTTCACAATTACTTGCTATGCATCAGAGAGTTGGACAACGAGTAAGGATTAAATACGATTCATCTATGTCTTTGCGTTGTGGTGATGGAGTAGATTATTGAACAGACCATATGTTTGCCGAGAGAACAAACAGGTCCATCCTAGAGAGGGTGAAACCACATTGCTCTCTAGAGGCAAGTATTTTGAAGCTGCATCTGACATACTCTGGGTATGTTGCTAGGAGGGAGCAGTCCTTAGAAAAGGACATCATGCTTGGAAATGCAAGGGGACAGCACAAGAAAAGAAGACCCTGGATGAGATGAATTGACAGTGACTGGAACAATGCCAATAGGTGCATTAGAGACAGTGAGACTGGATCAGGATAGAGCAGGGTTCAGAGTGCTTACACATAAGATCGCTATAAGTAGTAGTCCACTCTATGGCACGTAACAATAACAGTAGGCTCCAAGAAATAAAGATGAACCATATTCTAGTGATTTACCATCTTGCAATTTACCATCTTGCAGTTCCAGTCAGAGGGTCAGTCATGTCAGTTCTGACTCTACAGCAATGAGTTGGAATGTTGGATTTGTTTTTATTTTATCCTGGTTATTGTTTAAAACCTAAAACTAAAAATTCTCAAAACTGGACCAAAAGTAACATCATGAAAAATGGAGAAAAGAAGGAACTAACCAAAAATTTCATTTTACTCAGTACCCATTGAAGCAGCAGTCATAAATAAAATAATAAATTGCATTGGGCAAATTCTCCACTAAAGTGTTCAAAATTTGCTGCAAAAAAACCCAAAACCTAATCTCATATCCTTTGCCATAAAGGTGTTGAAAAGTAAAGATGTCACCTTAAAGACTAAACTGTGCCTGACCTAAGCTATGGTATGTTCAATTGTCATATATGCCTACAAAAGCCAGAGAATGAAATAGGAAAACCTGAAAATAGATGGCTTTCAATTACATTGCTGCCAGAACAATACTGAACATACTATAGACTTTCAGAAGAATGAGCAATCTGTCTTTGAAGAAAATATATCCAGAATGCTGTTTAGAAGGGAGGATGGCAATATTTTGTTGAAAGGACTTTGGACCCATTTTAAGGAGGGACTAGTCCCTGGAGAAAGCCTGGAGAGGAAAAGGATCAGATAAAAGGAACAATACTTTCAAAGAAATACCGTGACACAACTGCCTGTAACTCTAGGTCAAACTTAGCAACCGTGGTGAGGAAGATGCAAGCCAGGCTGTATCCCATTCTCTGTACATAAAGACTGCATGAGCTGAAACCGACTAAACGACACTTAACAAAAAAAGAACAATGTTTATAAAGGTAAGCTTTTCTTTTAAAAAAAGTGCAAGCAACAGTGTAGAGTACATAACCCTCTGGCACTGAGTCACTTCCAAGTCATGGCCATGATTCACATCAGTTTTCTGAGGGTTACAGGAGATTGTCCATCTTTCTCTTGGGCACAACTGGTGGATTCTAACCTCTCACCTTTTAATTAGTAGTGCAACACATAATGCACTAAGCCACCAGAGTTACTAAGTTAACATTAGGTCAAGTAATCCTTTAGTGCAAATTTGTGTTTTTGCAACTTAAGTCATCATGAACACTAACAGAAAACCCTATACTGTATTGAAACTGGCATATGACAAGATGAGAGAAACAACTAGCAGAAACGATTCTTTAAAAATAAATGATTCTTTAAAGTATACTTGAATTAAAACATTCATTAGATATAAGGAACATCATGATAGACTTGGCAGCTTATAATGGAGTTCTGTATTATTTATAATGGCCTAACCAACAACAATAGATAACACTATTTTCATCAAACAATCATTTCATTTTATGAAAGCTATGAGATTTCATAATTTAAAATCAGAGTACAATGGGGGGGAAAGCACTTAATATCATATGAATTATATGAAATGGTCAGAACCTTTCCTCTAGGTACCACCTCATAGAGACAGCATAGCAATGAAAATAAAACTGTGGGATTTTGTAGTACAATACATTTGGTCTCATTTTTTTCTGAGACCTAAGTAATTATGTCCCATTTATCCTCATGAGAATGTTCAAGAACCAAAATTAAAACCATTTCCCCAATCTTGGGATTTTTTTAGGATATATGGTCCTTTTTTTTTTTACTCCATACAAAAGTATTTATTTTAAAAACAATTTGGGATGATAAAGATTTTTCTTTTATTTCATTTTAAACAAGGAGAGGGAAAAATTAGGGAAAACTACTTTCTACTATGGGAAGTTATAACCTTGATTGGAATAATTCCTTTGCTTTTAAATTATCCACTTTGTCATGGGGCCAACATTTCAGAGCTTTCTATATTTTTAATGACTCTAGATTGCATTGAGGCAGTTCATGTAACTAAAGATAGAGGTTATGTTCTGTCTATGTACCAGAGTGAATTTCCAATTGCTTACAACCACTTTAAATTTTTTTTAACAAAGCTTCGACAGGGTTACTGTTCTTCATTGAGATATGTTGCCAATTTGAATTTAGAAACACATTTTCCGTTTTGTCTCATTTTTTAAAATAATTAATAGTTATATAGGACACTATATTCTATTAATAATGAAGAGACTTTCATTAATATATATTTTATATTTATAATCATCTTAACTATTAATATCACATATCATCTGCAGAATGTTATTTTAAGTTCAAGGCTAGCATTCTGATCTGACACTGAATTAACTCAGTCTAAATCTGCAAGTTTCAATCTTATGTTTTTAATTAGGTTTTAACAGTGTCAAATTTCATAAAAAATTGCATTTGATATCATAGCCATCCAAATTCTCCCTCAATTCAAAGAAGGTGAGGAATGAACATTGAATTGTAACCAGATAAATTATTGAAAGCTTACTTGAAATCTGGTTGCATAGGCATCTTCCTTTCCCCCAAGAACAGACTTATTTCTTTAAAGTGAAGTCACCATTCCTAATGGATATAATCCTACTAGTTGTTGTTGCTCATTGCCTTCAAGTCAAGCACGACTCATAGTGACCCTATGAACAAAAGGCCTGAAGCCCCTCTACAACTATCGACATTTATCAAAGTTCACAGAGTTTCAGGAGGCATGTTATTCAGGAAGTGGATGCCACTCCTGCTTCCAATACCACCTATGTCAGAACCTAAACTAGTCTTTTATCTCATTCTGTATTTCTAAGCGGAAGCAGAACAGGGAGGACATTCTTCTACCCTCATTGCATTGTTCAGCTGTTATGTATAATGCTTGTTAAGGAGAGGATTCCAAGAACCCATGAGAGGGAAGGAGGAGTTGGATGGTTTTCAGCTAGACCCTCTCATGGCACACAGAGAACTCATACTATCCTCTAGCTGTTCAACCTTCTCCTTATCAGGACCATTCACAGCTTCTCTCGGTTCCTCTGTCCCTGAGATTTCACTGGAAGGCTGAACTCAGCAGGACAGGAAGCAAAGTGGACAGTAATGTTTAAAAATCAGTAATTCACTGCATTTTATAGACAAAGGTGTCAAATATTTTACACATATTTAATGGTACATTAAATGACACATTAAAAAATTATACATGTGATGCAAAATCTATCCACTGTATATGTACTTTTATAAGGGTGTTCAGTAACATCCTACTCCAGATCAGTTTTGCCTCTTACTGACAACGCTGTAATACTTCATAAGCACAGACTCACCCACGACTATGCAGACACAGAGAATATGATTTCTTTAGAAGTTAAAATTAAGATGTTAATTTGAAAAAAAGAAAAGGCATCTAATTAGCCCTCCTGAGTACTACAGAAAATAATCCAGAGTTTAAGGTAGGAAAACTATTTTAATTGCTTTATAATGAAGATTAAGAATCAGTAACATCCCACAGTTATAAAGTCACCATTCCAAATTATAAATCTCAGTATTAAACATCAAATTCTGACTTTAATAGCACACAACTAATAAATCTAACAAGCAGAACTACTTACTGACACATAATTTATTATTTTCTCCAACACTTACTAATATTTTTGCTATTACAGAGAAGGTATATCAAGTTAAATTACTGAATGTTTAGTATGCACTTTGAGACATTCATCATTTAAAAGTACAAATCTGTAATTAGATTTAGTCAAGTGCCAAGATTCAATGAGAAATCTAAGCATACCTTAACAGTAATATTTTCAGTCAAGTAATTATATTATTCAATACAATAATTCTCAAAGCAAATTGTTCTTTGTTGCTAGGAATCACTTTCCACAGGAGGCCTGGTGACACAGTGGTTAAGTATTCAGCTGCTAGCTGGAAAGTCAATAGTTCAAACCTACCAGTGGCTTAAGGAAAACGACCAGTCCCATAAAGATTATGTAACTATGGTATAGTACTCAACAACATGCAGAACTTTCAGAAATGCAATGCCCACCACTCATCTTTCAGAGAGTCATAAATAGCCAAGAAGTGGTTTACACATATACACAATCAATACTGGGGGGTTAACAAAAATGAGAAGAGTTTGTCATACTGTAGAGGCGTCTGCTGCTGGAACTTAAGAAGCTGCTATTTTAAGTATCATCAGGGTCAACCAGAGTAGAGAAGTTTTAGCAGATCTCCCAGACTAAAAAGGAAAAGGAAGTAGTAGCTGAACATCTACTTCTAAAGAAATTGATCAGTGAAAAACTTAGAAAGTGAAGAGGAATTGTGTCAGTCAGAGTGCTATACAATGATCCTCTTAAATTGGAAGGTACTGAAAATGAAACTAGAGAATGCCTGTCTCCTCAAATTAGAGTCAGCCTTAACGAAATCAAGTGTTCAGGACCTTCCTGTATTGATATAGCATGACGCAAGGAAACAACATCTATTAACAATCAAAACATGGGATGTATAAACTATGAACCTAGGAAAATCTGAAGTCATCAAAAATGTAATGAAACACATAAAGATTGATAGTCTAGCCAGGAGTGACCTAGAATGAACTGACATCGGTGATTTACAATCTGACATTGCTGAGTCTACTGTGCTGGCAATGACAAATAAAAGAGTAATGGCATCCCATTCAAGTTCAAAAAGCATACTTCAAGATGTATCCTGAGCCATAAACAGCTAAGAAGTAGTTTACAGACATATAGAATCAATCCTGGAAGGTTAACAGAAATGAGAAGAGAGGGAGAAGGAAGCGAAACAAAACAAAACAAAATCTTCCTCAAGTACAGAACTGCTGTACGGCCATGCAGCGTGCTCCAAAAGCACAGTGGTGCTGTCAGTGACAGGATAATATGCATACACTTATGAGGAAGAGCAGCTAATACAAAAATCATCGCGACTTCCTAGCAGACCATTAATGCCAAAAATAAAGGAATTAAAGAGTTTCACCAACTTCTCCAAGCTGAAATTGATCTATCAAAAGAGTCATAATTCCTGGTGACCGGAATATAAGAATTTTTCCATTCTTCTAGCAGTACAAGTTTAAAGTTCTTCATCAAGATAATAAAACAACAGTATCAATCCCACTTTTTCTCTTAATAACATGCCTTAGATATTTTTCTATCAGTATGTAAAAAGAAAATCAAATATACATTATATTACTGAGTAGCTCTATCAAAGTTGTTTAATCAGTCTCCTATTAATGAACACTAAAGTTCTATCTTCTAACATAAATTGCAATCCATATGGTATGTTTCATATATGTGCCAATATATCGTTAATATAAGTCCCAGGAGTGCAGCTACTAAGACTTAAAATTAGATTTAAACTGAATTAGGAAATTTTAATTAAAATAAATGGCTCCAAAAGGATTTCAAGATGAAATAGGAGAGTTAAATTCTGAGCAGGAATTGTAATTGCATTGCTGAGTACTTTGACTCATTTATATCAAGAGGAGCTGGTCCCATCTAGGCCTTACTCTTCCCTGTACTCCAGTAAGTAACAGTGAACTTCGTTGGTGTTACTGGCTGTCACTGAGTAATCTCTGATACATGACCACGTTATGCATAAAAAACAAAATGTTGCTTCATTCTGTGTCATGTTCATGTTCAATGGTATGTGTGAGTCTACTGTTAATACTCACCCATTAGATCACTACAACTTCCTTTAAAATGTGTAACTCAGTCAAATATCTAGGAGTTTCTGGGTTAACATGTTTGGCTTCTAATAAAATCTTTATAGAGTTATGAATAAAGCAAGAGAGATCTCAGAAGAAAAATCTGGTAATCTACTTTCAGCAGCCATTGAAAACTCCATGGATAGGGTTAACTATAAGTTACATGAACAACCTGACAACTGGTTAATCAATTCTCTAGTTTGGGAAGAATCAGCAATTGTTGATGCATGGATTCCTAAATATGTTAAAGGACCCATTTATAGCAGATAGAGTACTGATAATGGGACTAAGAAGCGAGTGGTGCTAAGCTTCTGATCCTCATTCCAATGCTTTCTCTTTCCTTCATCTCCTTCATCACAAGGCACTGAAGCTGGATTTCTTGCATGCTGAGAAACATTATTCCTGGCAGCTTCTAAACCTTCCTCAGGGTCAGAGTGGCCAAAAATGTCCAACAGGTTGAAGATATTTAACTCCTACACTTGAGATGAACCAAGGGAAATGAACTTTGGTTCTCAAAATCTTAAAATAAGTAATTTCCAAGAACGAAACATATTGGGCATTATTGATCACATGCCCACCTCATTCATCAACTGCAGCTAGAGCAGAAAGGCTATGAAGAAGGGTAAAGCTTCTTTAACAACCTAATGAGTGTTGACAAATAGGTTTTTTTAGAAAAATACAACTGAACAAATTATATGATAGATGTTATACATTGTCAAAGTATAATGCAGAGCATGGAATAAGAATACCTTCGATTATGCTCAGCATGTTAAGTATTTACTTAACTCATCAGAGTTAAGTAAATATCATAAGTATTATGAATAAAACTCTAGAAAGCACACATCCTATATTATCAAAGTATTTGTTTTGGATAGTGCTCTCTGTAGAGATCTTGAGGTCAGAAAATAGGTCTTAGAAATTTGTTTCTAAATCAAAGAACAAACCTAATATATTTGCTTAAAAAAATAAAACTAAATGAAAATTTAAGAAAAGATTAACTAAGACATTCTGCCAATAAACTGAAATAATGCGCAGAGCCACTGTGTCAATTCTAATTCAGAGTGATCCTTTGAACTGCCCCATAGAGTTGTCATGGCAGTAAACCTTCAGCAGTAGAGTACCACATTTTTCTCTTACGAAGTTGCTGGTGGGATCAAACTACTGACTTTTCTGTTTGCAGTAGAATACTTAAGCACTCATTAAATTACATAGAGAGCCTTATTTACAATCTTCTGTAGCTTTATATTGTTGTTTGTTGCGTACCATAGAGTGAGAACCGACCCACAGCTGACGCTCTAGTGGGAATTCAGAGGCTGTTAATCACTTGGGAGGAGAATGTCCATCCATCTCCCACAGAGCATCTGCTGGCCTCAAACCTCATGCCTGTAGGACTGCAGCACAGCTCCTTGCCAACAGACCACCAATCCACACTTCCTATCATGGCATTCAAAATTATAAAAAACCTGTTTGCAAACTGAAGTTTCCTCTCTTACTTTACAGATAGTAAAGCTTCTTTCAATACATGTTGTCCTTCTATGTAACTTATTTGTGAGCGTGATTAATTTTGAATAAACAAGATTGACATTATCCCAGGATTTAAAGGTTTGCATTCTTGGCAGGAGGAATAAACAAAACTCTGCAATGCTCAAGGGGCAGTAAAAGGCACAGAGATTCACTAGAGAACTGGGAAGGAAGGAGGGTATTAGCTAATATGAGCAGAAAGTCTCCCTGAGGAGGTGCTATTTGAACTGAGATCTGAAATAAGCTGTAATGAGACGTTCAAAAGCCAGCATTTCAAGCTGGTAGAACAGTAAAGGCTAAAGCTCCAGGGCATTGAAGAACTCGGTTTGTTCTAAGGAAATTGTCAAAACTCCAATAGACTGTGAGTTAAAGACGCAGGCAGATGCCAGACCTTGAAGGGCTATGTCAGCCAAGACTCAGACCAAGTATTACTTTAAATAGAGAGTACAGAGACAATGAATGGTTTTAAGGAAGAGAGTGGCATTGATTTGCTATTTCAGAAGATGTGCCCTGGCCATTAAGCAAAGGTCAAGCGAGGAAGTAGCAAGTATTAACTGTTCAGATACTATTGAGCCACAGTGGTGTTGAAAGTGTAGATAAAAATCAGTGTCTGCAAAAGACTGGTACAAAGAAAATTCCAGAACATTTCTGAGAGACACAATAAAAGACCTAAATGAATAGAAAAATGTGCCCTGTTCATGGATAGGAAGACTCAATACTGTTAAAATTACAATCCTGCCAAAAGCAATCTACATGTTCAACACAACCCCATTATAGATACCAAATTCATTTATCAAGGAAATCAAAAGGGAAACTGTCAAGTTTATTTGGAGAGGAAAGAAACCTAGAATAAGCAAAACACTCCAAAAACAAAAAATAACGTGTAAGGCATAGCACTCCCTGACCTCAAAACCTACTGCATAGTGGTACTAACCAAAACAGCATGGTCCTGGTACAATAACAGGCACACAGACCAATAGAACAGAATTGAGAACCCAGAAATGGACCCAGCTATTTACAGTCAACTGACATTTGACAAGGAAATAAAACCTATCACATGGGGAAATTACAACCTCTTCAACAAATGGTGCTGACAAAACTGGACTGCTACCTGCAGAAAGCTGAACAGGATCCACATCTCACACCATACACAAAAGTCAACTCAAGGTGGATCAGATACCTGGGTGTAAAGACCAAAACCATTAAGTTCATTAAAGAAACTGGGATCAAGCTTAGATGCTTTAGTCTATAGTATAAAGAGACTGCCAAATACAGGCAGAAATGCATAGTCTAGAGAGGATAAAATTGATTAATGGGACCTTCTAAAGATTAATTCCCTTTGTGCAACAAAAGTTTTTTTCCAACAGAGTGAAAGGAAAACCTACTGACTTGGAAAAAATATTTGGCAATACCATTTTATACATGGGCCCTATATCAAATGTTGACAAAATCCTAAAGAGCCTCCACAAGAAAAGACTGATAACACATTTACAAAATGGGCAAAAGACATGGAAAGACTTTTCATAGATGAAGATACTCTGACCAATAGACACATGAAGAAATGGTCAAAATTACTGCCAATAAGAGAGATGCAAATGAAAACCACAATGAGATACCATCCCACCTCAGTAGCAGGGGCAAAGTTTAACAGGACAGCAAGAAATAAATGTTGGGAGAGGATGTGGAAAGATAGAACTTTTAAACACTGTTGATGGGATTGTAAAATGGTACAACCACTTTGGAAGGGAGTTTGGGGTTTCCTCAAAAAGGTGAACATAGAATTTCCATATGATCCAGCTATTTCACTTCTTGGACTATCCCAAGAAAATGAGAACTGAGGCACAAACAGAGATGTGTACACCAATGTTCATAGCAGCGTCATTCACCATTGCAAGAAAACATGGAAAGAGCCCAAATGTCCAGCCACATTGAATGGACTGAGAAATTATGGTACATGACTTGGGAGGGACTGGAGAGCATAATGCTAAGTGAAGTAATGCACTCCCATAAGAACAAATACTGTGTAAGACCATCATTGTAGAAACAGAAAGATAACTAATAAAATGTGTAAAAGGATCCAAGCAGGGCGGGGGAGGGTAGGAGCAGAGGGGTGAGGATGGGCAAGGGATAATCTTAGTGTTGTGCAATTTGATGAGTGGAGGAGAGGGGAGGTAAAGGAAATGGGAAAGATAGAAGTGAAAAACAATGTATATGAACTTCGGAAGTAAACCAGTACAAAATAAAATAAAAATTTTCTTTAAAAAAATCAGTGTCTGATCATTACACAAATTTCAGAAGTAGATCGTACCTGAGAAATAACTAGAAGTAAGTAAAACCACAGTCTAGGATATGACAGTAAGATTTAGGGTTTTTGCTTGACAATTAAACTAATGACAACACCGTCTGTTGTGATGGGAAGAAGGAAGAGATCGTTGAGGACTGGGAGACCAAGAGTTTCAATCTAGGCATGTTTAAGAAGAATTATGGAAAAGCCCCACAAATGAGGCTAATTTCTTAAATTAATATGTTTAATGCTTTCTTTAGAGTGACAATTTTTTTTAATCATCAGCTACTTACCGAGTAAACACTACAAACCAAACATTATGAGTTGAAATGAGGGAAAAAAACCAAAACAAACCAGCATAAAGAGATCGCTGATCTGTAGTTGGTTGTGTGGATCTATACATGTCCCCTTTAGATTGCTTCAATTAGCCCAGAATAGTCAGGAACCATGATAAAGGGTCAACAGTGGAAACTGTAGAACTGAGGTAAGAACAGAAGGTTTTGAGAAAATGGAAATCACTGTGCAGTGCATCTGGGATATTACAAATGACTGGACTAAGAAAGTATTGTATGGTTGCCTTGAAATTTATACCCAGGAATTCAGGGCAAGATAAATTACTGTGCTAATATGATTTCCCCAACCATATTATGATGCATAAAGTGTAAGCAGAAAAGAGGCAAAATTTTTCAACTGGGCAGTTTTAATGGTTTATCTACTGTCTCTTGGTAACACAAAAGGTTAAATGCTTGGAATTGAAAGGCTGGAAATTCAAATCTACCTAGAGAGGAACCTCAAATGAAAGGCCTGAAGATCAATTTCTAGAACCTGAGTCAGTGAGAATTATGTGGAATGTCATTCTACCCTGCAACATTATAAGGTCACCATGAATCAGAATCATCTTGATCACAATTGGTTGGTTGGTTTGCATGCTATTTAATTTTGTTTTATTTGGTTTTGTATGTTTTATCTAGTTGAGTATGATGGACTGAGCTGCAATATTAGGGGAGTAGCAGTAATGAGTTTAGGGTTTTCACTAATCCTTGGAGGCAAGGATTCTGAGGCTCCGTCTAACATATTTTGGACATGTTGTAAGGAGAGACAGGTCCTTGGAGAGGGACATCATGCTTGGTAGCGTGGAGGGACAGCGCAAGAGAGGAAGGCCCTCTATGAGGTGGATTGATTCAGTGACTGGGGTAATCGGTATGGGTGTATCAGAGACGGTGCGGTTGGAACAGGACAGAGCAGAGTTTAGGGCTGTTGTACAAAGGGTCGCTATGAGTCACAAGTGATTCGACGGCACATAACAACAACAACAGCAGCAGCAGCAGCAGTAATGAGAGAAAGCACTCAATAAATACAAGGGAGCAATTTTGATTGATACTAACGTTGAAATTTAAACTCAACGGGATTATTAAGAGAGTAAGAGACAATGTTGTTGTTTTTGTTCGCTTTAATATCCATAATGAGGTCATGGATCTGTGGGCCGGCCTGGGGCATGGGGCCTTGGAGTCTCTCTTGACTCTACGAATTGGCTGCTAGCTGGCATCTTGATGATGGTTTCGTCTTGATGATGGTCATGTAAGGGAGGTTTCTGGGGTTGTGTTTGTTGCGTGTTACTGTTCTTTGCCCCCCCCCCATAAAAGTGTGTGGCCCTTGAGCCCTTGACCAAAGGTGGAGGCCTGCTAGAAGGTGTGGTTTTAATAACCTGTGGGCCCCTGGGCTGCAATTTTAGAATGAATACTCTTTGAAGACACAGCAATCATCTGTCTATTTGCTATAATGAACAACTTGGGAGTTGCTGTGATGCTGAACACAGTTTCACAGTTACCTCAAATATCTTACTGATTACCCATTCTGTACAATGTTTGTATGAGCTTCCAGATTGATTCATGCTGAGAAGCAGGAGTGGCACCCACTTCCTAAACTAGATGCCTCTGGAAACTCTACAAACTATAAATGTACAGAAATGATGTTAGTTATAGAACAGAGTTTAGGTCTTTGCAAAGCTTAACTCTGAGTTGAATTCAACTTGACTGCACTTAACCACTGCTAAGTGAGACTCGTGGTGATATATCTGGAGGAAAACTCTTCCACTTTGCACATCACTCTTTATCAATGTGCTATATGAGGTAACCTGGGTTTGCAGTGATGCTGAACCTTGTGCCACTGGAGTATCAAATACCACAATGGTTTCCCATTGTGGACAGTGTTTGGTGGAATTCCCAGCAATAGACAATGCAATAATATTAATGGATTTAATACCAGGGTAAGATCAACAATAGTTGTGAATGGGCAGAAGAGGTGCTGAGCAAAATGGATGGGAGATGCCCATAACAAGGCTTGAAACTGAGAATAAAGAAAGTGTTAATTAGTAATGACAAGAGGATCTAAGGCCACATAGAAGGTAAACTCATTCAGCGGGATTGAACAAAAAGATCAGGGTGTTTGAATAATCAACTACACGTATATTAAAATCCTCAAGAATTAAAGTTGTCGTCATGTGTCACTGAGATAGCTCTTCAGTTCAGAGTAACCCAACACATAACAGAATGAAACACTGCCCCGCCCTGAATCACCCTCAAAATCACTTCTATATTTTAACTGATTATTATAATCATGTGTAGGGTCTTCTTTTTAAAATGATACTCAACTTTATGATCACTGTGCTCTTTTCTAGAGATAGCAACACTATTATTGTCGTTGTTGTTGTTGACTGCCATTGAGTCAAGCATGACTCATAGTGACCCTATGAACAAAAGGCCTGAAACCTTTCTATACCTATCGTCATTTCTCCAGTTTCCTAGAGCTTCCAGAGGTATGAGCTTTAGGAAGTGGATGCCACTTCTGCTTCCAAACCTGTCTTAAACTGGAAGCTCTACCAAACACTGTCCACCATGGGCAGCCGTTAGGGCATTTGACCCCCAATGGCACAAGGGTCAGCTTCATAGAAAACCCAGATTGCCACCATACAGCAAACTGATAAAAGAGTGCTGTACAACTTGGAAGAATATTTCTCCAAAATAATAAAAGTAGGCCCTCAGTCCCCATTGCTGTCAAGTTGGAACCAATGCAGAGGTGCTGTCCAAAGGGGTTTCTGAGGCTATAAAAACCACAGAGGTGATTGTCCATCTTTCTCCTGCAGAGACACTGCTGGTTGCAAAACACCACAGAGATCCACCTTTGGGTTAACAGCACAAATAGACTACCAAAGTTTTTTTACTGTAATAGGTAGAATGGCAACAACTAAGAGCCAACATTTTGAAGAATGTAATTATTGGGAATGACTCTGGAATTTTTAGATAAAAGTCATGTGAGGGGCAATGTAATTTGATTGCACAGGGTTCATTATGTTCATTAAAAAAATACTTGCTAAGTCAAAGAAGTTCAAAGGTTTAAATATTTACAATATTTTCTATTCTTTATTAGATATCTTCGGCGAAGGAGAGGAAAACCAGGTGTACTGTTACAGCGACGCTACAATGGGCTCTTGTGTGTCAGGAAGGGTGAGGATGGCGCAGGATGGAATAGGGTTCAGACCTTTTTTTATAGAGTTGCTATGAGTCGTGTTTGACTAGATGGCACCTAACAACAACAACAACAAATTTTCAAATTATACCAAATATGCAAAGTATTAAGTCAACCTACAAGGAGGACAAACAAGGCATTTGGTACTAAATTTACATTTAAAAAATGTAATACCATTTTGACATGGACAAAATTAATCTGTAGACTAGTTAAAAAACATAGTGTTATCGTGTATCTCCTATAGTTTATGAAAAGAGAAACAGCATATTAAAGTCGCTAGTAATTTTCTGGTAATAGGTTTCTGATTTACAAACAATGAATATCCCTGTATTCACAGAAGGTATGTACTGAGCTCTGTTTATATAAATTTGATATTAGATTTATAAGATTTTGAAGACTTGCAAATGTTTTTATAAAAGCAGATAAGAGCTTAAGGCTGAGATTCCTTAATGGACAATAAGCAGCAATCAGTTTCAACAAACCCACTTGATCTCACTATGGCTGTGAGACCACAAGGTGATTTAGAAGGATTCACTATAATTCAAAATCCATTTTCTTTTAAGGCAATGGATGATCTTGTCAGTTGTTTACAAACCATTTTACACATAAAGTGGTTTGTAAATTCATTTTTATTTTACCAAAAAGAACGCTTTTCTAAATCCAAAGGACCAATTCTTTTTTATCTTTTATTATTTTAATCATTTTTTTACTAATTTTAATGAAAATTTCCATTCATTCATTGTTGCACTTTTCTCCCTGCCCACCCCTCACCTGACAGTGCACTCTCCTCTTTGAAAAGTAAAAGTTCCCCCATTGTTTTACAATCCCTCCCCCCAGGTCCCCTCCACTATGCAGCCTTTGTTCTGGACTCCTGTCATGATAGTAATACCTAATCATATATCCCTTTGAAACAGTTTTCTTCCTCATCTGTTTCAATGCAGTATAAATTATTTATCCCATCTTTCTGAGTCTACCCCCAACCCTGATGTCAGTCCTGTTTTACAACAGTGACATTATGCAGTATTTGTCCCTGTGTATAACTAACATATTACACTCAGCATAATGTCCTCCAGGGTCAGCCATTTTGAATAATATTGCATGAGTTCCTTGTTTTTCAGTGCAGCATAATATTCCATTGTGTGAATAAGCCACAGCTTCTCTATCCATTCATTTGTTGATTGGCCTTAGGTTATTTCCAACTCCTTGCTATTGTGAACAAAGCCAAGATAAACATGGGTGTGCATATATCTACTTGGATGTCAGTTATGGTCTCTTTAGGGTATATTCCCATTAATGGAATTGCTGAGTCAAATGGTACTACTATTAGCAACTTTCTGAGAAAGTGCCACACCACCTTCCACAGTAGTTGCAAAAATTTATACTTCCACCAACAGTGTATAAGGGTTCCAGTTTCTTTACAACCTCACCAGTATTTGTTGCTTGCTGCTGTGCTAAATTTTGCCATTCTTATTGGGGTGAAATGATATCTCATAGTTGTTCTGATTTGCATCTCTCTTAGAGCTAGGGATTTTGAACATCTCTTCATGTGCTTGTTGCCATCTGAATGTTTTCTATGGTGAAGTGTCTGTTCATATCCTGTGCTCATTTTTCAATTGGATTGCTTACCTTTATCTTGTTGTGGTGCTCAAGTATTTTATAAATTCTAGATATAAGTCCCTTATCTGACATTACCAAATACTTTTTCCCAGTCTATGGCTTCCTTTTACCCTGTTGGAGAAGTTTTTGGATGTGCATGGGGATTTTATTCTTAGAGGGTCCCATTCATCTATTCTATCTTCTCCTGGTTGTACAAGGACCAATTCTTTTGAGAAGCCATATGGTTCTGTCAGATTTGTAAAAGCAGTAAAAAATACATTAATCTGATATGCAATATTCTAGTAAGAGTATATATATAGACTCTTAAGTATATATACTTCTAGTAAGAGTAT
>NW_006399758.1:10976821-11004301 GCF_000299155.1 Elephantulus edwardii | reverse complement strand
CCCAGCCTGGACTTCTGGCAGTTCTCTGCTGATGTACTGTTCCAGTCGTTTTTGGATAATCTTCAGTAGATTCTTGCTTGCATGTGAAATCAATGCTATTGTTCTGTAGTTTCCACAATCAGAAAACCCAAGAAAACAAAAATCAGTATCCTTAGCAGTGGAACTACAACACTGCATATAAAAACCAGTAACTGGCTGTCATGAAAAAGTATGAATCAGAGGAACAATACTAGTCTTTAAGGATTAAAATATTATTTCTAAAATGAAAATAAAAATGCCAGTGTCATCAGTACAGTTCTTAGGCACCTGCTGGCAGAAGTATGATGCAAGTTTGACTGTAGACTACACAAATAGTAAATTTGGTTACATTTACAATACTGCACATTTGACTGCAGACATATTCAGTCAATAGGGCTATTAGTACAGTAGAGCTTGAAATATATTGTACAGAAGGGAATCTAACAGTGTGGACCATAATAAATTACGGAGAGTGTTTTAGAAGAAATAGGCATCCCAGAATATTTAATTGTGCTCATACAAAATCTGTTAAGCCAAAGAGCAGTGATTTTCATAGAACAAGATGACACTGCACAGTTTAAAACTAGGAAAGGTGTGCCTCAAAGGTAAATCCTTTCTCCATAGCCTACTCAATCTGTATGCTGAACGAATAATATAAGAAGCTGGACTATAAGAAAAAAGAATGTGGGAACAAAATATGAGGAATATTTATCAGCAACTTACATTATACAGATAATGCAGCCTTGTTTGCAGAAAGTAAAAAAGACTTAATGTACTTAGTGAGCAATGTGAAAGACTACAGACTTCAAAATGTATTAAAAAAATGTATTACACCTGCAACATCAAGAAAAGAAAACATCCTCACAGCTAGAACACCATGATAAATGAAGAAAACTTTGAAGTTGTCAACAGTTTCATTTCACTTGGGATTACAAATAACACACATTAGAGCAATAGTCAAGAAATTACAAGGCATAATGATTGGAAAAATCTGCTTCCAAGGACCTCTCTGAAGATCAAGCCATGGTGTTTTCAGTTGCTTCATATGCTCGTGAAAGGTGGAAAACAAATAAGGAAGGCTGAAGAAGAAGAGATGCCTTCAAAATTGTGGTGTTGGATACGAGTACTGACTATATCATGGACTCCCAATATAGCAAGCAAACCTGCCAGGAGGAAGAGCAACCAGGGTGTTCCTTAGAGGCAAGGGTGGTGAAACTTGTCTCTTGTCATTTGGATATGTTAACAGAAGCTAGTTCTTGGGAAAGATGTGATACTGGAGAAAGCAGAGGGTCAGTGAAAGAGAAGAGGACCTCAATGAGATGAAATGATATAGTGACTGTTACAACGGGATTGAACATAATGGAGACCCCGATGGTGGTGCCGGATAAGGAAAGGTTCCATTCTGCTGTTCACAGGGTTGTGATGTGTCAGAGTCAACTCAACAGCATCCGGCAACAGCCCACAATGTGCTCCAAGAAGGGTCATTTACCTCTAGTAATAATCCAGAACACAGCCATTCTTCCCAGACATCACCTATCCTCACCTCCTTTGCAAATGTGTCAGATTTAAAAGGAAACAAGCAAAAAACAGTAGGACTGCTTGCCACTATGGGGGAAAACTATTCAAAAGATTCCTATTTCAAATATAATTTATACAATAAAATCCTTGAGGAACAGAAATAAAATTAAATCAACTTTATATTAAAAAAGAAATATCAAGCTAAATCAAATAAAGTCAACCCTGTTTGCCTGCTCCACTGAGACTTGGCTCTGATTCATGTTTGATACCCAATTTTTAGATTCCCTGAAGTTGTCTGTCGTCTTTGAGAATATTTAAAAAAAAAAAAGCAAGGAACACTTTTATATAGGAGGGGGGGAAATCAAGGATCTAGTAACATAAAAATCATACGACAGTGGCATCCACTTCCTAAACAGCATGCCTCTGGAGACTCTGTGAATTTTGATAAATGGTGATGTCTGTGGAAGGGCTTCAGGCCTTTTGGTCATGGGGCGGCTATGAGTGGTGCTCAACTCGACAGCAATCAACAGTAACATCAGTAAAAAGGTACAGACTGAGACAGTATGGAGAGTCTACAAGAGAGAAGAGGCATGGTTCTTAATGCAGAGGAGCGATAGCAATAGGTGCCCAACTGTGGACTTGAAACCTGCATGGGAAGCAGACAAAAGGCAAACAGACATAACATGGACATTGTATTATCTCCATCCACTGGTGACTTGGCTTTAGTAAATGTAAACATGATTTCAATCTTTCTCATAGTCCACTCTTAACAAAATGGAAGGGCTTTGGGTCATGGAGAAGGACTGAGGTAAGTTAGACCCGTGAATAGACAAAGAGCAGAAGACTCCAGCAGTCTGGAGGGGTTAACTGGAAGTTGCATGTGTTTGTTGATGGCACATTTGGGACAGAGGTGTGTGCTATCTTGAGATCCTCCTGAGACTTCTGGGTGATGCGGGGATTCCCACTAGTGAAATCTTCTCAGAAGACAGCTTTCTCAGGCAGACGGGGAGGCAAGGTGTTATGTGCATATCAACAACAAAGATCTTCATTGTACCTGACCCGGGGAAGTCAAGGACCCTTTGAAGCAGAAGGCTCAAAGCTGTCCCAGAACGTGGCTGCTGTGGAGGCAGGGGCAGGTGGTGCAGGAGAGCTGGCTCTGCTTTGTGGCTGTAGAACCACATGCTGTTGCCGTTAGGTGCCGTCAAGCCCGAACAGAATCAGCCCATCCAACGGCTTGCAAGAGATTGCTCCACTCCTGTGGAACACCTGGTGGAGGCAAATTGCTTATCTTTGGGATGACAGTGCAATGTATTCAGAGAATAAAAATTAACACCATTCTTTAATATGTTATTGCTTTAAGACTTCTTACCGGTCAAATTCTAGTTTTTACTTTTTTGTGTGTTTGGTTTTATATTTATCCCAGGAGAGGAAGGCCCTCTACGAGGTGGATTGATTCAGTGACTGGGGTAATTGGGAAGGGTGTGTCAGAGGCAGTCCGATTGGCACTGGACAGAGCAGAGTTTAGGGCTATTGTACATACGGTCACTATGAGTTGCAAGCAACTTGACGGCACATAACAACAACAGTATACCTGATTGTTTTTGCTCATTATAAGTTTATTGAAACTTTTCTTGCATTTTTCTTTTCTTTTTGGAGGGTGCTTTTATACAGTGTATTTCTTTTATAACGTGTAAAAATTCCAGTATGTCTGAAAATACTTAGTGCTTCCTCGTACATTTACTCTGTAACCTGACACATTAAAAAAAGGAATTTTATGGCCAACTTCTTGCAATCAAGTATCTTAAGGATATTGTTCTTTTGGTTGTTAAGGTTCCATTTCTATTGGTCTGATTCTATCAGTCTACTTCCTACATAGAAGTATACCTTTTTTTTTTATCTTTGGACTTAAGTTAATGATTGTTTTCATTAATTCTGAGTTGGTAAGAGAACCAGATGATAGAGTCTAGTTTGTGGGATCAAATACAAAGCAAGCATGAGGCCTCTTGTTTAGAACTTAAAAATTCCAAGAAAATGGCAGTAGATGATTAAGTCAATAGAGAAAATCTTAGTGCAACAATGAATGAGTGGAAGCCCAAAATCTCTGTAAATGTTTATGAAAATTAATAAAATATAATTAAAAAAAAAAATAGAGAAAATCTTCCGAGTATGCAGTCCTGTGCAGCTGCAGAGTCCGTGAGCACATGGAGCTGGCCCTGCTTGACTAAAGGGAGATTAAGACTTGCTGAGTGAGTTACTGCGACTGCATTAGATCTTTCCCTATAAATCTGCTCAATGTAAAACTGCATGTTTAGCAAATCAATTCAAACAACCATCGTGACACTTTCTAAAACTCCTATAACAATAATTAAGAATATTGCACTTAATATGCTATTAAGCCCAGAAAACAAACTTTATTATAACACTACTATTAAGAATTTTTTTCAGTATATTTTCTACGGATGATTGTTTAACTAAAGGTTCCTTTCAGGTCTGAATAAACTAAGTATTTATTTACTATAAATGGCACAGCTTCACAAATATTAGTAACAGATTAGACTTCAAAGATACTCTCCTTAGCTTTGTTTAGCATATATATTACACTTTATACTTAATTAAGGTGCTCTGTAGACTTTTCATTTTAACAGTTAAAACACCAAAGGGGAAAAAATTACAATATTTTTTAGTCTTTTACTGTCACTGACAACCCACTGGAGGGTCAGCTACGAGTCATTTCCGACTCAATGATGTATAATAATGACAAAAAAAAGTATTACCTTTGTTTTACATATATTTTTTTCTTAGAAAATATAACACAAACAAGAGGGAAACTAGATTAAAACGTGGAAGCAGAAGAATGAGGATGTGCAGGGGGAGGGGATTAATTAATGGAGTTATACAATTTGATGGGGGGCAAGGGAAATTAGAAGAATCTGTTCTCAAAAAAAATGTATTCAAATTTTGTAAATAAACTAGTATTTTAAAAAATAGCAATATAAAATTGTATCTCTAAGGTGAGGGAAAAGGTACCGTACCACCACTTTTCACAGATAACAAATTGCACTTAAACTAAATAGCATAGTGCAATTTACCTTTCAAACAATTACCTTTCAAAATAAAAATGAATATGCACTTGGGCATGCTGAACAAAGCCCTGCCTGGACCAGTGCCAGCCTCACAATCACAGCTCTGCCTGAACCCGCTGTGGCAGCCAGGGTGTCACATGTCACTCCACCTTGTTGAGAATCTTTTTCATGGACTCTCTACTAAGCATGATGTATTCCTCCAGGGACGGACTGTTCCTCTTACCCAAAATATATGAGACAATGTTTCACCATCGTCTCTTAAAGAGCATTCTAGCTGTACTTCTTCCAAGATTTATTTGTTCATTCTTTTGTCAGTCCAGGGCATGCTGTTGGCCGAGTAATTCTAATATAGTCTCTATTAGTAAAATTATTGTTTTGATGTGCCATCAAGTTGCCTGCGACTCATGACCCTATGCACAATTGCTCTGAACTCTGGCCTATCCAGAGCCAGTCTCATTGACTCTGATACACATAATCCCATTGCCCTAGTTACTGTATCAATCCATCTCATCTCAGGTCTTCCTCTGCCGCATTGTTCCTCCACCTGTCTAAGCATGAGGCCCTCTCCAAGGACTGGTCCCTCCTGGACATGACCCCAAAGTGCATGAAAGTGAACTTCAAAATCCTTTCTTCCAAGGAGAAACTTGGTTTAACCCTCTCCAAGACTGACCTATTTGTAATCTTAGCAGTTCACCCAGCACCACAACTCAAAGGCACCAACTCTTCTGTTATCCTTGGCCACTGTTCAACTCTCTGATAAATAACAAGTAATTGTGAAAACCACTGATTGGATCGGTTGCACCTCAGTTTCTAGTGCTCTTTAGCACTTTGAAGAGGTCTCTGACAGCAGACTTCCCAAATGCAATTTGTCTTTTTATATCCTGACTGCTAGTACAAAGAATGCTGGTTGTGGAGCCAAGCAAGCTGAAATTATTAAAAACTTCAATCTCTTTTCCAGCCATCATTGTGCTGCCAGTTTGCCCAATGGTGAGACTCTTTCTCATTAAAATAGTACAGGGGGGAGGTCCGGGATGGCGGCGGGGGCAGGGACGGTGTGGTGGGCTGCGGTGGTGGCGGACCACTTGGGGCGGGGCCACTGTGGCCTTCCACAGACTTCAGCTTGTTGATGGCTGGGCGCTTGGACGGTTGGTGGTTGGCCCTCGGTGGGGGTTGAGGCTCAATGGCAGGGGTTCGGGGATTCCCAGGGAGAGATGGGTGGGTCTCGTGGCTCCCACCCCCGCCCAGAGCCCATGCCGCCGAGCAGCTGCTGCAGCTCCATGGGGCTTCAGCGGCCTGGGCGGGTGGGTTCCCTCACCCAGGATTGATGCTGGCCACTGGCCCTCCTCAGGACTGGTGCAGTGGGGCTGCCACACTGCCGCGAGGTGGTCTTGTGCTGGGGTGGGTTCTTGGAGCCAGGATGGCAGCTGTGGGGGAGGCGGGTGCCTCTGGCTGCCCATACGGGGGGGGGGGGACGCACCCGCCGAGTGCCCGTGCGGGGGGTGGGGGGCACGCCCCAACGGCTGCCCACGCTGGGGAGGCCGTGCACCTCCTGCAGGCTTCCCGTGTTGGGGGAGGGCGCGCACCCCGCTGGCCACTTGCGTGGGAGGTGGGGGATGGGATGCATGCCTGCCATCTGCAGGTTTGGGTTTCCTTGGACGGGCCAGGGAGGATGATTGCCTATGCATTGGAAGGGCCAAGAAGGACAACTGCCTATGCATTGGACAGACCAAAGAGGACGATTACCTATGCAATGGATTGCTGAAAGTCACTGTGAGTCTGATGACCTTGACAGTGGCAGCATGCACAAGAGGACCAACGTCCTAAATGCACCACATATTTTGTTCTGTTGAATGCTTCTGCCAAAGATGGTTAGACCTGGGGGGAATCTGTCCACAATTCTCAGGTTCCCTTTATCATATATAGAGGGGGAAGGCAGTGACACCTACTTCAAGGTATAGTATGACCACGTATGGGGAGGGGAGGGGCAGTGCTGGAATTGGGGGCACTATCCCTGACCACAGAGTCCTCGGTTGGGCGACGGGACCAGGCTGGGGTGGGGTCAATTGGAGGGGGAGTATACCAGCCAGCTCCTGGGGGGTGTTGCCCTACTCGGGATGGGCTGCCCTCGGTCCCGGGCTCGGGGCGAGCCGTCGCGGTCCTCTGCCCAGGGCGAGCTGCCCTCGGCCTCCGGCTTGGGGCGAGCCGTTGCGGCCCTCTGCCCAGGGCGGGCTGCCCTCGGGCCCCTGCCCGGGGCGAGCTGTTGCAGCGCTCTGCTCAGGGTGGGCTGCCCTCGGCCCCCTGCTCGGGGCAAGCTGTCATTGCCTTCTGCCTGGGGCGGGCTGCCTTCGGCCCCCGGCTTGGGGTGAGCCGTCGCAGTCCTCTGCCTGTGGCAGGCTGCCCTCAGCCCCCTGCCCAGGACAAGCCATCACAGCCCTCAGCCCGGGGTGGGCGGGAAGAGCTGTCGTGGCCCCCTGCCCAGGGCGGGCTGCCCTTGTTCCCCTGCCCAGGGTGAGCCATCGTGGCCCTCTGCCCGGGGCGGGCTGCCCTCGGCCCTCTGCCCGGGGCGAGCCGTCATGGCCTTCTGCCCGGGGTGGGCTGCGCTTGGCCCCCGGCTCGGGGCGAGCCGTCACAGCCCTCAGGGTGAGCTCCTCAGTCCCCAGATTGTGCCATCTGACCCCTGGGTGGGGAAGGAGAAGAAAAATAAAAAGAATGCCTAGGGAATGTTACCTAGGCCACCTTCTGCCACCCTCCCCCCGCCCCAGTAAACCTGAAAGCAACACCCTCAAAGCCCTTCTATTTGTAACTCACAAGTTTGTTCTCTCTAGGTTTGCTCCCTTTCCTATAGGTAACCTTAACTCTGAGTTTTACTCCATAACTGACCCTGAACCCAGTGGCAGTGACAAAAAGGAAATACAACTGACAGCTAAGGAAGCAAAGGAGGATGGAGCCTCTGGGTTCAACCAGCCATCCCCACTGGACCCGCCTGGGAAAACACTTTGCAGTCCAGAGGGGAGCAAATGACAGGAAAATATCTTCTAACAGAGCAAGAAGGCAAGCAGCTATAACCCAAGACCACCAGTAAGGTGATAAAGCATCCTCCCTTCCCCCCTTTACATCTATGCCCCTGTTCAGCATGAAGAAGCCAGAGAGTCGGCATCCAATTCTCAAATCAATAAGACAGTTGGTTTAATTACTATTGGACAATGCTTGTCATTCCTCTGTAGCATCTGGTCCCCACTGGACCCTCATCATTTCCTTCACCTGCTCCCTCCACCGACTAAGCTGTGCAGCTCTGCAACTGCATCCTGGCCCATCCTCACCCTTCTGCCCCCAACCCTCACCTCCTTGTACCCCCAATATGTTTTTCCCAATAAAAAAATAGTACAGGGATATTTACTGAGTGTTATTTATGGGAGTAAATATTATAAACTAAAGATGAGTCTTCTGCAGCTGCAAACTTTAAAATATATTCATTTCCTAGGTTGTCAAAGTACTACTAATTAGGAGGCCTACAAGAATAAAAATTCTTGATTTCCAGTCTCTGATTCTGAGACTAGAAAAGTAAGTGGAGGGTTTCAGTTGCTTCATGTTACAAAGGCCCAAAGGGAAGATGCTTGACTCCTATCTTCCAGTAACCTCTAATAATCCTCAGTCTGTATCTGCAGCATATATCTTTTGTCAAATGGCTGTCTTCCTTCTATGTTCTCTTTATTTTGGGGTCTCTTCTCTTATAGCAGGATACCACAAAGATTAGAATAGGATACTCCCTACTCAAGTATGAGCTCATATTAACTAATAACATCTTCAAAGACCCTATCTACAGTTACACTGACTTCCAAGGTGGGTTAGGGTTCCAAGGTATCTTTTGTGGGAATAACAATAATTATAGCAATTCTGTTGTTGTTGTTGTTGTTGTTGTTGTTGTTGTTGTTGTGTCAGAACTGACCCACAGCTGACCCTCCAGTGGGTTTTCCAGAGGCAGTTATCCACACACGAGGAGGTTGTCCATCCTGCTCCCACATAGCAGCAGGTGGATTTGAACCACGTGCCTTCAGGAATACAGTACAGCTTCTTGCCACTAGGCCACCATTGCTCCCTGTTATTGCATTATTAAACAAAATAGTTCTATATATACCAAAGAACAGAGTGGTTATTTAAAAACCAAGCCATGGTATTTACTATTGTTTCATATGCATCTGAAAGTTAAACAGTGAATAAGGAAGACCAAAGAAGAACTGAAGTCTTTGAATTGTGGTATTGGCAAAGAGTGTTAAATAAACCATGGACTGCCAAAAATCACAAAAAGATCTGTGTTGGAGGAAGTGTAAGTAGGGTGCTTCTCAGAGGCAAGGATGATGAAAGTTAGTTTCATATACTTTGGGCATGTTGTCAGGAAGGATCAGTCCTTGGGAAAAGACACCATGCTAGGTGTGTCAATCTCTCCCTTAAAATCTTCCTCCAAGGAGCACCCTAGTTTCACCCTCTTCAGGACTGTTTGTTTTCTTAGCAATCTATGGTATATTCACTACTCTTATGCAACACCACAGCTCAAAGGCATCGATTCTTCTGTCATCCTTAGTCATTATTCAGCTATTTGTTGCATAGCAAGTAACTGTAAAGATCATGGCTTGGATATGGCACACCTTTGTGTCTCAATTGTCATTGTTGCTCTTCAGTGTTCTGGAGAGGTTACTAACAGCAGATATTCTCTAGGCAATTTGTCTTTTGTTTTCTTGGCTGCTGGTAACAAGAGTGTTGATTGTGGGGCCAAGTAAGCTAAAGCTGCTAACAATCTCAATCTCTTCTTCATATATCATAATGTTGTAAGCTGATCCAGTAGTGAGAATCTTTGTTTTCTTGATGTTGCGCGTCAATTCATATTGAAGGCTGCCGTCCTTGATCTTCTGCAACAAATACTTCAGGTCCTCCTCAGTTTCAGCAAGCAAGGTTGTGTCATCTGTATAATGCAGGATGCTGAGTTTTCCTCCAATCCTGATGCCACTCTTCTCCTCATATAGCCCAGCCTCCCGGATAATCTCTTCCACATACAGATTGGAAAAAAATAGGGAGATAGGACAGATCCTTGACACATATCCTTCCCAATTTTGAACCATGCAGTGTTTCCTTGCTCTGTTCTGATGACTGCCTCCTGGTTCAATAATAGGTTTCGCATAAGATCAATCAAGTGTTCTGGGATTCCCATTCTTCTCAAGGTTAGACACAACTTACTGTGATCCACACAGATACAGTCACTGAAACACAGATAGACATTCCTCTGGTACTCTTCAATTTTCAGCTAACATCCATCTAACATTGGCTATAATGTCCCTAGTACCACAGCCTCTTCCAAACCCAGCCTGCACATCTGGCAGTTCTCTGTTGATGTGGTGTTCCAGTCAATTTTAAATAATTTTCAGCATAATCTTGCTTTCATGTGATATTAATGATATTATTCTATGATTTCCACACTCCATTGGATCATCTTTTGGGGGGATAGAAATAAGTATGGAATTGTTCTAGTCAATTGGCCAGGTAGTTGTACTCCAGATTTCTTGGCACAACCTGGTGAGTGTATCCAGAGCAGCATCTGTTTGTTGAAATATGTCAACTGGTTGTCGTCAATTCCTGAAGCCTTGTTTTTGGCAATTCCTTCAGAGAAGCCTGAACTTTCTTCTTCATTACCACTGGTTCTTGAGCACATGTTGTTTCATGAAATTCTCCTGGGTCAGCCAATTCTCTTTGGTTTTTCCATCTTCTTTTGATGCTTCCTGGCTTTTCAACATTCTGTCCACAGCCTATTAGGCCACCAGAGATCTCTGCCTTTTTAGAAATAGATTTTAAAGGAAGCTTGTGGACTGATCGGGCAGTAAAATGTTTTAGCAGTGGCACATTTGCCAACGGTAACAATGTCAATAACAAGTAACTTCCATACACCCTGCCTGACAGCCTTTAAAATCTGTCAAGTTTCCTTTCCACTTAACACCATGCATGCTAGTGCCCTACTCCATGGGTCAAAGTCTAGTGTACACACAAAAGAGTGAGGGATTCTTGTCTAGCTTTACACAATCCGCTAATACCCTGCTCCCCCTCACTTACTAGCTACTAAATAACTCTAAAAGCAGTTTTAATGCTGTAATTTTTCACACCTCCTCTCTCTTTAATAAATTAGAAATTCATAAATCGGAAGGAAATAGTGTCATCTATTATTTAATTCTAAATTCTTACAGCATATATAAATGATTTGAATTGATCAGATCAGATTGCTCATTTTTATTTTTCACTTGGCATGGTGAGAAAATCTAAGTATAAACCAGAGAAGTACTTTGACACCAAGCGAATTACAATTAGTATTTGACTCCTGTTGTTGACTATTGCTATGTTGACTCTTAGCAATTCTATGAACAACAGCTCTGAACCGTGCCATGTCCTGAGCTAACCTCATCATCTCGAACACACGTGGCCTCACTGTTACAGTCATGTCATGTTGATGGTCTTCCTGTCTTGTGCTGATCATCACTTTTCCAAGCAAATGTCCTTCTCCAATGACTGGGCCTTCTGACAACATTCTCAAAGTATGTGAAGCAAACTCTCACCATCCTTGACTCCAAGCAACACACTGGCTAACTTTCTCCAGAACTTAACAGTTTGGTTTCTTGGCAATCCATTGTTAGTCAGTACTTTTCTCTAATACCACAACTCAAAGTATCTATTCTCCTTCTGCCATCTTCTGTCACTGTCCAAATTTCAGAAACACAGAAAGCAACTGAAAAGATTATGTCTTGGGTCAGGCACACCTTAGTCTTTAGATTACCATCTTTAGACAGTTCTTTGGCACTCTAGAACAGTCCCTGACAGGAGACTTTGCTAAAGCAACTCATCTTTTGATTTCTTCACTGCCAATGTGAAAAGTGCTGATTGTGCATCCAAGTAAGATGAAATCACTGAAAACGTCAGTCCTTTCTCCATCTATCATGATGCTGCCCATTGGCCCAGTTTTCCTGATGAACAGATTTAATACATATTGAAGGCTGTAACCCTTAGATCTTTTGCAGAAAGTGCTTCAAATCCTCCTCACTTTCAGTGAGCAAGGTTGTGTCATCTGCGTAACAAATCTGTTGGTGAGTCTTCCTATGATCTTGCTGCCACACTTTTCTTCGTGAAGTCTAGCTTCTCAAATTATTTGTTTAGCATATAGATTGAAAAGGTGTGGAGGAAAAAAATGTCCCAATGCACACCTTTCTTGATTTTAAAACATGCAGTGTTCCTTTGCTCTGTTCAGACAATAGCATGTTGGTCAAATCACAGACTGTGCATAAACACAATTAAGTGTTCTGGGATTCCATCTGACATCAGCAATGATATTCCTGGTGCCATGGCCGCTTCTAAACTCAGCTTGTATGCCTAACAGCCTCTAATCACTTTATTATTCTAACAATTTTTGGAGAGTTTTTAGCAAATTTTACTTGCACATAAAATAATAATATTGGTCAATAACGTCCACACTTTGTTGTACCACTTCTTTTTTGGAGTGGGGACAATATGAATCTCTTCCAGTCAGCTGGTCAGTAGACTGTTATCCAGATTTCTTGGAACAACCTGGTGAGCATGTCTAGAACTGCATCTGCTTGTTGGAACATGTCAATTGGTATTTCATCAATTCCTGGGGCCTGTTTTTCACAAATGACTTCAGAGACTCAAACTCCTCCCTTTATTACCATTAGTTCTTGATCATATGCTACTTCCTCAAATGGTTTCATGTCAGCCAAGTCTTTTATCTTAAATAAAATTTTTATCTTATACTGGTTTATTTACAAAGTTTGTACACATTGTTTTTCACACCAGGTCTTTCCCTTTTCCTTTGTCCATCCTTTCCTCCACCCATGAAATTGTGTGACTCTATGATTCCTCCCCCCAAGATGCTCACACAAGTTTTATTAGTTATATTTCTATTTCTATAATAATGGTCTTATGCACTATTTGTCTTTATGGGACTGAGTTAGTTCAATTAGCATAATGCTCTCCAGTCCCTCCCAAGTAAGGTTGTGATTTTCAGAATCATTGTTCCTGCATGCTGTATATAGTATTCTATTGTGTGATTGTACCATAATTTCTCAAATTTTCTGCATGATTAAGAAAACCTAGACTTTCACTTGTCAACTAAGATA
Organism: Elephantulus edwardii; assembly: GCF_000299155.1. Lineage (NCBI taxonomy): Eukaryota > Metazoa > Chordata > Mammalia > Macroscelidea > Macroscelididae > Elephantulus > Elephantulus edwardii. The sequence goes on along the minus strand of NW_006399758.1, from coordinate 10,991,517 downwards.
TATAAACTCATTGAGGAATTGTGTCTGTCTTGCTTGAGGAATCTGGTGTAGGACTGCTGGACTAAACCTGGACTTGCACTGAGTGATATTCTTTGCCTCTCCGCCCCCTCAATCTATTTCCCTGACAATCCTGTGACCAAAAGTAAAGTAGGTGAAATGAGTAAAGCAAGTTGCAGTGAATATTGGGCCCAATGTTTTGTATAAAAAGGTGTAGCAGCAAGTGGAATGTCTGATCATGCAGTTATTTTTTTGGTACTATAGATGTTATTGATGGGGACAGTTCCCCTTTATGAAGCATGTAGAAGTCAGACTCAGCCATGCCTATGTTACTATTGTTCCTTATACAATGAGGAGTATGGTCACAACAGAGATCTTCTTGTGTTGTTCACCATCAAGTAGCTGAGATGTAAAAAAGTTAATTCTACAGTAAATAAACTTTACTATACTAAAGCCTTCTGTTGCAGAGTGCTATGATACAAACACTGAAGTGTTGCACTCAAATTTAACCCTTTTATGACCTGTGGCCCCAGCATGTCTCCTATAATTCCCATCTCTGGGGTTTAGTGGAAAGCAGCTTATCCCACTTTTAGTACATGTTGCCATCTAGTGGTGTCCTATGTAACTGTGTGACTCTAACTGAAATCATCAATCCCAGTCCCAGTGAAGTCTCTGGAGATGTGTGCAACAAGTTCTACCAAAACCTGTTTTACTTGAAAAACTGTTTTCCCTTCACTCAAAATATTTTCCATTTCTAAAACATATGGCATCAAGAAAAAAGCCAAAGCACATGGTAATTTTTCTTGGGTGGGTTAAAAGACGTCGTGGTTACTAGTGGCCACTAGGTGGCAATAGTGAAAAATCAGAATTTTCTGCATTAAATTTTGGATCATTAAAATTAGATTTACTGTAAAGCAAATCAATCCTAAATAAGATGGAATGAATAATCAAATTAAGAAAATGTTACCAGTCTGGAAAGAATGCTATTTCGCCCACCCTTGACACAAAAAATTGGCAATATTATCCAAGAGATGTAGTTTTCCTAAGAAAAAATATGACTAATCACTCAGTTTCACTAACTCTTGAATCTTCATTCATTTTTAATTTCTTAAGGTTAACAGGTACTAAGCCAAACAATGACACTTTATAAATCCCTCTTGAACTGACTATTCTTCTCTCTTCTAGATGTCATCCTCCGGTCCTGGTCACCATCATCTCTTTCCTTGGTTACCCTATCGCCCTAACAGGTATCACTGCCTTCAGTCTTTTCCTTCTCCAATCCACCTCCAAACTGAGGCAAGAATATCTATTCAATGTTTTTATCTACTTCTTTCACTCACCTGCTTTGCCCCCTTCAGTGGTTTGTTATCACCTTCGGAACCAAATCCAAACTGCTTAAGATGACAGAACTTACATGAACCGACACCTGCTTTTATCTGATTTCATCTCATGACCCTTCTCTATTCCTAATGCTAAACTGAAATATTTTGTTTCCTTTCAACATATAATCTTTCAAAGGCTGTCTTGTCTATATTTTTAAATTTTATTTCCCCATGATGTTTTTAGGAAGCCACATCTGAGAAAAATAATGATACATTTTCCAGATTTGCCACGGCAGCCAAGTGCCATTGCTCCATGTAGGAAAAAAGCCTCGATGTTGAATTTCCTCATTTTCATGTCCCCTGACAGAGTTCCACAAAAAAAATCAGAGATATTTGTTTGCTTTCATTTCCTTCTGGATATCCTTCATTTATTTCCTACAACAATGAACACTGCCTAGAAGGATGCGAACTCTTCTGTTTTATCATGCCTAATATTTGATCACTACCACACCAAACGTGGCTAACAAATCTTGAAGCATATAGAATGTGACACTCTTGGTCCATTTCAGCCTTTATGTGCATTCCTTGTTGCTTTCACTCTTTTTCTGAACCTTAATTAATTAGGGAAATTCATTTCCCTAATTAATTTTTAATTAATGTGTTCTTTTAAAAATTAGAACAAAACATTCCAAAATTTAGAGCTTCAGCGTGTTTGTTTTCACAATCAACTCTACTGGTATCAGCAGTCTAAAAAATCAAAAGATGGATTGCATTAGGAAAATCTGCTATCAGTGACCTCTCCAGAGTACTGAAGAGCAATGGTGTTAGTCTAGAGATTAAGGTGTGCCTCGTCCAGGCCATGGTCTTCACAATTACTTCCTATGCATCAGAGAGCCAGATAATGACTAACGATAATAAAAGAAGAATTGATGTCCTCGAGTTGTGGTGCTGAAGAAGAGTACTGAATATACCATGAACTGCCAAGAGAACAAACAGATCTCTCCTGAAGAATATGTAACCAAGTTGCTCCTTGGAGACAAGGATTTTGAGGCTCCATCTCACATACTTTGGGTATGTTGATAGGAAAAGGACATCATGTTTGAAAGAGTAGAGGGAACAGAGCAGGAGAGGAATGCCCAGGATGAGATGGAGTGACACAGTAACTGAATTAACACATTGCTGCAAATGACAGCAAAATGTGTTTTTAAGCACGGTCGTCAATTTAAAAGTGCGCAGCAACGTGTCAATGAGAGCAGGTGTGTCAGAGACAATGGAACTGGCTCAGGATAGGGCAGGGTTCGGACCTACTGTGTTATGAGTTAAGGTAACATGAGATGGTATATAACATCACCACTACAACACATATACTAATACACACCAACTTGGGACTGACTCACAATAGGAATCAGTGGGTTTTCAAGGTTGCCTATCACATGGAAGGAGATTGTCCAATTTTCTGCCTTGGGACCTGCTGGGTTTGAGCTGTCAAAAGGGCAAGGCATTTTTTATTGGCAGTACAACTTCCTATGGAATAGGCCATCCGAGTTCCTTCACACAGTATTAAATAAAGATCATCTAGTCTTGACCAGCTACCCCTACCGGAAGTCAGTTCATGTTACAAATTCAGTTCTATTAAATTTACTCCATAGATTCCCATGCAATTCAGCCCTACCTCTTTCTTCCTTCACCAGTCTCAAATAATTATTTAGCAGCGTAAGTGAGAACAAGATCATTGTTATAAAATTAAAAGATACTTGGTTAATGAGTTAAACAAATACAAAAACATTATGATTATTTAATATATTTCCTCAGGAAATGCTTCCAAGGTCAACATTAAATCCTTGTATTCTTTTCAAAGCTCAGGCTTTATTACCTGAAGCCAAGAACATGATACTATCACTTTTCAAAATCTCAGGAACTTAGGAAAGAAAATAAGGCTGCAGTCCTTACCACAGGCCTATTTCTCAAGCCAAGATTAGACTGAGAATGAGCTGAAGTCAGGATACTTAGAAAAGGATTCTCAATGGCTATGCATTTTCTTTTAATTGGAATATTCTTGATTTGGCTATCCACTTCCTAAATAATATGCCTCGAGAAATTCTACGATCATTGATAAATGTCAATAGTTATAGAGGGGCTTCAGGCCTTTCATTCCTAGGGCCGCTATGAGTCATGTTCGACTCAAAGGCAATCAACAACAATTGGAATATTCTTGAATTGACTATTTTTATAGGTAAAGCATAACTGGAACTAGAAAATATTTGAATCTCAAAAGTACTCAGAAACAAGACTTAAATTAGAATTTTATCCATCACACCTTCAGACTATTTTTTTTTCCTTTTAAGGACAATACACAAAATATTATAAGGAATAATTCAGCCAATATTCTTATATCCACAACTCAAAGGTAATATACATTAATATTGTGGGGTATTTTTGTTTATGTTTATCACTTTTTTAAAAGAAAGAAAACAGAAAAAATAAAATACTTGTTATCTCAAATAAATACAAGAACTTTTTCTATATTAGAGACAATTGTATACAGCTGAAGAGAAAAGAGGAGAGTTTTTTCCCAACTTATTTTTATTTTATTGTGATTTTAACAAAAGTTTACAGAAAGGCTGTTGTTTTTTTGTTTGTTTGTTTGTTTGTTTAGTTTTTGGTTGCTTTTTTTATTAAGGTAGTCTTTATGAAGTTTCAGAAATCCATAGTGGAAGATAAATTATTTCATTCATTCGTCGCTGTACATTTTCTTCCCTCCCCCTCCCTCCCTCCTCCCCAGTTCACTTTGGTTTGGTTTAATATTCATTCATTGTTGCATGTTTTCCTCTCCTCTCCCCACCCCCTCCCTCAGTCCACTTTGCAGTGCACCTCTTATTCCAGATCACTGCCATACATACAGTTCTTTATAGTGGTTTTGTTTGTTTTTAAAGATACTGAAACAATCTGCTTTTCACATACTAAGAAAAACAAAAATCCATGCCCACTCTTCATATACTGAAGTGTTAAAGCTTTAAAGACCAGGTCATCTTGTGAAAATTGCCATTATAGAAAAATGGTGGATTTTTTTCCCTCTTGATTTTAGAACATACATTTGTCTAATTTAATTTTTTAGCCAAAAATAAAAAATGTGATCGGAGAAAAGCAGATTTACTGAGCTGTTCATCACAGTCTCGTTCTCTTTGGAGAAAGAGTCTTGGGGGAGACAACATTGGATAAAGGTGGGTTGTCTGAATGGACGGCTTGCAGCCTACCCATTTCATTTTCCTCCAGGAAGATAAGGGAGCTCTAGTGGCTTACTGGTAAAAAATTCTGCTGCAATCCCAAACGCACACGGTTCAAATACATCAGCTGCTCTGTGGGAGAAGGATAAGCAAGACCTCCCCTGTGATTTAGCACTTCTGAAAACCTACTAGAGGGTCAGCTATCAAGGTGGTTCTAGCACACACATGCCAGGTCACTGGCACATAACAACAACAGCCTGTGACAGGTCAGAGTTTCCGTTGACATTGCTCTCATTCCTGATTCTGAAGCCTGCTTAGATATCTAAGCCCGGCAAATCACAGATGCCTGAGGCTTCCTTTGAGAGTATTAGAAGTCTGACTGCACATCAAACCCCACTAGGGCAGAGGTTTAGGCCTTGTTCATTTTACCTGCTGAAGTCATTAACTCATACCTTTGTATGAAGCACTCTTTTCAAGGCCTCTTTCTTTCCTTCCTTCATACCCCTCAGTAATTTGAGGTTACAGGACCTCAGACTGCGTAAGTCCTGTTGGCTCTAGAGGGCTTGCTAGGTCAGTGTTGTCTGCATATCCACCCGGAGACCATGGCCATGAAGGAGGCCAGTTCACCTGCCAGCAGATACGGTAGAGCAGGGAATATGGGAGGGCATGGGGCACAAAGAGCAGCCCAGTACCCTGGAGGCAACCTGGAGCTCCTCCAGGGACATTCTGCAGCTGCTAGCATCATACACGCTGCCTTGTTCATTTACAAAATGGTCAGATAAGGTTTTTTACTATAGTTATAAATGTAAAATACAATGTCAGATAATGACGCAGATGATTAATGAGGATTAGGTATACTATTACTCTCCTATGACTTAATGCATAAACATCTTAGGGAAGCAGTGAAAAGTAGACATTATTAGGATTACATAAGCCTAAAAGAGAGCTCCATGAAAAGAAAATGTCCTTGAACCAGATTGTGCTTCCTCTGTGAAAAGTACATCTATTTCTTTCCATCTAAGTCCACCAAGTATTTTGAAAAGGAGAGAGAAAATGATCAAACTACCTTTACAGATAGACAAATATAGGCAGACAGGCATATGTGTGTTCGTGTGTGTGTGTGTGTGTGTGTGTGTGTGTGTCCCATTACCCTTTTTACTTGTCTCGTTTTCAGCTTTTTAACATACAACCATTAAATAATAAAGTGTTTGAGTGTGTGATAAAATTCTGAGATCCTAAGCAACAACTGAGAAAAGACGCTGTCGTCATGTTTTAATTCAAAACTGTCATTTCTGTTGAAGAGAGAAGGGCCTGAACGAGGTATAACAATGTGGAGTGCAAGTAGACTTGCCTGTAAATCACTATATCATCTTAATTTTTTTTACTATCTAAGAATCTCCCACATGAACAAGGAAGAGGCCTCTTGTTTTAAGCTGCATTTCATGTTGGAGTAACAGTACATACTATAAACAACACATACTTATGGAAACACTGTGCATGTCAGAGTAACAGTGCTCCATAGGTTTGTAAGTGGCTCATCTTTTAAAGTAGATCCTCAGGTCGTTTTGTCCAAGACACCTCAAGATTGACTTCAACCTCTATCCTTTCAGTGATCAGATAAGAGCATTTTAGCTGTTAGTATCACCCAGAATTGAGCTCTGGTGGTCTAGTGCCAAGAAGCTGTGCTGCAATCCCAAAGGCGCGTGGTCTGAATGCTCCTGCTGTTCCATGGGAGAAAGATGGGTCATCTCCTCCTGTACAATGAACCGCCTCTGACAACCCGCTGGAGGGTCAGCTACTGAGTCAGTTCTGACTGTACGGTACACAAAACAACATCACCCAGGATGCTGCTTTCATAGGATAGAGCAAAACATATCAGTTCATAACAAAAAAAAAAACAAGACTACCAACAAGTCTTTAGGAGAAATCTTGTTAAGATTCACAGGCTAGAGAAAAGATGGAGGTGCGGAAACTACCTGACCCACAGTGACCTTTGTTAAGAGTTCTGATGTTGTTGTCTGTAGGGGGATGTGCTGCTAGCACAAAGGCCTAGGTTCTCTGGTGGTCAAATCCACAAAGAGCTCTTAAGGAGAAAGATGGGCAGTCTCTTCCAGTATAACTTACAGCCTTCAAAAACCCAATGGAGGGTCACTTGTGACTCAGTTCCAGGAAATGAGTAAAAGGCAACGCGTTTGAGTGTTTTGACCTCTGAGGAACTCTACGTATGTGCTGCTTAATCTAATTCTTTACAACCTTACAAGTAGTAGTAGTAGTACTTCTGAAGTGTAGAAATGGTAGAATGCAGCCAAGAATATATGGTTGAACTGAAAAGGAAAATATCTCAGATAGATACAGACTGAAAAACAGATAGATAAGAGATAGTAGGATTTTGGGATATTAGTGGCAGATCTTAGAGGAAGTAATTGAACTGCAATTCTCTCTGGATAACACCTCACAGATAACATATATTTAGTATCAGTTTCCAATTTAAAAGAGTAATAGCAGAGCTACTTGTCAGAAAAACCCAATGTGAAACTGAAAATAATTCTCTAAGGCTCAGATAAGACCAGAGGTTCTTAAAAGTTTTGTCTGTGAACCAGCAGCAGTCACATGTTTGAATACCAGATATATGCTAAAGTTTTATAACTACTTAGTAAGTAACACAAGTAACATAGAGGATGATTTGAATACTGTTATGTCTTTCTTTTATTATAAATAGTCTAAGACTCAGTCCATGCTATTTTAGATCCTTATAAAACACTCTGCCTGCATGGGACTGGCACCAACTGACCTGTATAAGAAATACTTAGAGGGAAGATCCCAGATGATCTTTAATCAGTTCTTTGCTGCCAGCTACAGCAAAAACCTAAAAAAAAAAAAAAAAAAAAAAATGGAGGAGACAATCTTAAAGCCCTGAGTTCAAATAAAAAGATAAAGAGTTAGATTGAATTCTGAATAGAATAAGAAACTGATCAAAACCCGCAAACAGGGAGATAAACAACAAAAATACCCTGTCAAACATCATGGGGCAAAGCGAGCAACAATTTTTATTAAGGAGCACAGATAAGGAACTCCACAGAACTCCTAGCGGAGACAGGGAAATTGTGCTGACATATCCGGAATGAAGTAAGGTGAAGAGAATATAGGAATATCTAAAGAGGGAATGTATAGGAATACAGTGTAAAACTCCAGGAACCCCACTATTCCTGGGAAAGGGCATGATCCAAGTCACAGCGTTATCGTCAGCTGGCCCCTGCACTCTGGGATGAGTAGCATCCTCATGCCCTTAATCATTCAACCTCACTCCCACCCAGAAGCCTGCCCTACAACAGCAGCATGGATTATAAAGACTCACATACAGAACCCTCAAAGATACTAAGGAAAACACAAACAAAATCCTGTCATAATTAAGGAAAACAATGCAGGAGAAAAATGACAAAATAGACAATTAGAAATGACACAAAAAACAACAGAACAGCTAGAAACCCAGAAGATGAACCGTAAAGTCTGAGAAACAGGAAGTTAATGGAAGGACACATTACAATTGAAACATAAGCAAAGAGAGGACAAATCTCTTGACATGAACCTCTCTGGGGACCACTGGGGTAAAAACCAAAAGGAAAAGAAATCAATTCTAATGTGGAACATTATTACAAGGAAGAATTTACATGTGGGTGCAATTCTAGAAGATGAGGTAGGGGAAAGAAGTAGAGAATTTTAGACGGTGTGTTTACAGAAAATTTACATCACGAATGGCAAGAAAATCCCACTCCAAAAAGTCACCAACATATATTATAATCAAATTTACCAAATATAAGGACAAAGAAGAAATTGTGAGAGCTGGTCCTAAAAGGCAAAAGTTAAGTACAATGGGACACAAATAAGAATAAGGAAATGACTTCTTGGAAGAAATTATGTAGACAAAAATCACTGGGATAGTAAATATAAACACATCACAGAGAAGACTTTGCTGTTGTTGTTGTTGTTATGTGCCATCTCGTTGCTTGCAACTCCTAGTGACCCTATGTATAAGAGCCCTAAGTGCCGTTCTATTCTGTGCCAACCTCGCCGTCTCAAACACACTCATTCCCACCACTCCACTCACTGAATCGATCCATCTCATCAAGGGTCTTCCTCTCCTGTACCATCCCTCCACTCTCCCTACCAAGATGTACCTCTCCAAGGACCAGTCCCTCTTTGCAACATGCCCAAAGTATGTCAGATGAAGCTTCAGAATCCTTGACTCCACAATGCATTCTGGCTTCACCCTCTCCAGGACAAACCTATTTGTTCTCCTAGCAGTCCATGGTATATTCAACGCTCTTCTCCAGCACCACAGCTCAAAGGCATTGATTCTCTTTCTATCATCCCTATTCACTGTCCAACTCTCTGATGCATAGCACATAATTGCAAAGACTATAGCCTGGATCAGGCACACTTTAGTCTCCAGCCTGATGTTGTAGCTCTTCAGCACTCTTGAGAGGTCCTTCACAGGTGACTTTCCCAATACAATTCGTCTCTTGATGTGGAACCAAGTAAATGAAAACTGTTAACTATCTCAATCTCTTCACCTTCCATACTGATGCTGCCAATTGGCCCAGTGGTGAGAATCCTCGTTTTCTTGATGCTGAGCTTCAATCCATTTTGAAGACTGCAGTCCTTGACCTTCTGCAGCAAGCGCTTCAGGTTCTCCTCCATTTCAGCAAGCAGGGTTGTGTCATCCGCATAACACAGGTTGTTGGATACTTCCACCAATCCTGATGCCACATTCCTCCTCGTACAGCCCAGCGTCTCAGATGATCTGTTCTGCATAAAGACTGAAAAGGTACAGAGACAAAATACATCCCTGACAGACCCCTTTCTTGATTTTGAACCATCCAGTGTCTCCCTGCTCTGTTCTGATGACTGCCTCTTGATCCAAGATTAGGTTTCCCATTGTTGTTGTTGTTATGTGCCATCAAGTCGTTTCCGACTCATAGCGACACTATGCACAACAGCTCTAAACCCTGCTCTATCCTGCGCCAACTGCACCGCCTCCGACACACCCATCCCGATTACCCCAGTCACCGAATCAATCCATCTCATAGAGGGTCTTCCCCTCCTGCGCTGTCCCTCCACCCTCCCAAGCATGATGTCCCTCTCCAAGGACCCGTCCCTCCTGGCAACATGTCCAAAGTATGTCAGACGAAGCCCCAGAATCCTTGCCTCCAAGGAGCAGCTTGGTTTAATCCTCTCCAAGATGAATCTGTTTGTTTTCCTGGCAGTCCATGGTACATTCAGTACCCTTCTCCAGCACCACAGCTCAAAAGCATCCATTCTCCTTCTGTCCTCCCTAGTCATTGTCCAACTCTCTGATGCATAACAAGCGATTGCAAATACCATGACCTGTATCAGGTGCACCTTAGTCTCCAGAGAGACACTGTTGCTCCTGAGTACCTTTGAGAGGTCCCTAATGGCAGTCTTTCCCATTTAGCACAAATATTCTGGGATTCCCATTCTTCTCAGAGTCAGACATATCTTGTTGTGATCCACACAGTCAAAAGCTTTTGCATAGTCAATGAAGCAAAGATAGACACTCTTCTGGTATTCTCTGCTTTCTGCCAAAATCCATCTAACATTAGCTATAATATCCCTGGTACCACGACCTCTTCTAAATCCAGCCTACACATCTGGAATTTCTCCATTGACATATTATTCCAAATGTTTTTTGGATAATTTTCAGCAGAATCTTGCTTGCATATGATATCAATGATATTGTTCGATAACTTCCACACTCTGTTAAGTCACCTTTCTTTGGAATGGGAACAAATATCGATCTCTTCCAGTCAGCTGGCCGTCCTCCAGATTTCCTGGCACAACTTAGTGAGCACATCCAGGGTAGCGTCTGTTGGTTTAAATAAATCAATTGGAATGCCCTCAACTCCCGTAGCCTTGTTTTTTGCCAATTCCTTCAGAGCTATCTGAACTTCCTCCTTCATCACCATAGGCTCTTGCTCATATGTCATTTCATGAAATTCCTCTGTGTCAGCCAATTCCTTCTGATACAGTGACTCTGTGTACTCCGTTCATCTTCTTTTGATACTTCCTGGATCATTCAACATTCTACCCAAACTATCCTTAAGTATTGCCACTTAAGTATCCTTAAGTATTGCCACTCATGGCTTGAATTTGTTTTTCAGCTCCTTCAGCTTAAGAAACGCTGAGTGAGACTGGCCCTTTTGATTTTCTGACTCCAGCTCTCTGCACATTTCATTACAGTATCTTGCTTTGTCATCCCGAGCTGCCTTTTGAAATTTTCTGTTTAGCTCTTTGATTTCTTGATTTCTTCCTTTAGCTTTGTAATTTAACAATAATAATATATCCAGCAAAAACGTCTTTCAATCTAGGATATTAAAGAAACAAATGAATATATGAAATACCAATCTGCTCTTTAAACTTTAACTGAAGCTGCAAGAAGTTCTTTATAAATTAATTCTTTAAAAAGCAGCCAAGCTTATAAAAAATACCAAAGGGAAACTTTAGGGCAAAGAACGAATGATACCAAACAACAACCTGAAATTAAGGCACACAACAGCATCATCCAAGTATCAACCCAGATAAGGAATTCTAAAGTGCAAAATAAAATTCCAAAACTTAAAAGAACCAGAAATACCATTTTGTAAATGATGACAATCTTGACTTTACAAAAAGGAGAATAAAAGATGTAGTTACAGACTTTTCATGTAGAGAAGATGTCAAGGCAATACCAATATATAACAGAATATTTTAAATTTAAGCGAAAGGTAAAGTCCAGGGAAATAACAAAGAAAATTAATAACTCCACTCAGTAAAAAAAAGAATAAAATAAAAACTATTTAGCACACATAAACTCACTGATAGATACGGAAAAAAATCCATAAACACAAAGAACAAAGCACAAAAAACTAAACAGAAGAGTTATGACCACAATAAAGCACATAACAAAAAACAGCAGTAAATTCACAGCTCTCAATAATCAAACTGAATATAAATGGCTTAATTCAAGGAACAGAGAGTAGCAGAATGGACAAGAGAGCACAGCCCACCAATTGGCTGCCTATAAAAGAACCATCTTAGACATAAAAATGCAAACAGTAACTGAAAAAGAAACAGTAGCAATAATAATCTAAAGTCTGTTTTATTACTGGAGTAAAGTAATGAAGTCTATTTCTAAAATATAGACTCCACTCCATTACTGAAGATAATGAAGAGTGGTACCGAATGATTAAATATTAACCCATCAAGAGGCTATAACCGTAATAAACAAACATTCATTCACCCAATCTCAGTGCTCCAAATACAATCTGGTGTTTTGTTTTGTTTTGTTTTGTTTTGTTTTGTTTTAATTCTAACAACACTTACACAAAAGACAGATAGTTTCACAGCAACAGGGGGAACTTTAACGGTATAACCTGGATAGAGCTGTGCTGCTAACAGAAAGGCCATGCTTACCAGGTGGATCAAACCCACCAGTTTCTCCATGGGAGACAGACAGGCCACCTCCATGGATGCAATATCTAGCCATGGGAATCCAATGGAGGGTCAACTATAAATCAGACCTTACTTGGTAATGAGAAACAGTGAGAAATAATACAAAACTTTGTTGTTGTTATATGTAATCAAGTCACCTGCAACTCATAGTGACCCTATGTACATGGGCTCTGAAGTCTGCCCTATCCTGCCTGAGCCAGTTTTGTCATCTATGACAGAGCTAATCCCATTTCTCCAGCCATCCAGTCAATCCATATCACCCTGGCTTTTCCTCTCCTGCTTTGTCCCTTCCCCTTTCCAAGCATGATGGCCCTCTCCAAGGACTGGTCCCTCCTGGCCACATGTGCAATGAATGTGAGACAGAGTGTCAAAATATTTTCTTCAGTATATGAATAGATACTTCACCAAAGAAGACATTCAGATAGCAAACAAACATATAAAGAAATGTTCAAAATCCCTAGCTCTCAAAGAGATGCAAATAAAAACAACTATGAAGTATCATCTCACCCGTGTAACAATAGCAAAGTTCAAAAGAGCAAAAATTAACTAATGCTGGTGAGGTTGTGGAGCAATTGGAATCCTTATTCACTACTGGTAGAAGTGTAAAATGGTGTAACCACTATGGGAGGCAGTATGCCACTTTCTCAAAAAGTTGCAAACAGAAGTGTCATTTGACTTAGCAATTCCACTACTAGGACTATATCCTAAAGAAACCAGAGCTTCCATGAAAATAGATGCATGCACACACATGATTATAGCTGTGTTAGTCACAATAGTAAAATGATGGATGCAACCCAAGTTCCCATCAACAAATTAATGGATAGAAAAACTTGGTCTATTCACATAATGGAAAATCATGTAGCACTGAAAAACAAGGAACTAAAAAAAATTACACAGGATAGGGGACTCTGGAGGACATTATGCTGTGTGAAATAGCTCAGTAACAAAAGAACAAATACTGCATAACTCCACTGATATAAAACAGGACTGACATGGGGGTTAGGGAGAAACAAAGAAAAGAGGGGACAAATAATGAACACTGCAATGGAGCAGATGATGTAAAGAACTTTAAAAGAAATACGTTATCAGGCATTATTTTTATGACAACAGTCCAGAATAAGAAATGCATAGCAAAGTGAACTGGGGGAAGGGCCGGGGGACAGGGAGGAAATTATGCAACAATGAATGATTTGTTTTTAAGTGAAGTGGGGTGGGGGTAGGGAGGAAAATGTGCAACAATGAATGGACAAATTAAACGTTTCTGTACACCTTTGTTAAAAATTACAATTTTTTTATTATTATTATTTTTTGTGTGCGTGTACCGTCAAATCAGATCTGACTGGTACAGGAGGAGATTGTCCCTTAAAAATTACAATTTTTATTTAAATCTTTGCCTATGGGAAGCAGCTGGGTTTCATTCTCTCTAGGACTGATCTGTTTATTCTCCTAGCAATCCACAATATGTTCAACATTCTTGTCCAACACCACCACCCAAAGACATCCACCACCCAAAGACAGCAACCCGTTTTCTATCATCTTTAGTCATAGTCCAGCTCCTCAACACATAGCAAATAACTGTAAAGACCATGATCTGGATCAAGGGTCCCTTAGTCTCCAGACTGACATCATTGCTCTTCAGTACTCTAGAGAGGTCCCTCTCACAGAAGACTTTCCCAGTGTAATTTGTCTTTTGATTTCTTGGCGGCTGGTGCCAAAACTGTTGACTGTGGAACCAAGCATGCAAAGTTATTAACAATCTCAATCTCTTCTCCGTCTATCATGAAGCTGCCAATCAGGCTAGGGGTGAGAATCTTTGTTGTTTTGATGCTGAGCTTCAGTTCATATTGAAGACTGCAATCCTTGACCTTTTGCAGCTAATGCCTCCAGATTCTCCTCAATTTCAGCTAACAAGGTTGTGGCATCTGCGTAACAAGATGTTGTTGATGGTTCCTCCTCCAATCCTGATGCTACACTCTTCCTCATAAAGACCAGTCTCCTGAATAACCTGTTCCGCATAGAACTATAAAGAAACCCAGCAATGACAACGAAAATCTAAGCACAATCAACAAACTTTACTTCACACAGAACTTCCAATAGCAGTATAGCGTAGACTCTTGTCTGGTATATATGCATACAATATATGGATAGATGTGATAACAGTTACCCATGGTAGACAGTGTTTGGCGAAGCTCCCAGATTAAAACAGACTTGCAAGTAGTAGTGGCATCCATTTCTGTATTAGCTTTCCTCCGGAAACTCTATGAACTCAGAGAAACAATGAAAGTTACACAAGTGTTCTGGTCTTTCTTTCATAAGGTTGCTATGAGTCATCTAAACTCAAGGGCACTTAACAACAGTTAAGACTCCAGTCCTTGAGAAATGACATCATGCTGAGAGAAGTTGAAGGTCAGAGAAGAAAAGAAGATCCTCAACACGATGGATTGATACAGTGACTGTAACAATAGGCTTGTGCACGTCTCAACTGTGAGGAGGGTGTAAGACAGGGGAAGGGTTAGAGATGTTCCTAGAATTGCTGTGAATCATAGAGAGAGCTCAGTTGGCCTAGTGGATAAAAAGTTATACTACCAAACCAGAGGTAGATTATTTTAATCTGTGGCCCTCAGGCCTGGTTTTAAATGTTTTT
>NW_006399758.1:10961620-10971716 GCF_000299155.1 Elephantulus edwardii | reverse complement strand
GCAGAAACTGAGGAGGACCTGAAGCATCTGCTGCAAAGGGTCTATGACTGCAGTCTTCAATACGGATTGAAGCTCAAAATTAAGAAAACAATGGTTCTCATCACTGAGCCAACTGGCAGCACCATGATGGATGGAGAAGAGATTTTGGTTGTTAAGAATTTCAGCTTGCTTGGCTCCACAATCAGCACTATTGGCACCAGCAATCAAGAAATCAAAAGATATTCCATTGTGTGGATATACCAGAGTTTTTCCATTCATCTGTTGATGGGCACTTGGGTTGTTATTGCAAACAAAGCCACAATAAACACAAGTGTGCATATATTTGCTTGGATGTCAGTTATGGTCTCTCTGGGGTATATTCCCAGTAGTGGAATTACTGGGTCAAATGGTATTTCTGTTTGCTACTTTTTCAGAAAGTGCCACAACACCTTATACAGTGGTTGCACAAAAGAGAAGACATGACAATTCTCAGCAGACATTAAAGTAAAGAAATCATGATGGGCTGTAGTGGGAAGTGGGGAAATCTTTAGCTAAAACAAGGTACACTAAAGCTTGAAGAATTAGGACATGATCATTCTCACATTCCAAGTAAAGATGTATATATTGGACATGAAACTGCTAAGACTTTTTTAATCCCCCTCCACTTTGTTAATTGATGTGCATATAATCACTCTTACACGCTGCTTTTTTATCCATGCACATTGTGCCCCATATAATCCCTTACACACATTGTATTATCAAACGGTCCCCAGACTCCATTGACACCCCCCACCTCCAACATCCCTAATGAAAGTTTACAGAATACTACAGGGTATCTACAAGAAAAAGATGGATAACCCAATAACAAAATGGAACAAAAGACATAATAAGACTCTTCACAAGGGAAGAAATTCAGAAGCAGGAGTGGCCTCCACTTCCTAAATAACATGCCTACGGAAACTCTATGAACCTTGATAAATGTCAATAGTGGTAGAGGGGCTTCAGGCTTTTTGTTCATAGAGTTGCTATGAGTCTTACTTTACTCGAAGGCAATCAACAATAACAATAGACACAAGAGAAATGCTAAAATAGCACTGTCAATCAGAGAGATGCAAATCAAAACCAAAGCAAGATACAGTATCACCCCAGTAGTAGTAAGAAAGTTTATCCAAACAACAAACAGTAAATGTGGATAGACTCTATCTCTCATACACTGATAGTGGGAATATAAAATGGCACCATAATTCTGGAAGGCAGTTTAGCATTTTCTCAAAAAGCTGAACATAAAAATTCCACATGGTCCAGCTATTGTGCTCCTGGGAATATATCCTAAGGAATTTAGAACTCAGACAAGATCAGAGATATGTACACTTAATGTTCATAGCAGTGTTATTCACAATAGCAAGAAAAGTTAAACAGCCCAAATGCCCATCAACAAATGAATGGTTTGAGAAATTTTGGTACATTCACACAATGGAATACTATGCAGCAGTAAGGAATAACAATTTTGTAAAATACTATATAAATGGGAGAATCTAGAGAGCTTTATGTTGAGGGAGCTAACTCGCTCTCATAATGACAAATACTGCAGAAGACCATTATTGTAAAAATAGCTAGTAAGAGGTGTATGAATACCCAAAAGAGGAAGGGGGGAAGGGGAGGGTGCAGGCAAAGAGGAAGCATAGAAGTCATTAGGATAGCAGAGTTTAGTGGGCAGATTGGGGTAAGAGGAGGGGATAGAAAAGATTCAGTAAGGACAATAAGGGATAGTGTAATAATAGACATAGATCAATGTTAATTATATAAAATACAGTGTACTTGAATGATTCTATATAACGGTTTAAATGATAGACTGTATAAAACACAATGTACAAGAATGAAATACAATGTACGCAAACTATTATGGGGAAAACAAAGGAAAGGGGGGGAGGTGGAAAAGAAAGACATGAAATCTTAAAGGAACATTGTGGACCCAAATATATCTCTCCTAATAAGAAGTTTTAAATAAATGTGCCTTCTTAATAACATTAAAATCCAGAAATGTCAATGTTAGTACTGGAAGCAAAATCTTCATGGTTTATTTATAGTCCAAGCAACAAAGCTTCCTTACAGGAAGAAAAATCAATAAAATGTTTTCTGAATAATCTATTTCTCACAGAGCCTGACAAGACAAGAGCTCTGTGATCATGCTCACACCACAGTGCGTGTCCAAGTGCCAGCTGTAAATCGTCTTGTGCTGGGAAAACCTGACACTCTCTTTTGCTCCCCCGTCTGGTGTGCATTTTGGTAGAAGTGAGTTTTCCTGCCAGAGCAGGAATGATCCTTTCAAGCACTGTCCGTGGGCCTTTCCATACTGAGGTTCTGATCTCAATGCCCTTACTTTACTCTTGTCACCTAGGCATAAAAGGTGCTTTAAGGTCAGATGTTCCCTAACATTACCTGTACACCTCTGCCTTTTCCCTACTACGGTAAAATTATGAAATTACAAGTATGTTATGGGTTTTTCCTAATAAGAAAATGACGAAGCTATTTCAAAAATACATTTAAAATTAGAAGATCACATGAGGATCAGGAAAGATAATCTCCTTTCTAGGGACACTGGGGGTACTTTGAACCATGTACAGAGTCTCTCAAAGCACCTTGTGTCTTGAGGGGATGGTATGAAAGAGATTTTGAAGGCAAAAGTGTAACCTCTTTCCCAAAGGAGTTTGACGGTTTGTAAAGCAAATTCTTTGTAATTAGAACTTATAAGATCTGGATTTTCACTATCTCCAGTTAATATCACATTGCTGTCCAGTCACTCAACACATAGTGACAACTCATGTGTTTCAAAACTGAACTATATCCCGCGGAGCTTTCAATGGCTGTGATCTTTCAGGAGCAAATCACCAGGCCTTTCTTCCAAGGAATATCCTGGTAAGTAGATGAGAGACTTCTTTACACAAATCCCTGAGAGATTTCCTGGATTTGGGCTGGAAAACCCAGGAGACTACGTTATTTCAAGCTATTATGTAGATGGAGCTTTAAAAATTAAGTGTGCAATGGTATGCATAATCTGATTTACTGGGTGAGTCATAACGTATTTTCACGCTCTTCTTATTTGTAATGAGCATAAGGAACTACATCAATGTCTAGCACATAAGCACTCTTCAAAAAGAGACAGGAGAAATAAGGAGGCGAGAGAACAGCAGAGAAGGTGGAATAATGCTTTTCTATAAACAATTTTTACATATTACTGCAGTCTATTTTCCCAAAAAGCTGAGATAATAGGAAAAAATAGAGTCGTGATCATAAATCTTATTTTACAGATGAGAAAATAAAGGCAAAGTATAAAGTATAATATCAACAAAAATCTCTCTGGAAGGCAAGTTGACAAGAGATGTGAAGTGTCTTAAACTGTGTACATTTCTTCTGTAACAGTTTTTTGTACAATATAGCTTTTACATAGAATTAATAAGAATTCACAGTAGGAAGTAATGGGTAATTTCTTCCCAGGCAATTTACAGTCTCGGAAAACTCACCTGAGGGTCAGTTACGAGTCATTTCCAACTTGACAGTACTTAACAATATAACCACAAAAGGAAGTAATCATACACATACACACACACTACAACAATGGTTATAATTTAAAAAATAGAAGAACCAAATATCCAATAAAACATAAAACTAATAAATGTATTTACACAATAAAATTTCTTTTAAATCATGAGCATTTTATGTGAGATGTTTCTAAATGAAAATGTCTATTTGAAAGACAGTTTGTGTAGTATATTTAATTCTGTAAAATAAACATGTATGAAATATCTTATAAATATATGCTGAAATCTTAACCAAAGTTACTGCTAGGTGATGGAACTTGACTTTCTCATTTCATTTGCTAATTATTTTATTCTTTTTCATCACTAATTAGTAAAAGGAGCTCTACTGGGTTCGTGGCAAGGAACTGCACTGCCAGCACAGATACAAATCCACACCATTAGCTGTACCAGGGGAGGAGGGTGGGCCATCTCCTCCCATGCAGTTTATAACCTCTGAAAACCCACTGCAGCATCAGCTAGGAATCAATTACAACTCAACAGCACACAACAGTAACAACTTAATAAATATTTTTAAGTGAACAAAATAATGGAAAACAATACAATGTTTAAGACATTATTAGTAAACAATTTCACCTGCTTTGGTCTTTAAAAGAGACTACAAATGGAAGGTAGGGGGAGTACCTTCTAGCCAAGACAGAATATTTGAGTGACAGAAATATTTGAGAAGCATATGCAAACCTGAACATACAGTGCTGCTCTATAAGACCCAGAAACTTAAAGAGACTAATAGAGCTAACAAAACAGCTCTTTGGAAGTTTTAAACGGAAAACACAATTTTTAAATACAGAACTCTGAAATGTATTGGTTTTTCCTTCAAGGATAATCTAGTTCGGTTTTCTCCCCTTTGCTGCTGTTGTTGTGTACCACAGAGTCAGAACCCATCCATCGTTGACCCTTTGGTGGGTTAATCACAAGGCAGGAGATTGGTTGCCCATCCTTCTCCTGCAGAGCACACTTGCCTTCAGGATGGCAACACAATTTCTTGCCACTAGGCCACCATTCAGGATGGCAACACAACTTCTTGCCACTAGGCCACCAGAGCTCCTTTTAGGTAATAAAAACAAAACAGCAAACAGAGTCAAGATTCATGTTAAATTTCATAAAAGAATCAGAAAAGATGACTCTTTTATCAACCTGTTTTTATAGTCACTGAAAATTTTCATGCTTAGGGTTTATGCAAATTTAATATACTTTTGTCACCATGGATTCTTCCTTCCCCTAAAATATTGTCTCTTTATTATTTCTATTTTATACCTAATTTATCACTTCAGGCCCTCAGAATTTAGTTCACAGAATTTAGCCCCGAGCACTACTGGACATATAACAGGGAGTTAATGTTTTCTGATAAGAATCATATGAAGTGAATGCATTTGTAGTAAATCTTCATTGCCTTGAGTTAAGTATAAATTATTGCTTCCAAGCTCGAGTTTGAAACACTAATTTCTTACCAAATTGTCTGCATACATAAAATATTTGCTGAACTCATGAATGTCTTATGTAAATCTATTTAACAAGTTGTACATTTGAATTGAGTTAGCAAGGAATAAAATGGTTTCCTTTTTTTATGTCAATGAAATATATTGGTACATTCAATAAGCCTCAGCTAAAACCAAGATGTCTCAGGCCTATATTCATTAAATCTTAAAAAAATGTCAACAGTGTTGCTGATATGACAATCACAGAGCCAAATAACAATAAAAACACATTCTGTTATAAGCAGGAAATTTTTCTAATCAAAATTTCACTTCTGAAAATGTCATTTTAAAAATGGCTATATTAAATAGGGACTTCCACAACGACAATTAAACATAACTAAAATGTAGACTTCAAACTTCTCTCATTCTTAACAACTATTTTCCTGACCAGAATGAAATTTTTCTTCAAGTATACTGCCTTCCTTTATGTTGTGGTGTTTGAGAAAAGTGCTGAGGGTCCCATGAGCTTTCAAAAGAAAAACACACATATGTCTTGGAGAAATTACAGCCAGTGTGCTCCTTAAAGTAAGATGGCAAAACTTCAACTCACACACTCAGGGCATGTTGCTAGGAAAGACTACCCTTAGGAGGGTCATGCCACTTGAAAAGGTGGAGGGTCAATAAAACAGAAGAAGACCCTCAATGAGGTGGACTGACAAAGTAGCTGCACTCATGGGATCATATATACCAGAAATGATAAGGATGTCACAGGATAGGACAGGGTCCAGATCTGCGGCCCATTCGGTCACTGTGGAGTTTATTAGTCTAAATGGCCTTCCTAGCCATTGAACTTGATTTTGCCATGTGGATGGGTAGGGATATGCAAATAGGTGACAGCCTATTCACAAGGGAATGGCTATCTCACCAATCCATAAGGTAACTGGCTAGTCTTGCCATTAAATTGGTGATCCAGTAGCAGAAAAAGAAATCTACCTTGCCATCAAAGCAGCAGCAAGAGAATGCAACGCATCCTTCAGGACCAGAGCAACAGCCATAGCAGCTGAAGCCGAGAGCAGAGAGACAACATGAGGTGGAGCTGATGGCTGTCCACAATGGGCATAACCTGGGCTAAGAGCCTCTGTCCAAGTTTGTTGGAAAACTGGGAGAGGTGTTGGGGGAAAGAGTCACATTGGCAGAACTCGGAGTTTTGTAACACAGGCGTAAAGCCGCAAGGCTCAAGGCTGAAGGGTCTGCAAACCCATTTCGGAAGCTGTCCTGACTGGGTGACTGTGTGTAGCTACTAATCTGAAGACCCACTAGACTGTTAGCTTTGAGATGGTTCCAACTCAACGGTAAACAACAACCACCTGCATTATAGCCTTCTGACTCATCCACTATGGTTTTGTGTGTCTTGTGAGCTAGATATCACATTGGATTTCAGACCCAGTTAATCAGTAAGACTGGTGTTGAGAGGAGTAAAGCAAGCTATGGGAGCATGGGGGACATACCTGACTTCATGGTAATTGAATTTGTGTTGCTGATGCTGTTAAAGGGAGCAGTTCTCCATTCTGAAGTTAATAAAGGTCACAAATGGCCATCCTCATGTGTCCCTTGCTCTTAACAGTTAGTGTCAGAAGTGGAATTCCTTGTGATGGTTCCAGACCCACTGAAATGTGGGATTTTGAAGAATTTCATAAACCAACATATGATCAAGAGGCAATTGTGATGAAGAAGGAAGTTCAAGTGACCCTGAGGAAATGGCAAAAAATAAGACCCCAGGAATTTATGGAATACCAATTGACTAATTTCAGCGAACGGATGCAGCCCTCGACATGCTTACCGGGTTGTACCAAGGAATCTGGAGGACAACTACATGGCCAACTGACTGGAAGAGATCCATATTTAGCCCCATTCAAAAAAATAAAAAGAGAGGTATCCAACAGAGTGTGGCGATTACCAAACACTATCAATAATATTACATGCAAGCAAAATCCTGATGACCATCATCAAAAAACAAACAAAAAAACCTACTGGAACAGTACATCAATAGAGAACTACCAGAAATACAGGCTAGATTTAGAAGAAATCATGGTACTGGGGACTTCACAGCCAATGTCTGATGGATCTTGGTTGAAAGTAGAGAATATCATAGGAATGTCTGTATTTCTTTGACTATGTAAAAGCATCTCACTGTGTGGATCACAACAAATTGTGGCTAACGTTGAGAAGAATGAGAATCCCAGAACACTTGATTGTGTTCATGTGAAACCTATATTTGGACCAGGAAGCACTCATCAGAATAGAACAAGAAAATCCTACATGATTCGAAATCAGGAACGAAGTGTGTCAGGGATGTGTCCTATTTCCATACTTTTTCAATTTATATGTAGAACAGATCACTGAGGAGGTTGGACTTTATGAGGAGAAATGTGGCATCAGGAGATAAATGAGGGTAGGTGTGTCAGAGGTAATGAGATTGGCACAGGATAGGACAGCGTTCAGAAGTACTGTGCACAGGGTCATTAAGAGTTGCAAGTGTCTCAACAGCACACAATATAGGCTCCAGGCCATATGCACATATATAAATGCTGTTGTTGTTAGGTGCCATGGAGTCAAGTGCGACTCATTGAGACTCTATGAACAGCGAATCTGAACCCCATCCTATTCTGTGCCATTGTCACACTTCCTGACACTTTTGAGCCCATTGTGTCAGTCACTGTGTTAACTTTCCTGGTCGAGAGTCTTCTAATTCATCAACCCTACAACCTTCCAAGTATTGTGTCCCTCTCCCAGGAACAGCCCCTCCAAAGTACATGAGATGAAATTTCACCATCCTTGCCTCCAAAGAGGTCTCCAGCTGCACCATCTCCAAGACATATTTGTTCTTTTGGTAGTTCATGGGATGTTCAGTGCTCTCCTCCAACATTACAGTTCAAAGGCATCAATTCTTCTACTGCCATCTCTATTCACTGTCCAGCTCTCAGATGCATAACACGTGATCAAAAAGACTACAGCCTGAATCAGATGCACCTCAAACTGACATCATTACTCCTCAATAATTTGGAGAGATTCCTAACTGCAGACTTTCTTAATTCAATATGTCTCCTTACTTCCTGACTGCTGGTACCAAATGTGTTAACTGTGGATGCAAGTAAGATTAAATTGTTGACAGTTGCAATCTCTTCTCCATCTATCATGATATTACCTATCGTTCTAGTGGTTAAGAATCATTGTTTCCTTGACATTGAGATGCAATCCATATTGAAGGCTGCATAATGATCTTCTGAGACAAGTGTTTCAAGCCCTCCTCACTTTCGCAAGCAAGATTGTGTCATCTGAATAATGCAGGTTATTGATCAATCTCCCTATGATCCTGATGCCACATTCCTCTTCATAGAGTCCAGCTTCTCAAATAATTTGCTCAAAATACAGTTTGGATAGATGTGGAGAGAGAATACAACCCTGACACAATCACTTCTTAATTTTAAACCATGCAGTGTTTCCCTGCTGTGTTTGCACAACAGCAACAGAGTTGGTCCTGTATAGGTTTCATATATAAGTTCAATTAAGTGATCTGGCATTCCCATTTATCTCAATGTCAGCTACAACTTGTTATGATCCACACAGTCAAACCCCTCTGCATAGTTACTAAAGCACAACTAGACATTTTTCTGGTATTCTCTTCTTTTAGCCAAGATCCATCTGAAATCAGCAATAATATATCCCTGATACCCCACAACCCCTTCTACATTCTGGTTGAACTTCTGGTAGTTCCCTACCTCAAGACACAACTGACGATTTTATGCATGAATCTCACCTGATGGGCTGCAAAAGTATCAGACTGACTATATCTGTGGAAGAAATCACTGAAGGAGCTCAGTATCAGCAGGCAAAACTAGGACAGGAGAGACTGTGGCTCAGTCCATCAATTACTCATATGCAAGTTCAAACTGATGCTAAAGAAAATTAAAATAAGTCAATGAGATCCAAGATAGTATCTTGAATCTATTCGATCTGAATTTCAAAGTCATCTTAAGAATAGGTTTGACGTATTGAACACTAATGATCAACACCTGATGAGTTGTGAGATATCAAGATTATCATCCATGAAGAAAGCAAAAGGCCATTACAAAGACAAAGGATAAATTAAAAAAAAAAAAAGGAAAAAAGGATGTCAGAAGAGACTCTAAAAATTGCACCAGAGCATCAGGAAACCAAAACAAAGGAAAAATATGCCAAAGTAAAAGAGCTGTACAGAAGATTTCAAAGAGCAGGTAGAGATGACAATGAAAATTATTTTAATGGAATGTGCAGAGAGCTGGAATTGGGGAATAAAAAGAGAGAAATTTGTTCTGCATTTCTCAAATCATGAGAACTGAAAAGCAAATTTAAGCCTCTTGTTGCAATATTGAAAAATGCTATGAATAATATATTGAATGACCCAGAAAGCATCAAAAGAAGAGGGAGGGGTGTAGACAGAATCACTGTACCAGAAAGAACTGAATGACACGGAAAAATTTCAGAAAGCCGTATGAGCAGGAGCCAATGGTAATGAAGGAGGAGTGGAAGCTGCATTGAAGACATTGGCAAAAATAAGGATTCGGGAATCAGTTGGATGCCAAAGGACCTGTTTTAATGAAAAGATGGAGACATGGATGCACTCATCAGTCTATGCCAGGAAATGTGGAGTCAGCTGTCTGGCCAATGGATTGGAAGAGGTCCATATTAGTTCCCATTCCCAAAAATGGTGAACCAACAAGAATGTGGAAAGTATCAAGCAACATAATTAATATCACATGCAAGCAAAATACTACTAAAAATCATTGAAAAATGGCTACACCAGTACGTAAAGAATGAAAATGACAGTTAATTTCTTGAAAGGTTTACATGCTAAGGTTTTTGTTGATTGACTACTGCTGTTTCTGGAGGGCTTTTCAGTCATATAGTTTTTCATTCCTTCTTGTTGCCAGGAGGGACCAGTCATTGGAGAACTATATTATACTCAGAAGGATAAAGGGACAGCACAAGATAAGAAGACCTTAGATGAGATAAACTGAAACAGTAACTGGGATAATGAGGGTAAGGGTGTCAGAGGCAGTGAGG
>NW_006399758.1:10933580-10959488 GCF_000299155.1 Elephantulus edwardii | reverse complement strand
GAAAAGGAAAAATAGTAATCTTAAGATATGCTGTATAAATTATTAATGTTTTTGTTGATTTAATGTTAAGATCTATGATATAAAATAATACTAGACACTGTGTATCTTGAAAATGTGTAATTCACCCTTTGGCCTGTAAGTGGATATCCTAAAAGGAAAAGATCTTTCCTTGAGAAATGGTCGTTGAAAGCAGTAGAACTTGAGGGTATGAGGCTTAGCCTGGGGGAGAATTAAGCCCTATGAAGTACTCTGAGGAGATTTGTATTTGAGTGGATTTATAGACTTTCCTTAACTTTAATTGAAGAGATGTACATTTATAAGAGAGAGAAAGGGGGACTTTGATGTTTTAAAACTGGGACAAACAGTTTGGATTCTGAGGCAGGGTCATGTTGGTATCCATCAGAGACCCTTTCCAGAACTTGAAGTAAAAAGGAGCTAGTGAGTGTGCTCACTTGTGGTGACCACCTGAATCCACCGGAGTGGAATTAAGAGGCATGAAGCAATGAAGAGATGGGCTGAATTTAAGACATGTTCTATGAGCATGCTTGACCTAACATGCACAGATATAAGGATAAACACAAAAGGGTTGCTGGCTTTAAGAAACAGGGAGTCATGAGGACCCCCATCTTGTTGACTTTGCCCCGTGTGGGGCCTAAGACTAAGTGAAAGGACAAGTCATTCAGGAACATAAGAAGTGTGGACTCCTGAGTCTGCAGCTGATGCTGATTTTGACTTAGCCATGGATAGCTGGAGATGAGCTGACCAAGAACCCGAGAAGATGGTGCGCTAGTGTTGATTGTTGCAATTTGATGGTTGGCTCGTGACTGGACTTTGCTTATGTATGCAGATGCTAAATGTTCCAACTGGAACTGAAGATTCTTCCGAGAAAGTAACTTTCTTGTTTCTTTAGAGTACTGGCTTGGTAAGAACAGCAAATCAGAAATTGGCTATCTAAAATGTGAGAGATTAAAGCATGAGGCATGAACTTGATGGCTTACATACTTTCAGGAATATAGCTATTGTATATTGTGAGGGGAAAAGTTAATTTTTTTTTCTATTAAAATTAATGGCTAGAAAAGCCAGAGGGTGGTCTGTGGAGTTTATTATTCAAAATGACTTTCCTAACAACTGAACTTGACTTTGCCAAGAGGGTGCATGTGTGAGCACACGTGAAGAAGGTGTGTTAGCCTATTCACAAGGAGACTGGCTAGTCTTTCCATTAAAATGATGGTCCAGCAGCAAAAGAAAAAATATTCCTTGCCAGCAAAGCAGCAGCAAGAGAATGCAACTCATCCTCCAGGACCAGGGCAAATGCCATAGCAGGTGAAGCAGAGACCAGAGAGCCAACATGAGATGGAGCTTGCTACTCTTCTCAGACAGAACCGGAGCTAAGCTACGAGATTTTGCCCAAGTTTGCTGGACAATGGCCAGGGAGGTGGGGAGCAGAGAGAGCCAATTCTGGAAGGACTGAGAACTTTGTAACACTGGCTTAAAGCCATGAGGCTGAAGGCTAAGGTGCCTGCAAACACATTTTGGAAGCTGTCCTGCTTGAGTGACTGTATTTGGCTTCTAACCTGAATAACAACCTTTTGACTCCTTCAATATGGTTCTGTGCAGTCTGTGAGCTAGTTATCGCATCAGATTTGGGACTCAGTAAAGCAGTAAGATTGAGATTGAGATGAGTAAAAAGAAGTATGGGAGCACGGGGCACATATCTGACTTCGTGGGAATTGGTATTGTGTTGTTGATGGGAACAGTTCCCTTTTATGAAGTTGGTAAACGGCACACATGGCCATCTCCACGTGGCTCTTGTCCTTTTTATAGCCACTAAGAGTTGTACTCAACTGGGCAGTACTTAACAACAACAATAACAACATATCTCATTTCTATCTTTCAATTTATTAAATGGATTTGAAAGCATTTGAGGTCATATTATAAATCTCAAATGACTCTAAAAGATACTTGTTTTCTAAACCTTATGTAGAGGCGAGGATTAGAGGATTAATCACAGCCAGACAAAGGAGAGAAGTATACCAAAATGTACTGCTCAGGACAAAAGGTTGACCTGGGCACTTATGAATTCAAGATAGTATGATTTTGCATTTCTCTTTTTATATAAATGCTCTCTACTAGCATAACTATATTTGGGTTTTTAACATGCAATGATGTTTAAACAGGAACCAGTGATTTGTGTAAGCAATCAGAGAATGTTGGGAGTAACAAACATTAATCAAAAGTCAAAACTATAGGAAAAAATATTACAAAACAAAGGTAAGAGTTACTAACTTCAGGAAGAAATAGCAAAACTAGTTACAATGACATTTCAATAAATTCTATGCAAGTCAATATTGCATGAAAGAAAAAGTAAAAGTTTATATTATGATAAACCAAAACCACAGCCCATCGTCATCCAATCCACTTGATTCATGGTCACTCCACAAGACAGTGTCGAACTGCCCTACAGCATTTCCAACACTGTAATCCTCATGAAACAGACTGTCACAACTTTCTCTGTGAAGCAGCTAGTGTTTTTGAACTGCTAGACTTGGGACTTAGCAGCTGAGTGCTTGCTTAATCACCCAAGGCTACTTGTGATAGAAGGGGATAACTTTCTCTAGGTTAATGTACCTGTAAGAATGTGAAAGCTATCCCTTGATCCACCTCACATACAGCCACCACCCACCTGTCAGTGGAAGCTTGCATGTTAATACGATGCTAAACATGATTGAACAAGCCCTTCTAAACGAAGAAGGGGGGTGGTGGTAACTAGAGATCCATTTCCTAAAATTAATCATTGAAAACCCTATGGATCGCAGTGGCCTAATTTATAACTAGTAATGGGGATCACACAGAGCCAGGCATCATTTCATTCCATTGTGCACGGGGTCACCATGAATCAGGATTTTATTCAACAACAGCTAAGACCTACATCAAATGAAGCCTACGTGGAGGATCTCATGATGATGGTGTGATACCTGCCACCAAAAAAGAACTGCAGCAGGACTGATAACTGGCTTAGAATTAAGCAGGCAAAACCTCTGACTTTCATATACTTGCTAAAGGATCCAACATTTTTTCTTTCTTCAGAAAAATGGTTATATCCTACCTTTACAAATTACTCTAATATGTAATTTTAAGAATGGTGAATAAAAATAGATAATATGCATATGCATATTATGTACTGACTTGTTCCTATGGAAAGATTCTGAAAATCCTAAGGAATATGGATAAAGACATATATGGAATAAATATACAGACATCCCTTTTTGTGTTTTGCTTTACAGCACTTTGCAGGTAAATTACAAGTCCATACAACCCTGACTCAAACAAGTTTATGAGCACTATTTTTCCAGCAGCAGCACGTACTAACTTTGTGTATTTGTCATAATTTTTATAGGCTCACAGTATTTCAAACTTTCATAATGATATTTCATATACAGAAACAATCATAGAGGGTTGACAGCGAGGGGAAGGGATGGAGAGGGGAACAGAAATCATTGGATAGATAGGTAGAGTGAAGGGAAAGGCAAGATACAGTGATCATTTGATAGAAAAATATATTAAATGTCATTTATTAATTATAATTAAGATTATAAAAGAAATATATATGAAAAATTGAATGAAAACAAATAAAACGCATGGCAAATCAAAATGCCTGGCCAATGAACTGGAAGAGATCAGTATCTGTCTATTATTTTTTTAAAAAGTTTTAAAAAAGATGCCACAACAGAACACTAAAATAAAACATTAACAGTATGACATGAAAGTAAAAGAATTCAAAACTATTCGTAATAGCATATCAACAAGGAGCGTCAAGAAATTAAAACAAGATTCAGAAGAGGACATGAAATGAGGGATATCATTGTTAATGTCAAATGACTCCCGTCGGAACTCAG
Organism: Elephantulus edwardii; assembly: GCF_000299155.1. Classification (NCBI taxonomy): domain Eukaryota; kingdom Metazoa; phylum Chordata; class Mammalia; order Macroscelidea; family Macroscelididae; genus Elephantulus; species Elephantulus edwardii. Next base: position 10,955,592 of record NW_006399758.1, on the reverse strand, counting down.
AGTGCCAGAAAGACGTTTACATGTGCTTTATTGACTGTGCAAAGGCATATGGTTCTGTAGATCATAACAATTTATAAATAACATTTTAAAAAAGTGGAAATTCCAGAACACTACTGTTCTCAGGTGAAATTCATGCAAAGATCAAGAAGCAATCACTTTACTACAACAAAAGAATTATGCTTACTTTGAAACCAAGAAAGGTGTTTGTCAAGGTTGTATTTTTTTTCTGTCTTTTTCACCACAACTATTCAATTTGTAAGCTAGGCAAATAATCCAAAGATCTGAACTACATGAAGCACTTTATAACATCAACATTGCTGATATGGATGGCATAACAACAACAACATTGCTTGAGGGATAGCAACTAAAGACAGCATCAAAGTCTATGGTCCTTTCTATCTGGGTTCCACTGTGACATGGGCAAAGGGAGGCACAGGTAGGCCTTCAGAAGGAGAGAAAAGAATGATGTCAAGGTATCTATCACTCTGCCTTCCTTCCTCCTGGGTCATTCCCGTTTCAGTGTATCCCTGGACTGTAGGGTGTGAGTCATGCCCACTGATGCTAAACTTCATAACTCTACTTTGAGATTTATCAGCAGCTCCTCCACTTGTTCTTTCAGATCGAAAAGTAGGAAAATAGAAACTGAAAGAAAAGTCTCCAGCCCTGTGTTTGTCAGGGATTTATCATGGCACCAAAAGGACACAAACATATTTATACAGAAATTATAAAGTATAATCATATTTTAAACAAGAAAGAATTGACATATGCCATCTTTGTGAATGTTAAAAATGCCTTGTGGAAATATTGACTCTCACTGTGTGCTGTGCCCACTACTCATCTGTCACTCTGTTGTACTATGGCAGCCTACATGTTGCTGTGTGTGATGCTGGAAGCTAAAACTGATATTTTAAATACTAGCAAGGTCACTCATAGTAAATAGGCTTGAGCAGAGCTTCTGGACTAAGATAATTGGTAAGAAGCACCTGGCAACTAATTTACAAAGTAAGACCTGACCAATGAAGTCTTACAGGTAATAGCAGAATATTGTCTGATACAGTAGATTTGTGAGAGAGAGCTTTTATTCCATGAGATTTTTCTCCAATTTGTTTTGGCAAACATATGGGAATGGATTCCAAGGCCTATAAACCAAAGAAAATGGAAAACAAACATTAGAATGAGCTGGATTGATTTGATAAAGGTGAAATTTTGAGAGTCCATGTATAATAAGGGAGCTCTGGTAACCTAGTGGGTCAGGAGTTGCACTGGCAACCCCAAAGCATGCAGTTCGAATCCATCAGCTGCTCTATGGGAGAGAGATGGGCAATGTCTTTATGTGCTATTTACTGCCTCTGAAAATTCACTGGATGGTCAGCTATGAGTTGATTCCAAATTGATGGCAATAAGTTTAGTTAGTACAGAATACGTTAACTCTCTAGTGCTAATAATTAGGCCTGGCTGACTATGCCATAATATACTCAGTAATATGTGTTATGTACTATCATGTTGGAACTGACTCACAGCTGACCCTCCAGGGTCCTCTCAGAGGCAGTAAATCGCAAAGGAGCTGACTTCCCTCTTTCTCCCACAGAGCAGCTGTACAGATTACCCAATAAACAAGGTAAGCATGGCCTTACTTGTGTTTACTCACTCACTATCCATTAGTGAAGACATGGTAGAAAATATGTAAAAACTGCTCACCTCAGGCAAGCAAGGTCATGATCACATTTTTTAATTTTGTTTTGTTTTTTACTGTAGTGCTCCCACAATGAACCTAGTGTGATAACTCTCAGAAGATCAGACAAAAAGAATAATGGTGTAAAGCTGTCAAACGTAGCTGGCACACTCTGCACCTTCTAGTCCAGAAAGGCCCAGAGATCACACTCCTTCATTAAAACATTCAGAAGCACATTAGGGGGTAAGAGGAAACCTGTATCACCAGGAAGCTCTGTGGTGGCTGTCCTATAAAGACCAGAAACAGCTGTGAGCGCTGTAGACATTGAGATAAATTCTTATTCCAACAAGAATGGTGAGTTCTAAAGTAGGAAAGCCCAACCAACAGGGTTAAATATCTACAAACGTAAAGCCTATTAATTTACCCTAACAGAAAATAAGAACAAAACAGAAGGAAAATATGTTTATTCTCCGAAGTCGTGATCATTTCTTAATCATCATAGTGCACCCAGAAAAGCATCAAATAGGCAGCCTGTAGCATCTACGTAACAAAGAAAAAAAACAAAACAAAACAAAAACCACTACTAGGTCTGGTTGGCAGAGAACGGACCTGAGTTGCCACAATGGTACGTGCAGTGCCAAAAAAAATTTAGATGGTTCCCCACGTGGTAAAGTTTCTGGGCTCATTTATCCAGAGATCTTCTCCAAAGCTGCTGCCCTCTTTAGATTTTGGAAGCACAGAAGTTCTAGTCATCTAGACAACTGTCCTTTCTGAGTGGCGTCCAGAACAAGAGAATGCTCTGCAGCAGGCCAACTGCAGGACATGCTGTTCTAGCACTCAGTCCAGAAGCCCCAGAAAATGCAATGTACTCCAAGTGTTTGGAGGAAAGAGCGGCACTTCATTGAGCTCTGGGAAACTTCCATAATAATAGCATAGACCCTTTGCAGTTTTAAGTCAAATCCTGTCCTCATTTCCAGTTAGAAAGGACATAGAATGGACTGCCAAGAGAAATTTTAAATAATCTCAATCTCTTCTCCATCTATCATGGTACTGCCAATTGGCCCAGTGGTGAGAATCTTTAATTTCTTGATGATGAATTTAAATTCATATTGAAGACATCTGTCCTTGACTTTCTGCAGCAAATGCTTTAGGTCCTCAGTTTGAGCCAGGTTGAGTCATCTGTATAATCCAAGTTTTTGATGAGTCTTCCCCCAATTCAGATGCCACATTCCTCCTCATAAAGACCAGCCTCACGAATGATCTGTTTCACATGTAAAATAGATTGAAAATGTATGGAGAAAAGATGCATCCCTGATACACTCCTTTTCTGATTTTGAACTATGCAGTGTTTCCTTGCTCTGTTCTGATGACTGCCTGCTGTTCCACGTATAGGTTTCGCATAAACTCAGAGTGCTAAACTGCAAAGATGTCAATTTAGAGATTAAGGTGTGCCTAATCCAGGTCATGATCTTCACAATCATTTGCTATGCATCAGAGAGCTGGACAATGAATAAGCATGACAGAAGAAGAATTGATGCCTTTGAGTTGTGGTGCTGGAGAAGAGCATTGTACATACAGTGGACTGCCAAGAGAACAAACAGGTCTGTTCTGGAGAGGGTGAAATCAGGATTCAGATGATCCAACTCACATACTTTGAGCATGTTACCAAGAGGGAACAATCCTTGGAAAAGGACACCATGCTTGGAAGGGTAGACAGTTCAAACCTATGGTGCACAGGGTCAGTATGAGTCACAGACAACCCGATGACACACAACAATAAAGAGACACATACACTCAGTCATACAAACACTCAAAGAGAACCTCTGTGACACTGCGACCTTCCACTGGATTTCCAAGCCTATAAATCTACAGACGAAGTCTCCTTCTCCCTCAGCATGCCTCATGGATACAAACCCCTGATCATTTGATTAACAATCTGACAGGTTATAGCTACACTATCAGGACTCTGCTAAATCTTAAAGTTCTTGTGTTATTCAGAAGAAAGGAAAAGTTATTGCTCAACTTCAGGTTTTCAATTAAGATAGGCATGTTACTATTTCTGGGATACTACAAAAGAAAGAAATCAACTTTAAAATTTCCAAAAGTAAAAAAAAAATTTAAAATAACCATAAATAAAATATTAAGAATCCAAATTCAGCAATATAAAATGTATACTATACATTTTGACATAAATCAATTTCTTCAATACAGGAAAAGTTACACAGATGGTCCAGTAAAATAATTCTCCCTATTAACAGAACAAACAAGAAAATTCCTGTGAGTCAAACAGATAAACATTTAAATAGTATATAACACAAATTAAAAAAAAAATCATCCTGGAGAGGGTTAAACCAGGCTCTCCTTGGAGGTAAGGATTCTGGGGCTTCGTCTGACATACTTTGGACATGTTGCCAGGAGGGACGGGTCCTTGGAGAGGGACACAATTCTTGAGAGGGTGGAGGGACAGCGTAGGAGGGGAAGACCCTCTATGAGGTGGATTGATTCAGTGACTGGGGTAATCGGGATGGATGTGTCAGAGGCAGTACTATTGGCACAGGATAGAGCAGGGTTTAGGGCTCTTGTACATACGGTCACTATGAGTAGCAAACGACTCGACGACACATAACAACAACACCACCACCACAAATAAAATCTTAGCAAACTAGAAATAGAAGGAAAACTTTACTAATTCTATAAAGGAACCAAAAAGCTACTAATATTTTAGTACAGGTATTTGACTTAAAAGAAGAAACAAGGCAAAAATAATTCACATTATTTCTACTTCCTTTTATAATCTTAATCAGCTGCACAGGATCAAAAAAGAGTATATAAAAGTTATATTCTATGTATATTCATTACCACTGATTTGGAACGAACTTCAGCAGGTTTTTGAAGGCTATAAATGACACAGGAGGCAACTGTCCATCTTTTCCCTCAGCAGCTGGTAGATTCAAACATCCAGAGAATCGTTAACTTTTGAGTTAGCCGTGTGATCCCTTAAGGACTATGCAACCACAAAGAAGCATATTTTAAAAAGAACTAGAGGAATTAATTGATTGGAGGAAAACTAATCTGTGTTGCCATTTTTTTACAAATAATATAGCTCTTTCCACATTGAAAATTCAAAGGATTTTGAGCCAAAGAGAGAATGTAGCATGTTTCCAGATGCACACTGAAAAGACAAAGGAAAAGCTTGCTTAAATCCAGATTCATTTTCATCTTTGAAAAAAACTTGGTAAACCACTTTCTCATGTACTTGCTCAGAGTAGGCTGGCCTCATAAGTCCTATCAAACGAGGAATTCATGGTTGATCTGAAAGCTGCTCCAGTGTTTGCAAGTATCCAGACCACTTCCCAGTGTGGTATCATACCTCCAAGACCACATTAAAATATTTAAGAAGCAAAGCTAATAAATGTAGATTCTATAGCAGATTCATCAGTCAAGAGTCACTCACTCACTGTCATCGTGTCAGAACGGACTTACGGCTGACCGTCCAGCAAATTTCAGAAGCTGGAAATCAAACAGGAAGATACTATCCATCTCTCTCCCTCAGAGAACATCTGGTGGGTTCAAATTATGTTTGCATTGGCAACTCCTTAACTAGGTCACCAGAAGTCCCTAGACCAGAGTCAGAGCAAAAACTGTCAATTTATCTTTAGTTCAGCACTCATTTATTTTCAATAACAGTGGGTTCTCTGTGGCCCTCAGGCCTGTCTTTGATTGTTTTTGTTCAGACATTCCTCTAGGTCGTATAGTCCTGGTGTGCAAGTTGCTGTACCGCGGTCACTTTTGGTTGCTGTGAGGCTGAACACTGTGACACTGATGTATCAAATGCATTAATGGTTGGTTACCCAATGTGGACAGAGAGTGGGGTGGAGCTCCCCGTTTAAAACAAAATTGGAAGGAGGAGTGGCATCCACTTCCTTAATAGCTTATCTCCAGAAACCCTATGAAGCTGGAGAGAGAATGAAAGATATCCAAGCGTCGAGGACTCTCCTTCATAGTGTCGCTATGAGTCGCCTGCGACTTGACGGCACTTAACAACAACAGTGGATTCTACTGGATAATAAACAATAAGTACTACGATTAAGAAAATACTCTCAATAATTCAGAATCAATATGTCCAAATTTTATCACCTCAATTAGTATCCAATGTCTAATTAGTATGAGCAAGAATTTATAAAAACAAAAAATATGTTTAAGAACCTTAAACAGGTACCTATGTTTACCTTGTGTTTACTTGCTTTAAAAAATTAAGTCTATTGCAAAAAATAAAAAAGTATTCCATTTGTTTTACTCTATATTTTTTGATATGCCTTAATACTTAATAGAATTATATTTAGTAGAATTACAGACTTACAAATAAAATAGTTATTTGCTTTTAACTGCACAGATCGCTCAGGAATGCACTGCTGTTATTGTTATTGGGGTTTTCTTTAAAAAAAAACAAACACATAAAACCCTAATCATACTAGCTTATAACACACCATAAAGGGAGAAATATAGCAATTCACATGATTGACAATATAGATTTTCATGCTTTTTGACCTTTGGATCTCATCTTTTTTTTTTTTTTTGGATCTCATCTTTTAAACATTTTCACTGATGGGCTTTTATTATCTAGTACTGCTGTAAGAGAAATGCTACAAGTAGATCACTTTAAAAAGCAAGTCTCAGCACAAGGACCCCAGGTCCACAGGATGAGCTCTGCTCCTGGCTCTTCTTTCTTGGAAGTAGCAGGTCCCCAGATTAGGCTAACGTGTTTAATCTTTTCTATCTCAAAAGATACTGACTAAAAACAATCTGATCTTATAAACTGCATCCTGCTTCATTAGCTTCATATTCTTTCTTACTTTAATTGGTGGTGGGTACCGTTGAGTAATATCTGAACCATGGCTCACCCTCCAGTGGACTTTCAGAGGCAGTTAATCACACAGGAGGTAACTGCTAACCTTTCTTCCACAAGAGCACCTGGTGGATTCAAGAGAATGCCTTCAAGATTCCAGTGCATCTTCTTACCACTAGGCCACCAGAACTCTCAATTAGGTTTCCAAAGCTGTAACTGCACAGAAGGAGAGATTCTAACTTTCTCCAGCAAAGTCCCTGGGAGATACAAACCTCCAGAGAAGTGTTGCCTTTGGTTTAGCAGTGCATCTTTCTAGGGACTATCCAAAGAATGATGAGTAGAGAGACTTCTGGTGGCTCAGTCCCTAGAAAACAGTGCTGCTAATGCAAAGGTAGTTCTTCTCCAGAAGTTTAAATCCACAAGTAGACCTGAGAAAGAAAGATGGGCAATCTCCACATGTGATTTAAAGTCTCCAAAAACATGCTGAAGAGTTAGCTATGAGTTGGTTCCAACTCAATGGCAATGAAATTTGTTTGAGTGATGAGTATATTAGATCACAAAATAGAGGAGAATTACTGTAAACTGAGAACCATGGCCTAACCAGATTTTGACCCAATTCACTCCATAACGTGTTCCTATACTTTCCAATTGTGGAGTGCAGAAACAGCAAAAATATTTTGCCTGTTTTGTGTATTAAAATAAATATTTCATGCTTCTTTTATACATGCTATTTTGTATACATTTACTTATCTTACAAATATTCTATTAAATGCAGATGATACATACTACAAGTTCAATATGAAGAAGGAACATTAGAAACAAAGCAAATCATACAACTGTTAAAAAGGAAAGCTGTAACTCAGAACATAAGTTAAATGTGGTTAACCGCAAAATGAGTGCACCAGAAGTTCAGAGCAATGGAAAAGCTGGAAAGAGTAGCGCAAAGATACTAATTTTTTTTTTTTTAAAACAAGGGCATATGACATAAATTATCCCCTCAGCACTGGCTGAGGAGTTGGAAGAAGTGAAATGCAACAGGCCCTGGTCCTTCTTTCAGAAACAAAGCTCAACCTCCAGCATCAGGGTTGCTTGTTACTGAACGTCCTCGGATGACAACTCTTCCAGAATCATCCTCTCACAGAAAAGAGCTACCTCACCCAAAGATACACATCCCATGTCTCGGAGGAAATACACTACTGTCAAGTCATCTCTGACTCACAAGTTTACCAGCATACAACTATGCTTCATATGGTTTCTATGGCTGTGTTCTCAAAACTAGACCACCAGGTCTTTGATGAACCTGAAACTCTAACTTCCTGGTTAGTAGTTTGGTGTATCAACTGTTTGTGCCACCCAAGTATTCCTCTTTGAAAGAAATCTGCATCTAAAGACCAGTGCATGTGGAGTTCAAAGCTTTATGGGAACAACAGTGAAGGTCATCAAGCTTCAGGGTTGCCCGGGTCCCATGGTCCACTAGGGTCTGTACCTCAACCACCTGCCAGATCTTCTCCCTTTACTCAATCTGCTTCCTTCATTCCCTTCCATACCCAGCTTCCAGGAGCACTCCCAAATTAAACTCTGCACTCAAGTTTCCATCTCTGAGTCTGTTTCCCAAAGATATCAGCCTAAGTAAAGAAAGAAAGGAAAATATTCCCTGAAGGGAGAAGATATCAATGATTTGGCAATACACCTCATGGAAAATTGGGCAAACTGATTGGCCAACACTGAAAGCAGCATTTGGGACAATCAATGAGTAACATGGAGAAGTTGGTTTCAGAAGACCTTAAATACCAAACAAATTGAGAAGCATTCCACAAGCAAGACTTTCAAACTATTTCAACAACTCACATTGGTCCAGGAGTGTGAATTCATCTTTCTGGACGCCTGAAGGCAAAGCTAAATTGATAGAATGATAAACAATTTCTAAGATCTGACTTATTTTTAAAATTCTGTGAACTTTGTATTTTGCCTAAAGTTATCAGCATGCATCTCAACAAATATGCATTCTCCTGTTTGAGAAGCATGACCACAGGGAGTGAGGAAACTCATTTATTTTCTATTAGACATATTTATTTTTTTATTAGAGGAGTACATAATAAACATCACTGTTTATGGACTGATCAGTGTCCCGGTCCCCACGGACTAGTGAAAAGCTGATGAGGTTATAGCCTCTAAGACGATGAGACAAGGCACTAGGTCAGTAACGGTGAGAAGAACAAGGGAATAATACAAAAGGCATTTCAAAGAACTGAAAAGACATGATAATTGCCAGATACAGCACCAAGGTTACAAACAAGATCTATTCCTAAGTGTGTTTTTTAAGTCAGATTTATAGGTGAAGGGAAACAAGCACGTGTATTATTTAGCCTCACTTTGGTGTAAGAAAATGCTCAAAGCTATTTCAGTGATTTAAAAGCTGCAGGTGCAGCAAGTCAAGGTGATTGTGATGAAGAATTCGTTGCAAATAGATGTTGATTCAATAGTTTCAAAGGGAGGGTACAGCTGTATAGCATTAAAGGGCAAATAAAAGTTGAATATATGCCCAACATTCATAACCCTTGGGGATTCACTGTCTATCTGATTAAAGAAAGGGAAGAGAGAAAAATAACATGGCTTGGGAAGAAATATTAAACCACTGCTGAAAATATAAAGAAGCTGTTGTTGTTATTGTTGTTATGTGCCATCAAGTTGCATGTGACTCATAGTGACCCTATGTACAATAGCTCTAGACCCTGCCCTATCGTGAGCTAACCTTTATTGTCTCTGACACACCTACCCCCATTACCGCGTCACTGAGTCAATCCACCCATCCAGGGTTTTCCTCTCCCGCACTGTCCCTCCACCCTTCCAAACATAATGCCCCTCTCCAAGGACTGATTCCTCCTTGCAACATGCCCAAAGTATGACAGATGGAGCTTCAGAATCCTTGCCTCGAAAGAACACCTTGGCTGCACCCTCTGCAGGACAAATCTATTTGTTTTCCTAGCAATCCATGCTACATTGAATACTCTTCTCCAGCACCACAACTCAAAAGTATCAATTTTCCTTCTGAAGGAGACTAAAATATTTTGTTTACATTGGTAAGCATTTCTTGTCATTGTGGGTTTCGGTTTTTCCCTGTACAGGCAAGTTATCTCAAAGGCATCCCCAAGATACATGACTACTAGGATGTGTGGGAGGAACAGCAACCCTCCGTCAGGTTTCTGAGGCTATAGCACTTATGGGGAGGGAACATCTTTCTCCTCTGGAGCAACTGGAGGATTCTAAGTGTCTGGACTTTACAGCATATTCCTTAGCAGTGCACCACCCTGTTGAATAGGCCACAAGAGCTCCTTGAGTAAGTGATCTTTTTCATTGTCTTGGAGTATGAATTGACTTACCAGTGACCCTGCACTGGGTTTCTGAGGCTGTAAACTTTAGATGGCTGCTCTTTCTCTTGGGAGGCCACTAGTAGATCCAAACCACCAGAGAGTAAGAATTTTGGGTAGGCAATACACCTTCCTATGGAATAACCCTCTGCACCCAATGCTCACTTTCACTCTAGCTGGTTATGTCCACTGATCACACTTCTTTGGTGTTCTCAACTAGCATTATCCTCTAGGCCTCTCCAAAAATGCCCAATAAAGCTTAAACTGACAAATACCCACAATATATAAACATGTCACCATGGACTCCTCCACCCACTACTTTTGAGTTAAGCTGATTTTAAATGTTGTTGTTGTTGTTATGTGCCATCGAGTTTCATGGGACTCATAGTAACCCTATGTACAATAGCTCTGAACCCTGCTCTGTCCTGAGCCAACTTGTCTCTGACATACCTACGCCCATTGCCCTCGTTATTGAGTCAATCCGTCTCATCCAGGGTCTTCCTCTCCTGCACTGTCCCTCCACCCTTCCAAATATGATGGCCCTCTCGAAGGACTGGTTCCACCTTGCAACACACCCAAAGTATGGCAGATGAAGCTTCAGAATCCTTGACTCCAAGGAGCAGCCTGGTTTCATTCTCTCCACAACAGGCCTGTTTGTTCTCTTAGTAGTCCATGGTATATTCAATGCTCGTCTCCAGCAACACAGCTCAAAAGCATCAGTTTTCTATCATCCTTAGTCATTGTCCAGCTTTCTGATGCATAGCAAGTAATGGCTAAGACCATGGCCTGAATCAGACACACTTTAGTCTCTAGACTGACATCATTCAGTACTTCAGTACTGTGGACAGTCTCTGACAGTAGATTCATATTCACCCTCAATAGATTTCCAAGGCTGTAAATCTTAACAGTAGTTATGCTGTTGTGGCGTGCCACTGAATCGGAACCACCCCACAGCTGACCCTCTAGCAGGTTTTCAGAGGCTGCAGACTGTCCATTTCTCTCCTAAGCCATCACTGGTGGACTCACTGGCCAGAGACATACAGTATTTTGACTAGCAGAACAACACTATAATACTAGACAATTCTAAAATAGCGGCTTGAAAATGCTGAGCATAATAAAGCAGTAATATGAAGAGTGTGAAAAACTGCATGTCATTTTTATTGTAAGGGGTCAAGTTGAGTACCAACAGCAAAAGTTTGAACACCACCTCTGCACCCTGTCTTATCTGTGTCATCCTCACATTTCCCATCCTCACATTTCCCAACATATTAGAACCCACTGCGGCAGTCACCATGTCAATCCTCCTGGTCAAGGTCTTCCTCTCCTTCTCTGGCTATGATTTTGAGCATCATGTCCCTCTCTAAGGAATAGCCCCTCCTAGCAACATGCCCAAAATATGTGAGGCAAAGCTTCACTATCTTTGGCTCAAAAGGGCACTCCAGCTACACATTCTCCAAGGCATATTTACGTTTGTTCTTTTGGCAGTCCATAAGATGTCCAGTACTCTTCTCCAACACCACAGCCCAATCGTATCAATTCTTCTGTCATTCTGATTCACTGTTCAGCTCTCAAATACAGAGCAAGTGATTGAAAAGACTATGGCCATTAGTTATTAGTTATTAGATGCCCATTAGTCCTCAAACTGACATCATTACTCCTCAAAAATTTGGAGAGGTCCCTAACTGCAGACTTTCCCAATGCAATACGTCTCCTGATTTCCTGACTGCTAGTATTAAGTGTTAGAGAGCTGAACAATGACTAGGAAGGACAGAAGGAGAATTGATGCCTTTGAGCTGTGGTGCTGGAGAAGAGTATTGAGGGTATCATGGACTGCCAAGAAAACAAATAGATTCATCCTGGAATGGGTTAGACCAGGCTGCTCCTTGGAGGCAAGGATTCTGGCAAGGATTCTTCTTCCGACATATTTTGGACATGCTGTAAGAGGGACAGGTCCTTTGAGAGGGATATCATGCTTGGGAGTGTGGAGGGACAGCACAGGAGGGGAAGACCCTCTATGAGGTGGATTGATTCAGTGACTGGGGTAATCAGAATGGGTGTGTCGGAGACAGTGTGATTCGCACAAGACAGAGCAGGGTTTAGGGGTGTTGTACATAGGGTCTCTATGAGTCGCAAGAGACTCGATGGCACATAACAACAACAAGAGTATCAAGTGTATTAACTGTGGATCTAAGAATGATGAATTGTTGACAATTTCAATCTTTTCTTCATCTATTATGATGTTACCTATCAGTCAAATGATAAGAATCTTTGTTTTCTTCACATTGAGATGCATTCATATTGAAGGCCATATTCCTTGATTTTCTGCAACAAGTGCTTTAAGTCCTCCTCACTTTCAGGAGTCAGGTTGTGTCATTTGCATAACACAGGTTATTGATGAGTCTCCCTCCAATCCTGATTCCACATTCCAATTCACAGAGTCTAGCTTCTCGGATAATTTGCTCAGAATGCAGACTGAATAGGTATGTAGTGTTTCCTTGCTCTATTTGCACAAAGCCTTTTGATTTAAGAATAGGTTTCACATGAGCACAATTAAGTTATCTGGGATTCCCATTCTTTTCAAAGTTAGTCATAACTTATTATGATTCACACAGTCAAACGCCTTTGCACAGTCAATAAAGCATATATAGGCACTCTTCTGACATCAGCAATGATACCCCTAATGCCATGGTCTCTTCTAAATCTTGCTTGAACTTCTGGAAGTTTCCTATCTATTTATTGATACAGCCGTTTTTTAATTATTTTCAGCAATATTTTGCTTACATGTGATATTAGTGGCATTGTTCAATAGTTTCCATATTATGTTGGATCACCTTTCTTGGGAATAAAAACAAATATGGACCCCTTCCAATCTGTTGGCCAGACAGCTTTCCTCCAGATCTCTTGGCATAGATAATTGCATCTGTTAATTGAAACAAGTCAAGTGGGTTTCTATCAATTCCTGGGGCCTTACTTTTTGTCAATGCATTCAATGAAACTTCTACCTCCTCCTTCATCAGCACTGGTTCCTGCTCATATAGTAGACATTTTTCAGTGTCTGTCAGTTCTTTTTTGTATATTCTGTGTATTCCCTCCATCTTCTTTTGATTCTTTCTGGGTCATTCTATATATTGCCCATAGCATCTTTCAATATTGTGACCAAGGCTTAAATTTGTTTTTGAGCTCAACAATCAGTTATGCAAAAATTGCTTGGTAGAATAAAAACAGCCCGTTACCCTAGTGTATGACACAAAATCTACAAACTCTTCTTATTTCCATTCTTATTATGTGCATATCTTATATTGTTGTAATCGTATTCACATATAATCCTGAATTAAATTATCCCTTTTTTCTGGGTAAGTTGATTTCATTATTTTCATTGTTTGTAAGAGGAATGAGAATGAGTATCTAATTGCAGAAAACAGGTCACCAGGTATTCTGAAGACTCAAGAGACAAAAAAGATGTATTTAAGAGGAAAGAAGTGGGGTGGAACAAAGGAAGGAGGCAGACGCTAAAGAAATAAGATAATGGCAGTGACTAATGGGAAATGTGGTGGAGCACCGGTGAAGTAGTGAAGAATGACAGAAGTTGTCTGAGAAGTTATAGAAACTTTTTTTTGATGCCATCTGTGACAAGATGATACATGGCCCGGGACATGAAAGGCAACAAACATGGTGTCAGGCACAGCTGGCCTCTCAGGCAGCATTCAAGCTAAGAAAACAGGATGCACAAAGCCCCTATAGATTCAAGCATAGTCCTTTTTTATTTTATTTTATTCATTTTAATGAGCATATACAGAGATTTTGGATTTCCATTCATTCATTGTTGCACTTTTCTCTCTGCCTCCACCGCCCAGTTCACTCCTCTCTTCGAAAAGAAAAAGAAAAATTCCTTCATTGTTATACAATCCCCCCGCCCCGAGTACACTCCACTATGCAACCTTAATTCTGGACTCTTGTGATAACCATAATACCCTATCATATATCACTTTTAAACTGTTCTGTCCCTCATCTGTTTCAATGCAGTATACATAATTTATCCAGTTTTTCTCAGTCTTACCCCAATCCTGATGTCAGTCCCATTCTACAACAGTGGCATTATGCAATATTTGTCTTTTTGTGACTAAGATATTTTACTCAGCATAATGTCCTCCAGGGTCACCCATTTTGAATAATATTGCATGAGGTCCTTGTTTTTCAATGCAGTATAATATTCCATTGTGTGAATATACCACAGCTTCTCTATCCATTCATTCGCTGATGGGCACTTAGGTTGTTTCCAACTCCTTGCTATTGTGAACAAAGCTGCGACAAACATGGGTGTGCAAAGCATAGTCTTTTTAAGAAGCAGCATCCCAGCTAATTATAACACTAACTGAAGAAGCGTAATTCTACAAATTCTAATTCTTCTGCATGGATCAAGTAATTCTTTCCAAAATGAAATAAACTAATATGTGTATTGAATACAAATTCTTCATATGTACAGAAATCATTTGGAATAAAACTAATTTCCTTTCTAAATGAATGATCCAAGAAGTAGTAAAAGCATATGGAAGGTGTACACAGAGTCACTGTACCAAAAAGAATTGGCTGACACAGAAAAGTTTCATGAAACCACATATGATCAAGAGGCAATAGAGATGAAGGAGAGTGTTCAAGCTGCTCTGAAAGAACTGGCAAAAAACTAAGCCTAGGAATTGATGACATACTAATTGATATATTTCAAAAAACAGATGCAGCCATGGACATGCCAATCAGGTTGTGCTAAGAAATCTGGAAAACAATCACTTGGCCAACTAACTAACAAGATCCATAGTTATTTCTATTCCCCCAATAAAGAGTGATTTCATAAAGTGTGGTAATTATCAAACAATATCACTAGTATCACATGCAAGCAAAATCCTGCTGAATATTATCCAAAAAAGGTTAGAATGTTACATTGACAGAGAACTGCCTGAGATACAAGCTTGGTTTAGAAGAGGCCTTAGCCCAACGGACATTATAGGGAATCTATGGTTAGATGTATCTTGACTGACAGCCAAGTATACCAAAGGAATGTTTATCTGTGTTTCATTAACTATGCAAAGGCATTTAACTGTGTGAATCACAACAAATTATGGCTAACATTAAGAAAAATAGGAGTCCCAGAACACTTAATTGTGCTCATGTGATACCTACACTTAGACCAAGAAGCATTCATCAAAACAGAGCAAGGAAACACTGTATGGTTTCAAATCATAAAAGGAGTGCACCAGGGATGCATCCTTTTCCCATAACTTATTAATCTATATGCAGAACAGATGATCTGGGAGGCTAGATTTTATAAGGAAGAAAGTGGCATCAGGATTAGGGGACAACTCATCAACAATCTATGTTATGCAGATGACACAACTTTGTTTACTGAAACTGATGAGGATCTAAAGCATTTGAAGAAGGTCAGGGACTGTAGTCTTCAATATGGATTGAAGCTCAACATCAAGAACACAAACATTCATACCACTGGGCCAAATGGCAGCACCATGATAGACGGAGGAAAAATTGAGACTGTTAACAATTTCATCTTGCTATGATCACAATCAACACTCTTGACACCCACGGTCAGACAATCAAAAAATGAATTGCATTGGGAAAGTCTGTGGCCTGGGACATCTTCAGAGTACTGAAGAGCAATGATGCCAGTCTGGAGATAAAGGCGAGCCTGATCCAGGCCAGGTTCTTTGCAGTTACTTGCTATGCATCAGAGAATTGGATACTGACTAAGGATGACAAAATTGATGTCAATGAGTTGTGGTTCTGAAGATGAGTACTGAACATACCATGGACCACCAAGTAAACAAACAAGGTTTGTCCTGAGGAGGGTGAAACAAAGTTGTTCCTTGGAAGCAGGAATTGGGAAGCTCTGTCTCACATACTTTGAGTATGTTGCCAGGAGAAACCAGTCCTTGGAGAAAGGTATCATGCTTAGACGGGCAGAAAGGCAACACAGAAGAGGATGAGACAGACTGACACAGTAACTGGGGTTATGGGGGTCAATATGTTGGAGACAGTGAGATTAGCTCAGGATAGGACAGAGTTCAGAGTTATTGTTAAAAGGATTGTTATGAGTCACAGTCAACTCAACAGCACATAACAACAATAATGTATTTAACATACATTGATCCTTATTTTCATTGTCATTTTATGAAGACATAAAAGTTATCATCAAACAACATAAATTAAAAGTACAGTGGAAAAAAATAAGTAAGGCAAAGAGGAAAAAAGAATGAGAGAAAAATGCTTATGTAACAATCTACATTTTACGTCTTTATGACAAGCTTTCCAGAAACTTGTACAAAAAGGGAAAAGAATATAACAGAGAAGACGCTATTTGTTTCACAATTCAAAATCTCTGAGATAATAAGAAAGAACTTGTTTTTACCATTATAAAATTATGCTTTAGTTCTCATAAGCAAATGCTACCTACTGTATGAACATGATCATGCAGGTCAGAATTCAATAGGTGTCGCTGTGTTTTTATTGGGCTGGTTCTTCGCCAGAATCTCAAGCGAAGCACTGAACAACTCCCAGAAAGCAATTCATTGATGGACTAACCTTTTACAGAACGGTTATTGTTCAATTGATTTTATCTATAAATACATTTTATAACACATAGGCATAACATTTATGAACTCTTCTTAGAATTTTATTTTTCAAGCATGACCTATTGCTAAACTCTGAGTGCAAATAATTTCTGAATTACTACTAAAGACTAGGAGTAGTGTGCTACCAATTTATCATAGACCCCAACGGACAACTGAATGTTTTGAAGGATAAAAGTGATTTAAATATGAGACATTTTTGGAAGCCACTGAAAATCTTTGAGCTTTCTCAAAGCAGAGTAGTGGTCATTTACATAAATTTAAAAGTGGTATTTTTCTATATCATTGATATACTCCTTACAGCGAGGAACACTAGCAAATATCTCAATAGATAATTTTGGTCAAAATAGGATAGCACTCTGTGCTTAATAAGCTGTTGTATTGTTGTCGTTGTGTGCCATAAAGTCAAAACCGACTAATGGCTGACCCTCTAATGGCTTTTTCTGAGCCAGTCAATAGCACTGGAGGAGATCGCTCTTCCTTCTCCTGTGGAGCAGCAGACGGATTTGAACCCTGTGCCCTTGGGAATCACAACACAGGTTCTTACCACTACGCCATCAAAGCTCCCTAAACAAACTCTAATTGACTGAATTGTTGTTGTGTACGGTGAATCAGAACTAACACATAGCTCACCCTCCAGTGGGTTTTCAGAGGCAGTTAATGATGCAGGACGAGATTCCCTAGCCTTCTCCCATGGAGCAGCTGGCCCAGTTTCTTACCACTAGGCCATCTGAACTCCCTAAAATAGGAATACTCATATTCTAAAAAGAAGTTACAAGAGAGTATTGAAGGTGAGATTTCAAAAGTAAACAGCTACAGTGTATCTTCAAAATTAAGTTCACATGATACAAACAGAACAGTTGTTTCAATGTACAGAAAAGTCAAATATATTCTCAATACAATACAGCATTTCATTGTGAATTTAAAATCAACTTTGCAAATCACGAAGGTTTGGAAAAGTTGTATATGCTTCTAAACACTACAGGCTACCTTTCACAAAAAAAAAAACAAACTTTTTAAAAAAATGTAAGTGAAAGAACTATTTATTGTTGTTAGATGTCTTCAAGTCATTTCCAACTCCTATTGACCCTATGTACCCCAGAGCAAAATACTATCCAGGTCTTCACCCCAACCACTGCTGCAATGGTGGCTTTTTGGTTTTATTTTCATTTATGGTGGGGTTGTCTTGCTTTTCTGATTTCACTCATGATGATTTTATTTCATTTTTTATTTTTAAAAGCAAAATATAAATTTAGTATGCACAAAAGCAATTCTCTTATATTTGCTTCATTTCCTTTCTAACACAACACATGGTAATGTTCCTAAGTTGTGCATGTACTTGAAAAATAAGTATTCATTTATTTTTCTTAGTTCTAAATTTATCTATCAGATGGCACTTGCTCATGTAATTGTCCAAAACTTCTTACTAATTTTTATCTGTTTAACTTATTACTGATTTAATATATTAAATATTCTATAATGGTGTGGTTTTCTATGTCTCATAGTTTGATAATATCTGCTTCATATTATGTGATAATATTACATGGTAAATTACAAGTGCAATATTTTTGTTTTCTTTCACATTTCGTATGGACCAAGCTAGAGGTTTGTCTTTAGGGCAGCACAATCCATAGGGAATTGAACTGTTATCCCAAAGGTGATGCCACTCTAGGGCCTGGAACCTACCAGCAACTCTGCAGAAGAAAGATGGTCAATTTTCTCCACTCTCATTTGTTGCTCTCAAAAACATACTTGAGGGTCAGCTATGGGTTAATGTGAACTCAATGGCAAAGAGTGAGCTTTACTTCCTGAAAAGTCCCTTCATAAAATACATTTTTATTTACTTAATAAAATATTTTTTCTTTATTTCATTCTAACTAATTTAATACTTTCATAAATGGCCATGGTTGTAGAGGGGCTTCAAGCCTTTTGTTCATGGGGTCACTATGAGTCGTGCTTGATGGCAATCAACAACAATTGAATACTAAGTGTTTGTATATCAGAGGTGGGATTTTTTTGTGCTTAATTATTGGGACTGTGATGTTAGTCTCAAAGTTGGCTTTTTTAGCCAGTACAGTTAAGCCCCTTCTGGTCTCCAGCTATCTTAACTGCAGATTCATAGTCCTGCACATCAGCATGGTCCCGCAAATCATCAATAGCTGAAGCAGCAGTATAAAGAGAGCACTCTCCACATTGAAGTATGTGTGAAAACATCAACACAGGAGCGGCAGTGCAACTGTGCTTAAGTTCCCTGCTAAAAAACCCAACCTGCATACCGACAGTCATGTGAGTCATTCCCCTGAGGGGTCTGAGTCCCTGGAAGACCTTCTAGCAAATCTCTGAACCCAGAGGACATAAAGGAATTGGGGAACAGAGCCACAGATGGAGCTGTTAATTGAAAACATGGACTTATACTACTCGTTAAGCATTTGGGAGTACATTCATCTGAGGGTTCTTATAAACATCTGCCTATTAATTTTAGCATGACAGAGTATAAAACCACGGACTTAGTTCAATCACATATTTCTTAATTTCTATCTATTCCTTTTCTATGCACTTTTTGGCCTTCATTTGGATTGACATGTTTCAGTACAATGTTTTTCAACTGTTTTTTAAATGATTGATTTTATCTCTTTAATTTCAAATGTGTACTATAAATCACAAAGTTAAAACAATCTTTATATTTTCAACGATGCAAGTGCTACTTTCAATTCTACCATAGTCTAGAATTTTAATGTTGTTGTTCTTGTTAGGTGCCGTTGAGTTGTTTGCGACTAATAGTGACCCTATGTACAACAGCCCTAAACCCTCTATCCTGTGCCAATCACACTGCCTCTGACACACCCATCCCGATTACCCCAGTCACTGAATCAATCCACCTCATAGAGGGTCTTCCCCTTCTGCGCTATCCCTCCACCCTCCCAAGCATGATGTCCCTCTCCAAAGACCTTTCCCACCTTGCAACATGCCCAAAGTATGTCAGACGAAGCCCTAGAATCCTTGCATCCAAGGAGTAGCCTGGTTTAACCCTCTCCAGGATGAATCTGTTTGTTTTCTTGGCAGTCCATGGTACATTCAATACTTTCCTCCAGCACCACAGCTCAAAGGCATCAATTCTCCTTCTGTCCTCCCTAGTCATTGTCCAACTCTCTGATGCATAACAAGTGATTGCAAAGACCATGGCCTGTATCAGGCACACACCTTAGTCTCCAGAGAGACACCGTTGCTCTTGAGTACTTTAGAGAGGTTCCTAACAGCAGACTTTCCCATCGCAATTCTTTTTTTTATTTCCTGGCTGCTGGTGCCAAGAGTGTTGACTGTGGAGCCGAGCTAACTGAAGCTGTGAACAATCTCAATCTCTATGCCATCCATCCTGATGCTACCAATTGGTCCAGTGGTGAGAATCTTTGTCTTCTTGACATTGAGCCTCAGTCCATACTGAAGGCTGCAGTCCTTGACCCTCTGCCAGGAGGCTAGGCTCTATGAGGAGAATTGTGGCGTCAGGATTGGTGGAAGATCTATTAAAAATCTGCGTGATGCAGATGATACAACCCTGCTTGATACCAACCTGAGAATTTTAATATGTAACATTTTCTTCAAATACTATAATTATTATTGTATAAACTAAATGCTAAACTATATCCTAGTTTATTATTTTACATTTTTACCATGTCACTGTGCTCCTCGAACTTTCCTCCTGAATTCACTCAGTTTCCCAAGAAATAAACCTAGTAGACCTAATACTATTCATTTCTAAGTCTCAGTATTAAAAAAAATAAATAAAAATAACAAACCAACCCTCACCATTGCACCCACAGGCAACATTATGATAAATGGAGAAAAGACTGAAGTTATCAATGATTTTATTTTACTTGGATACACAATCAACACTCATGTTAGTGGCAGTCAAAAATTCAAAAGATTTATTGCATTGGAAAATAAAACAAACAAACAACACTGCTGTTAAGGACCACTTTAAAGTGGTAAAAAGCAAGGATATCAGTTCAAAGCCCAAGGTGCACCTGTTCCAATCCATGGCATTTTCAATTGCTTTCTATGTGTCTGAAAGTTGGACAATGAGTAAGACTGACTAACAATCGACACATTTGAATTTTGCTGACAGAAGAACATCAAATATTCCATGGACTGACAAATGAACAAATCTGTCTTAGAAGTTCAGGGTGCTCCTTAAAGACAAGGATGGTGAAACTTCATCTCACATACGCTGAGCATGTTGTCTGTAGGGGCAAGTCTTTAGGAAAAAACACCACGCTGGAAAGACAGAGGCTCAGCAAAAGAAAGCAAGACTTTCCATGAGGTAGACTGACACAATGAATGACTCCAGCAATGGGTCTGAAGTTGTTATCAAGTCAGCTCTGATTCATGGCAAACTGACCTGAAGTATTATAGAATAAAATTTCCAGTGTTGAGAGGGAAAACACAACCCAAAAACAATGGGTAGAGCAGGTAGAGATGGTGACAGCGGTGTAATATAGGGCCAGGTTCTGATCTGCTGTTCAGAACAATGGTGCCCTCCATCATAATCAACTCAGTAACACCTCACAGCAATAACATAGTAAATTCAGAGTTTTAGCTTTGTGGAAGTATATTTTCTTTCCTCTGATGCTGGAGAAGAGTACTGAATATACCATGGACTTCCTGGAGAACAAATATGTTCATCCTGGAGAGGGTTTCATCTGACATTCTTTAGGCATGTTTCAAGGTGGGTCCAGTCCTTGGAGAGGGACATAATGCTTGCAGGATAGAGGGACAGCGCAAGAGAAGACCATCGATGAGATGGATTGATTCAGTGACTGAAGTAATGAGGGTTGATGTGTCAGATACAATAAGGTTGGCACAGGATAGAGAAGGTTTCAGGGCTACTGTACATAGGGTCTATGAGTCACAAGTGATTCAACATCACATAACAACAACAACCACCCTCTTGGAAAGCCAGTTTTGATGGATTCTTAGTTTACTATGCTGTTTAGGGAGCTCTGCTGGCCTAGAGGTGAGAAGTTGTGCTGCAAATCTGAAGGCACGTGGTTCAAATCTACCAGTTGCTTCATGAGGGAAGGATGGGCAATCTCCTCCCACACAACTGAATGCTTCTGAAAACCTACTGGAGGGTCAGCTATGGGTCGGTCGGTTATGACTGGGTGATATTATGGTTTATTGCCATAGAAATATAAAAGTAGCATAAATGAGAAGTTTTAACAAACTAGATGGCAAATAGTAACAACAGAGGTGCATGTACACCAAATCATTCAATGAACACAACATAGAATACATTATAGGAGTATTTTGGACTAAACCAAGAAAGTAAAAAGTAGTTCAATTATACTTCACAGCTAGAGAAATACATTGAGTTTGATTTCCCATATTTTCAATATAAAGATATTTAACAACCTATACTTGGACCAAGAGGCAGTCGTCAGAACACAGCAGGGTAACACTGCTTGGCTCAAAATTGGGAAGGGTGTATGCCAGG
>NW_006399758.1:10925844-10932014 GCF_000299155.1 Elephantulus edwardii | reverse complement strand
TGTGTCAGAGACAGTGAGATTGGCACAGGATAGGGCAGGGTTTAGGGTGGTTGTACATAGGGCCACTATGATTTACAGGCAACTCAATGGCACATAACAACAACAACAACAACATGGACATTTTAGGGAGTTCTGGTGGCTCAGTGGCAAAAAAAAATTGTGCTGCCAATGCAAAGTTAAATGATTCAAACCAGAAGTTGTTTCTTAAGAGAAAGATGGGTAATCTCCTATTTGAAGTGCAGCCTCTGAAAACCTATGGGAGGGTCAACTATGATTCAGTTCAGTCTTGATGACACACAACAACAAGATCATGGGCACTTTAATGCCTCAAAATTCCACAAAGTCACAATGTGTCCTAATTCCATCACTTGCTATGCATCTGAGAGATGGAAAATGTATAAGGATGATAGTAGGAAAACTGATGCATGTGAGTTGAGGTGTTGGAGGAGGGTACTGAATGTCCCATAGACTGCCAAAAGAACAAACAGATAATGTCTTGGACTCCCTTCCAAGCCTGAACCTGCTTTGCTTCTGTGATTAGATGAGATCACGTGCACTCCGGGTAGTATGGCCATAGACAGATAATGTCTTGGAGATTTTGAAGCCAGAGTGGTCCTTGGAGGCAAGGATGGTGAAGCTTCATCTCACATACTCTGGGTATGTTGCTAGGAGAGGCTATTCCTTGGAGAAGGATATCCTGCTTGGAAAGGTGGAGGCACAGTAAATGGGAGGAAGGCTCTAAACCAGGTGGACTGACACAGTGACTGCAGCAATGGGTTCCAGTGTGCCAGAGAGGTTGGCACAGGATACAGGATACAGTTCAGATCTATCATGTATAGTGTCAGTATATGTCATTCTTGACTTGGCAGGACCCAACAACAATAACAAAAACATAACAGAAGGCTTCACAGCCATGTGGGTATGATCAGGCTTGGATCAAGGGCATGTCTGCCCTGAACACTCTGCCAATTAATTATTGTTGTTGCTGTTAAGTGCCGTCAAGTCGTAGATGACTCATAGCAACCCTATGAATGAAAGACCTGAACACTTATGTAACTTTCATCATTTCTCCAAGTTCATAGAGTCACCACAGGCAAGCTATTTTGGAAGTAGATGCAACTCCTGCTTCCAAGCTTGTTTTAACCAGGAAGCTCCACCAAACACTGTCCACCATGGTTAACCATTGACATATCTGACACATCAGTGTCACAGTGTTTAGCATCACAAACACCACGAGTTACCTCTGTACAGCAAATGGACAGACCAGTATTATACCAATTAGAAGATTGTTTGACCAAAAACAATTAAAATCAGGCCTGAGTGCCACAGATTAAAATCACTCACCACCTTTGACTTGACAGCATAACTTTCAGTTTCCTCAAGTAATAGTTAAATAATAGTCAAATTAGCAGGCTTCCTATATACATATGGGTATCCCTCTATCACTGGCAGCACTATACTTCAGGATAGACCTTTTTACTCCCCTATAAAAAAGGTAGTTTAATCCATTATGCGGTATGTAGAAAAGGGGAAAGGTACAGAGATAAAAGAGTCAGGAAATCAGAAAACAGAACAGCTAAACCCCAAAATCCTGAAGATTACACTTTATATAGAAAGATTTTAACAAGGTCACATTGTTGAAGTTCCATTTACATCAAGGTGATAAAAAGGGAGTTATTTTAGACAATTTTTTTTCACTGTTTTTGTTGTTGTTGGTTTTTGTTGTTGGTTTTGTTTTTGTTTTTTTTTTTGCTTTTGAAGATGAATGCCACACCATTCCTCTTCACTTTGCCATGCTCAGTAGAACATATGATTATCTAATTAAAAAGCAGCCAAACACTATTCCATTTCAGCTCTCCAATGCCTAAGCTATATTGATCTTTATCCATTCCATTTCATTTTGGAAAGCTTCCAGTTTTCCTAGGGTCATATTAATACATTTCATGTTCCAATTATTAATGGATGTTTGCAATTGTTTTCCCTCATTTTGTAGCTAGCCACTTCAGCAGATGAAAGTCCTTCTTTTGCAGAAAGCTTTATTCCATCCATGTCAGTAAGAAAGACTCTACTTAAAGTATGCAGAACTTCCCAAGTTAACATTTGAGTGTTTTCTGACTTAAGGGACTCAGCTTCAGGCACTATATCAGACAATGTTCTGCTGCTCTTCTAAGTTTTTCACTGTCCCATTGTTTCAGAAATAAATGTTCAGTTCTGCTACCTAGTCTTTGTCTGGAAGCTCTGCTGAACTCTCTTCCTCATAGGTGAAGGTGACTCTGCTAGTATTAGAAGTATCAGTGGCGGGGAGCTCTGGTGGCCTAGTGGCAAGAAGCTGCACTGCAATCCCAGAGGAACACGGTTCGAATCCACCAGACGCTCTGCCGGAGAAGGAGGCGCAATATCCTTCTGTACCAGTCAGATCTGATTTGAAGGTACACGCACACAAAATAAAAATAAATAAATAAATAAATAAAATAAAATAAAGAAGTATCAGTGGCATTGCCTCCAGTATAACAGCAACATGCAAGCCACCACAGTACAACAACCGGAGAGCAGTGGAAGTAGCATATGCCAAAGAATTACTCCATTTCAGAATTTCCAGCAGCTAAATTATCCACTGTTAGCTAGTTGTCCTCAGGTTTCATGCCAAGTCCTGTGTTTGCACCATAATCTTGCCCACATGAACTGTAAAACACACTACTTTGACAGGAGCTAAGCTACTTCAAATTTTGCCAAGTAAATAAAGAGTTACATATAGAAATCTAAATTAAATAGAAATTGGGCTCATGAGAAATCTATACCTAGATCAAGAAGCTGCTGTCTGAATTCAGTAAGGGAACACTGCATAGTTTGAGACCAAGCAGGGTGTGTCAGGGCTGTATCCTTTCTCCACACCGATTCAATCTGAATGCTGAGCCAATAATTTAAGCCAGGACTCTCTGAAGAGGAATGAAGCATCAGGATCGGAAGAAGATTTCACAGCAACCAGCATTATGCAGATCAGACAACCTTGCCTGCTAAAAGTTGAAGAGGCTATTAAATGCTTGCTGCAGAAGATCAAAGACTGCAGCTTTCAGTATGAACTGCATCACAACATCAAGGAAATAAAGAACTTCACCACAGGACAAACAGTCAACTTTACGATAGATATAGAAACGACTGAAACTGTCAATGATTTCATGTTGCTTGGTTCAACAGCAGTCAGGAAATCAGGACATGTACTACTGTATTGGGCAAGTCTACTGTCAGAGACCTCTCCAAAACATTGAAGAGCAATGATGTCAGTTTGAAGACTAAGATGTGCCTGATTCAGATCACAGTCTTCTCAATCACCTGCTATGCATCACATAGAGCTGGACAATGACTAAGGATGCCTTTGAGTTCTAATACTGGAAAAGGGTACTGAATATCCCATGGACTGCTAAAAGAACAAAGCTAAGTCTTAGAAAGGGTGCAGTCAGAGTGCTCCTTGTAAGCAAAGATGAAAAAACTCTCTGTCCTTCATACTTGGGACATGTAGCTAGGCCAGGCTATTCTTTGGAAAGGGACATCATGATCAGAAAGACAGAAGATCAGTGAAGGAGAGGAAGACTCCTTAATGAGATGGATCAACACAGTAACGTCATCCACGGGCTCAAGTGTGTCAGAGATGATGTGTATGGTACAAGACAGGGCAGGATTCAGGTCAGTTTTTCACAGGGTTGCTATGAGTCATACTCGAATCAACAGTATCTAACAACAACATAGTTCTAATTTACTGTAGTAGATGCAAGATTTTTTATGAATTGATATCTCAAGGGGAAAAATAATTTTGATTTAAAATTGTTTTTAAAATGTACTGTCACCCAAAATTACTGTAATTACAGTATGATACTAGGACAATTACCAGTACATTAACCAATGAAATAAAGTTGAGAATCCAGAAATAAATCATCTACCTAGGGACAATTGATCTTCAACAATGTGATGAAATCTGTAAGTGGGGAAACAGTCTCCTTAACAAATGATGCTGGCACAAATGGTATCTAGTCACAGAAAATTGATGCAAAACCTTATCTCATACCATATACAAAAACATAACATGAGTCAAGATCTCAGTGTAAAACCATTTTTAGAAGCATCTCAAATAATAAATAAGATGCTATAAATAAACATAGTCACAAAGGCAAAATCATGATGCAAGTATTCTCAAAACTTGTATATAAGCTACCTTTACAACATATTTCGCTGCCACCCGGTCAGAACTGACCCATAGCTAATCTTCTGGCAGTTTTTCAGGCCTGTAAATCACATGGTAGGAGATTGCTCATCTTTCTCTACAGAGCAAGTAGTAGATTCGAACTCTCTGTCTTTGGGTTGGCAGTGCTACTCCTTACTCATTAAGCTGTCATCTTTACTATGGTTTAAATTGCTTTGAAAATAGAGGGTCAACAAAAGAGAAGAAGGACCTCAAGAACATGGATTGACAGTGACTGCCCATAACGGGCTTGAGTGTGTTGCAGAGTATGTGGCTGGTACAGAACCAGGCAATTTTTCGATCTGTTGATCATAAAGTCACTATTGTTATGTACCGTTGAGTAACCTGTGACTCACAGCAACCCAATGTACAACAGCTCTGAAGCCTGCCCTATCCAGAGCCAGTCTCACTGACAATGACATACCTACCCTCATTACCCTAGTTATTGTATCAATCCATCTCATCTTGGGTCTTCCTCTCCTGTGCTTCCAAGCATGATGTTCTTCTCTAAGAACTGGTCCTTCCTGGCTATGCGTCCAAAGTATGTGAGACGGAGCTTCAAAATCCTAGCCTCCAAGGAGAAACTTGGTTTCACTGTTTCCAAGATAGACTTACTTGTTTTCTTGGAGGTTCATGGTATATTCAGACTCTTCTCCAGCACCACAACTCAAAGGCATCAATTCTTCTGTCATCCTTAGTTACTGGCCAGCTCTCTGATGCATAACAAGTAATTGTGAAGACCATGGCCTGGAGCTCTAAGCTTTCTAAGCACTCTGGAGTGTTCCGTGCCAGTAGATTTTTCCCAGTGCAATTTGCCTTTTGATGTCCTGAATGCTGGTGCCAAGAGTGTTGATTGTGGAGCCCCACAAGGTGTAACTGTCAACAACCCCAATCTGTTCTCTACATATCATGGTGCTGCTATTTGGTCCAGTGGTGAGCATTTTTGTTTTCTTGATGTTGAGAGCTTCAATCCATTTTGAAGACAACAGTCCTTGACCTTCTGCAGTAAGTGCTTCAAGTCCTCCTCAGTTTCAGCAAAAAAAAAGGTTGTGTCATCTGTATGGCATAGGTTGATGATGAGTCTTTCTCCAATCCTTATAAAAGCTAGCCTCCCAAATTATCTGTTCTGAAAATCAACTGAAAAGGTATGGAGAAATGGCACCTACCTGCAATTGATTTCGATAACACTCATTAGGCCTGTTCAAAGTGTCTCACTCTAAAAAAGTGCTGTTTTATTAAAGAAAAGCAAGTCGGTGGTGGTATTATGTGACCCTGAAGTAGAACAGACTCACAGCTGACCCTCGAGCTGGTTTCCAGAGGCTATAAATCACATGGAAGGGATTGCCATCTTTCTCCTGAAGAGCAACTGGTAGATTAGAACCACAGGCCTTTGGGTTGGTATCACAACTCCTTACCACTGCCCATCCTTCTCCTGTGGAGTTCTGGTGACCTAGTGTTAAGCTGTGATGCCAACCCAAAGGTAAGTGGTTCAGATTCACAAAATGCTCTACGGAAGAAAGATAGGTAATCTCCTCCTGTGCAATTACCTACCTCTGAAAGCTCGATGGAGGGTGAGCTCTGGGTCAGTTCTACTCGATGGTACACAACAACATGGAGGCATATATGTGCACAGGTACATTCCAGGTACATAGAAATGAAACTCTGCTCCTATTCATTCTCACAATGCTGTGCTTATACTCACTGTGGCAGCCACTGTCTCAATCATATCATGGAGGCTTTGTGCCCTTTCCCTGCCCCTCTATTTTCCAAACACGATGCCCTTCTCCAGACACAAACTCCTCCTGATAAATGGTTGCGTGTGTATGTATCCATATTTCTATGCCCAATATCACTGATTTCACATGCAAGCAAGATTCTACTGAAGATTATCCAAAAACGATTAGAACAGCACATCAGCAGAGAACTGCCAGAAGTC
>NW_006399758.1:10923622-10924579 GCF_000299155.1 Elephantulus edwardii | reverse complement strand
ATACATTATGCTGTTGTTGGTTGCCTTCAAGTCAACCACGACTCATACTGACCCCATGAACAAAAGGCCTGAAGACCCTCTTCAACCATCGATATTTATCAAAGTTCATAGTTTCTGGAGGTACGTTATTTAGGAAGTGGATGCCACTTCTGCTTCCGAACCTATCATTGTACGTTATTGTTATGTGCGATTGAGTCACCTGTGATGACCCTGTGTACAGCAGCTCTGAACCCTTCCCTGTCCTGAGCCTGTCTTACTAACTCCGCACACCAACCCCTACTGCCCCAGTCAATCCATTCCATCCAGGGTCTTCCTCTCCTGTGCTGTCCACCAACACTTCCAGGAATGAAGTCCTTCTCCAAGGACCGATCTCTCCTGGCCACATGCCCAAAGTAAGTGAGGCACAGCTTCAAAATCCTAGCCTCCAAGGAGAGACTTGGTTTCACCCTCTCCAAGACCTATTTGTTTTCTTTGCAGTCCATGGTATATTGAACACTCTTGTCCAGCATTGTATGCGTGTGTGTGTGTACACACAAACCACAGAAACTGCACAGTTACAGATACTTCTTACATATAGCCATATACCTCACATGACTGGATTTCTGGGTTTAAAGGATTTACTCCACAGTTTTGTGAGACAACGTGGTGTTCCACATCATACTTTGTTTAGTGTCTTAAAAAGTTAGAAAGCCACATAAGATACAATTATTGATCTTTACTCAAGTGGAAGGAAATAGAAAAAAAATAAAAGACTCAAAGAAGAGACTAGCCACCAGGGGCAAATAGTTCATTTGACCAAGGCCTCATCTAACTTGAGACCAGAACTAGATGGTACCACTACTCCCACTACTAAACATTCTATCCACCCAGACCACAAAAGATAGACCCTGACATGAAAGGAAATCATGGGGAAAGCACCAAAAAAAAGGAAAGAAACGAAAGAAAGAGAGAAAGAAA
>NW_006399758.1:10920467-10922904 GCF_000299155.1 Elephantulus edwardii | reverse complement strand
AAAAAATAAGAAACATTTCTTAACTTGGAAAATCATAATAGGAGTATATAATCAGATCTCTGATATTTTCAAAATTAAACCAAACTTTCCTTATTATTGCCAATGCATCTACACAACAAAAGAAAACTTGGAAAACCACCTGTTTTCTGGGATTAGTAAAAAAAAAAAATTATAACATGTCTAATCTTTTTAAACATGTAACCCAGGTATTAAGTACATAAGCATTATTTATACTGTTACTTTAAAATTTCAGATACTGGGCCCGTTCACTGACCTAATCCTTATTCTCTCGGTAAAGTCAGACATTCAGAACAGAAAAGTTGACCAGTTTGTACTTAACAAATTCCTGGAGCAGCAGGAAGTCCAGAGAGCTCTAACAAGACATTAGAGTAACAACACTCATTTCATACATGATATTTCTTCACTGGTTTTCTAGCATGAAGAGGAAGAGGCTGCAAACAAGTGATATGTTTATGTCCTTATATTCCAATTTTATGAAGTATAAGCAATTCTACAAACTCTGTAGTAATCAAAACAGGTGAATGAAGACCTATGTCCTCTTCAGCTTTAAGTAAATTAGAATTTATTATCTGTATTTCTCCTCTCAATTATTGAAAGTGCATATCAATCTTTTAAAACTAATCATCACTATAATTCAAGTGAATATAATGTTTCTTAAAAACTTAATGGAATAAATCATATGTTTGTTGCTGATTAGATCTAAAGCTTTAATGTTTCCCTTGCTCTAAATTAAAAATTAATCAGTGCAGAACTATCTGGTTAGCATAATAAAAAGCCTCACTTGGCAGTAATAAATAAAGTTTATTTCCTACATATATCGTACATTTGTATGTCTTTCAAACTCCATTATCAACTGGACAGACTCTTGGGAATTTTTCAATAACTGAACAAATGAGAACATAATCTATTAAAAACATTAAAAACAATTCCGTTGTTCTTTCTGACAAATCACATTTATATGTTAGGAAAGTAGCCAACAAGTGAAAACTCTGAATGTATTCCTTTTCAGCTTATTCTGATGCTGTGGATACAGTGCTCCAAGGTATTTGTTATGCTCATGCGTTCTTAATTGTATGGAAATATGTGTGGCCTCCATTGATCAAATTATATAAAGGAGTGATATAAAGTATAATAGCACCAGAAACTCTTGTTTTGCTCTTATATTGTCTTCATTTTCTAACACTTTCTGCAATAACAAAAATTTGGGGGGTGGCTGATAGGGGAGGGAATCTCAAGGACACAGAGTTTGGTGGGCAGGGGTCAAAGAATTGGGAAAGATACAGTGGGGACCTATAAGGTGTGGTAATGGTGGGCATGGTGGTTAATTTTATAAAACACAATATATGGGAATAATAATATGAAACACAATGTGAACCCAAGGAATGCGTAAAACAATGTATATAAACGAAACCCAGTGCGTAAGAATTTTGTATGCATATCAATATAAAATGTCTTAAAAATTAGGACAATTCCAAGACTCTGTGACCCTAAGCAGCAATTAATTTTTATAATCCTATCTCTCAAAACAGTATGTTAACTTGAAGCTGGGTGGAAAAACTTGGGAAAGCGTGCAAATATTGGTCATTTGAAATCTGCCCTCTGTAAAGAAAAGACCTCTTTGACAGTGCCCTTGCATTCCCCAGGTATTGTTGCTGTTTTCTTTTCCTTTGGTTAGGGGTATTAATTTGCTGATTTGTTTTTAATCTGTAGTTTTTAATAGCTTTTCTTTCATCCCAAAGTACCTCCTTCGTTCTCCGTGATCTCCAGTGCGCTGGCTTTTCAGTCTCCCACAGACACCTCAAGCAGTGCATTCCAAGGAAGCGCTGTGCCTGCTCTTTGGGAGTGGCCAGCTCCATCCACCCTGGCCCTTCTTCATGGGATGGGGCTTGGTGCTCACTGGTCCTGACCCCATTCCGAGGGACTGTTGGACCAGGAAGCAGAGGGACCCTGGGCGCCCCCCCCCCACCATGCCTGAATGTGGTCCAAGCACGTGCCACCCTTACCCAGGCCCCTGACACCCGGTGGGACGCTTTGCTCCAAACTGGTTTCGGTGCCCCATTCTCTTTTTCTTGGTGGTGGGAGCCCGAAGGTAATGTCTATTTCCCACATATAGGTGTAGGTTCAGTACCTTTCTCCTACAACGCAAAGGCTCTGTAACGCAAAGGATTTCTTTATCTGGCGACCAATATTAGTCTCTCAGTTGGCCAGTTCCAAGCTCGCAAGGGCTGAAGCCTACTTTACATGAGCTCAGCTTCTGACCGTATTCCATCCCACTGGGAAGCACCTCCTCCACTTTTGGGGGGTCTACTATGGACCACACTAAAAAAAAAAAAAGATCCCACTCACAAGAACGGTGGACACTGCCAGAAGAAAGTGTGTGTATGCGTGCAGTTATCTGAGTGTGTCCACTCATGCG
>NW_006399758.1:10917126-10919617 GCF_000299155.1 Elephantulus edwardii | reverse complement strand
GCAAACAGCCCGGGCTTCTCCCCAGGCTGTCTCGCCCCGCGCGCTCTCCCTAGCGACAGTGCCGCTTACAAAGCCAATGGTGAAGGTGCTTCTTTCAAAGTGCACATAAATCTAGTGCTTGTTGGCTGCTTCTTGGCAGCCACAAATGCGGTTAAGAGGAGGTAGTTTCCACCGCCGCTTCTGAGCATTACCTTGGTACCTCTTCATCTTACCTGAACTACTACTTCTGTGTCCAAGGACAGCAGAGCCTTAAGAAGAAGCGTGGCTGTGAGGGTTTGTCCTGTTCATGAAGTTGCTTTCTTTAAGAAATTTGACAGCCTGGGGCAAGTAGACCTGCCAGTGCAGCGTGGAATCCAGATGCGTACATTCAAAGGCTGGGAGCAAACCTACAGCATTTGATGGTGAAACAAGATAAAATCTTTCCAAGTTTGTCTTAAAACTGCACATCTTCCATTGCCCGAATAGCTGGTCATCTCAGATGCAAAGCCATTCTACTTAACAATGTTCATTCTGCATGCCTCATGATCTCCTTAGGTTTAATCAATACCGCGCTTATTACACTGGGATGTCAGAGTTGAAGAAATATAGAAACCTCATAGATTTCTTCGCATACATCTCTTGTGCAGTAGAACCTGGGATGTTTTTAGGGAAGTGTCCCTGTACATAACAATTTCAAAAGATGTATATTAATAAATAGCTTGAAATAATGTGATGAGTTTTTCCTAAACAGTATGCAACCATGTAGATATGTTTCTACTGTATCCTGGGTTTCCATATTCATAATGTATTTGTTGGTGTCAGGGTTTCCTGTATTTTAAATGATTCGAGGAAATGTGCAATAGTGATCAATGAAATGGAATCATTGATTCCATTGAATCATTGAGATGCCGAATTACTCCATACTGTACAGTTGCACATAACAATTCAAAGATAAGCAATACATCTAAAAGAGTGGCTACGATTTAAAGTTAAAATTCTCTGAAAACCTCAGAAACGTTGCTGATGTTAAAAATGCCCAAGTCATTCTTTTCATGCTCAGCCCAGTAAAAGTCCCACAGAATAACAGTAGGGGAGCCAGGTTTGTCATATGTTTTTCACTGGGATTCGCCGGTATATATGTGTATTCCTTAAAATTTTCAGGAGAAATTAAATATAAAATGAATACCAACAGCTTTACTTGTAATAAGGCATTGGTCCCTAACTACTCTTAAGAAAGACCTTCTGTAACCCAAGTGTTTTTTTGATGCAACATAGTATCAAAAGTATCATAGTATCATGTTGTTATTGTGGTTAATTGCCCTCAGAGTTGTAGGAGAGTCATAGGCGACTGACTCATAGGGAACCTATCAATGAAAGACCCAAACACTTGTAAAACTTTTATTGCTTCTCCAAGTTTATAGACTTTCCAGAAGCAAGCTATTTCAGAAGTGGATGCCACTCCTGCTTCCAAGCTTGTTTTAATCAGGGAGCTCCACCAAACACTGTCCACAATGGGTAACCATTGTTGCATTTGACACATAGTGTCACAGTGTTCAGCATCACAGCAACGACGAGTTACCTCTGTATAGCAAATGGACAGAATGGTGCTATACAACCTAGAAGAATGTTTGATAAAAAACAAAATCAGGCCCGAGGGCTGCAAATTAAAGTCACCTACCTTTGGCTTGGTAGCATCACTTGCTGTCCACTAGGCCAACTGAGCCCTCACGTTGTTTTTGTTGTTGATGTTAAGTGCCGTCGAGTTGTAGGCGACTCATAGTGACCCTATGATAGTATCATAGGAGAACCAAAATAACTTTCAGAAACAAGAGACTACTTCTTTCCAAAGGCATGAGAAGAATACTTTTCCGGTAGAAAATGGAATGTTTCTTTCAGACAATTACATACTTAAGTCCTCACCATTTTCCTACTACTGGCGGGGGTGGGGGTGGGGGGGAATATCTCTTTCTGATGGCAAATATATACATACTTACATGTTTCAAAATAACAAATTTATCCAAGTCACTTTTTAATTCAGAAGATCTTTTAGAAGTATTTCAAGGCCTATATCAACACTCCATAAACATTTCTTGTTTATTTCCACTTATCCCAAACCTGAATTCACTGTTTTAATAAATGACTGTGTGGACCACAACAAGCTGTGGCTGATTCTGAGAAGAATGTGAATCCCAGAACATTTAATTGTGCTAATGTGAAACCTATATTTGGACCAAGAGGCAGTCGTCAGAACAGAGCAAGGAGGCACTACATGGTACAAAATCGAGAAGGGGGTCCGTCAGGGATGTATTCTGTCTTCATACCTTTTCAATCTATATGCAGATCATCCGAGACGCTGGGGTGTACGAAGAGGATTGTGGCATCAGGATTGGTGGAAGAGACAACAACAACGTGCGTTATGCAGATGACACAACCCTGATTGCTCAAACTAAGGAGGACCTGAACTGTTTGCTGTAGAAGGTCAAGGACTGCAGCCTCCTATATGGACTGAAAC
>NW_006399758.1:10899856-10904927 GCF_000299155.1 Elephantulus edwardii | reverse complement strand
GATCTCTTCCAGTCAGTTGGCCAAGTGGTTGTTCTCCAGATTTCTTGGAGGTAGCAAAACTAAATTGGGTTAGATCACTTGTACACAAATAATGAAGGTCAATATTAGGACTGTGACTGTAGGGATGGACAGGGTGGAATATAGCCCAGGAATACGGAGGATGAGGTACCCTCAGATGTCTTAAATGAAGCTAAGAGGTAATAAATTATTCATTCCTTTGACCTCATCCAATGAATACTTGGTAGGATCATGTTTTCATTTCTTTTTCCCTATTTTCAAATCTGAAGCTATTTCTATCTTTCCTCTGTATCTTGACAACTTGCCAATAATTGAGTGTGTAGATATCAGCTTTCATTAGTAGGAATGACTGCATCTCATTTCCTAACACTTGTTCTTTCTCTCCCTTTGCCATCTAGTCTGAACCAAGTCGTACTTGACCTTCCACTGTGTTTCTAACACTGTAATTGGAGCCACTGGTGGATTTGAATCACTAGAGAAGGTCAGTTTTGGGGTTAGTGTTGCAACTGCCTACAGGCTAAGCCACTGCAGCACCCCAGTTGATATTAGGAGCCTAGTGAACAGGAGCTGAATAAATGAATGACATTTTAGATAATTTCAAAACAGCCATCATCTGTTGTGCTAAACGTTGCCTCTGATACATGGCACATGATTCTACTTTGTTTATTTACTTATTTGGTTTTAAATTGAAAATGTTAAAATCATGAACTATATCTTAAAAATTGTCTTTAATAATTACTTTACAACATGGGCCATAGTGTATTTTCATTATAGTTGGTTCTTGGTAAGCATGTACTTAATTTAACTACAATCCTACTGCTGTATATGTAAGAATTTATTTCATGCAGTCTCTTTAAGATTAGCTAACACGAATCCATTGCCTTGAGCTGAATTTAACAACTTTCTTGAGATCCTTTGCCTATTGTTGGCATAGGGACAGCATGAAAAGTCCATTACTCTGTGAGGATGATTTGACCTCATTGTGTTATAGGAATGCCTGTCAGCACAATTTACTAATACACAGAATCCAATTTATAGAATGTACTAACGCCCTTGTCTAACTCCATTTGTAAGACACCTTGCAACACCCCTTAACAAATATTTGATGCAAGACAAGAGAATAATGATGAAGTTTAGTTGACCTAATTAGGAAGTATTAGTAATGCAAGCCCTTTAAATACATTAAATATTGAAATTTTTCAGAGAGCAGAGAAGTTCTATGTAGGTTTTCACAAATTTAGCCTGATCACCCTGAAGCATCTTGCCCATTTCTATGTTTTATTCACCATGCAACTTTGCCAGGAATCTTTGTATTTGGAGAAATAGATGCCCATATTTTCTAGAAGAACCCAGTGTACCCTTTAACATTCTGATTTTTTAGTTATTAAATGGTTAGATTACATCAAACAGCTGCTTTGAATTTTTATAAAATTTCATTCATCTCTTCAACTTCTGTTTATTGAGCTCCTGATACCAGGAAAGGAGATGCCCGTCACACAACGTAAGCTGATATCTACAAACTAAGTTCTTGACCAGTGTTTCAGGATCCTGGGTAAGAGTGGGGAAAACATCACAGAAGCCATAAAGCAGAGGGTTGGGTATTTGTAATGTTCGAAGGTAATTACTTCTCTGAATGCAATTTGATTTCAAACTTCGACCTGTGAGAAGATCAATAATAATGATTTTTCCATTACATCTGAAAGTTTATATACTTTATTATAAGTTAAACTCATACATGGTGAGATATTCCATATGTGGGCATTTTAAAAATATGTTTCTTAGTAGATAGTCAGAACTGTAAGTACATATTAAAGCTAATGCAAAAAAGTGTTTCTTATCATTTAGCATATGGAAATGCATTTTGAATTGAGAAGGACATCGACTCCAGTATACTGTTATGTTTGTGATTGGCATGACTGCTCATATATCTTAGTATAAACTATTTTATGAAGGATATATAAGGTGTTTTCTGAATTTGGTACTGTTTAAGTAGCTCCTCAGGAGAAACAAGATACTTGGGAAGTATTTTCATGTTTGTTCTAAGGTGGTGGGTGAAGTACACTTAAAAGAAGAGACACATCAATTGAAACCTATTAGGCAATGATTTTGAAGCTCTGTCTCACATACTTCAGGCACATGACCATGAAGGACCAAACCTTGCAGGACATCATGCTTGGACTGGTGGAGGAACAGCTAAAGAGAGGAAGACCTAGGATGAAATGGATTGATTCAGTGACTGGAGTAATGGGGGTAGGTGTGACAGAGAAATGAGGTTGGCTCACGTTAGAGGAGTACATAGTGTTGCTATGAATATCAAGTGACTCGACAACACATAACAACAGCAGGGCATACTCATTATAAATACTGACCTTGGAGTTCTAGCCTAGGATAGAACCTGTATTTTGCCATTTACTATCTGTATGATTTCCAGGAGCCTATATAACCTTTCTATCCTCAGTATCTTCATCTAAAAACTGAGGATAGATAGTAGTTAGGTTATCAATTTGATGAGATTATATGAGATAATGTGGTAAGCACCAAGCAAAGGACTTGACAGTAAAAATTCAGTCAAGGGTAGTAGCTATCATTCTTATTATCACTATTATCCTATCTTCTTCACCATCATTATCATTCTAAACTCCCTGAAAGTTAGACTTGCAAAGTTCACATACATTATGCTATAGCAATTATCTGAAGAAACTCAAAATAGAGCATGGTGCAGTAAAACAAGATATTATAGTTTCAATCTAATGAGACTGCCAAGATAGTCTAAATATAAAGAAAAAATAGAGTCCTGTATGATGCATAGATGATAATATAATGGAATTGTATTGTGCTATAAAAAGAAACATTGAGAAATGAATGACATTTTCCGTAGGAATTTATTGATGATTATCTA
This sequence comes from Elephantulus edwardii, assembly GCF_000299155.1. Lineage (NCBI taxonomy): Eukaryota > Metazoa > Chordata > Mammalia > Macroscelidea > Macroscelididae > Elephantulus > Elephantulus edwardii. The sequence continues at coordinate 10,902,010 of NW_006399758.1, read as the reverse complement.
ATTATATCTAGCAAAGGAAAAAATCCCCACCTCAAACAACCCTATTGTCTTTCAATCAATCTCAACCCTTAGCAACTCTGTAGGAGAGAGTAGAACTGTCCCATTGGATTTCCAAGCCTGCATATGGGAGTAGATTTTAACAGCTTTCTTCTGTTAAACAGCTTGTTTGTTCAAATGATGATGTTCTGGTTAGCAACCAAAAGCTTAACCAACTGCCACTGTTTTTGTTGTTAGTTGCTGCAGAATCTGGTACAATTCACAAAAATCCTATGAACAAAGGATCTGAACTCTGCGCTGTTCTCTGTCCCCATCATCTCTGACATGCTTGACCTCATTGTCACAGTCCCTGTATCAATCCAGCTCACTGAGGATCTTCCTCTCTTTCACTTACTTTCAATACGTCAAGGATGAGGTCTTTTTCCAATGACTGCCCCTCCATAAAACATGCCCAGAGTATGTGGAATGAAAAATCTTTGCCATTCTCATCACCAAGGTGCACCTTGGTTGCATTTTCTCTAAGAAAGTCTATTTCTCTGCTTCAACTTCTCTGCTTTGAAAACTCTGCGAGGAAGTGCACTCTATTATATAGGGTTGCAATGAGTCAGAATTGACTCAAAGGCAACAGGTTTTAATACTATTAAGTAGTCCTGGTAGCACAAGCTGCTAACCAAAAATCCAGTGCTTCCAACCCACATGATACTCCATGGGAGAAAGAAATACTATTATGTTCCAGTAAAGATTTTAACCTTGAAAACCCTATTTGGGGAGCTCTGGTGGCCTACGGGCAAGAAGCTGTGCTGCAATATAAAAGGTGCATGGTTCGAATCCACCAGATGTGCCAGTTGGATCTGATTTGACAGGACATAACAAGAAAAAAAACCCAACAAAACCAAAACCCTATTATAGGATAGTTCACCTATGTCCTATGAGGTTGCAATAGACCCATGGGGTATCCTGTGGGGTGCAAGAGCAGTGAGTATGGTTTACTGTGATTAAAAAGGTCCTTAGGATTTGAATTCAACAGTCAACCTAAAGGTTGGTAGTTGGAATCCATCCAAAGTATTAAGGAACCTAGACCTGGAGATTTGCTTCTGTTAAGACTGTTTCAGAAAAGAAAATCTTATTAAGTGGAGCCTAACTCTGTAATGTATGGGAAAAACATGACTCAGAATTATATCGACTTAATGCTAATTAACTGCAAGAAAAATGGTGCTCTTAACACCACATTGGCATCTCACAAGGAACTGAGCAGCAGTGTGTCGAGAATAGCCCTTTTGCTTTGGAGGTTTTTTTGACCAAGAGGCATTTTGATGATGACCTCGACAGTGTGTTGATGTTGGGGAAGTACCATAATTTGCATACGTTACGGTCATTTCTACTCCATTCTAAATGTACCTAACAAACTAAATTATATGTTCCTTGTCATTTTGAATAATGCAAATCAGTCCTTTTGTGATGAACTGAACCTAACTGTCCAGTTAACAATGACTTAATGGTCCTGCTAATCTGAGAGCCCAAGAAGGTGTTGAAGCTTCCAGTAATTGAAATCCTGCTATCTAGGCCTCTTAAGTGGCATTCCTATCTCTTTAACTTTCCGTAATAAATATTTGGTTTTGCTATTTAATTTTTAATGTGTGGAGTGTTTATAAGCAATCCTTACCTAAGTAAAAGAATTTAAATCAATAGACACTTTAATAATATGATTATTTGCATTGAGTTATGAATCCTTTAAAGGCAATACAGAAATATCAAATCATGTCCCTTCCCTTGGAATGAGATATCAGCAAACTGGCATGCTTTGTGCCTGTAATTCCCACCTCCCCCTCCATGGTGTGCGTGTAATTTTAAAAAATTATAGTCTTTCCCTTTTTACCCCAACAAGTCGCCTGTTGTCTTCTTTAGGAAGAAAGAAAAGCAAACCTTAATGGGACTGATATCAGGGTTGGTGTAAGACTGAGAAAAACTGGATAAATTGTGCATACTGCACTGAAGCAAATGAGGGAGTGAATAATTTAAAAGCGATGTTTGATCGCGTATTATGGTTATCACAAGAGTCCACAATTAAGGTTGCACAGTAGATGTACTTGGGGCGGTGGGAGGGGTGTGGGGAGATTGTGTCCCAGGAGGGAGTGTTTCTTTTACTTTTGAAAGAGA
>NW_006399758.1:10858870-10899756 GCF_000299155.1 Elephantulus edwardii | reverse complement strand
CGGCAATGAATGAATGGAAATCCAAAATCTCTGTAAATGCTCATTAAAATTATTTTTAAAAAATTTTAAAAAAAGAATGTTACAGGATGGTGAATTTAGCAAAAGGAAGAAGAAAATACAAGAGGCCAAGAAAGCAAAAGCTGATTTGGTAAAGGAAACAATTCTTCTCACCAGGGAGCAGGCATTCTGCCCAGGACAGGATGTGCTATTGCTCCAGTCTGGCTATCAAGGCATTAGTAACACCGGGTCTATTCTCAAACATGCATCTGTGAATACCAGCTAATACTCTGTCATAATTAAGCATATCACCACAATTCTAGCACTAAAGCTTGAAGGTGTTTTTGTAGAATTAGTAGAACCACAATTGCCTAGAGGGATTTTTTTTTATTATTATTTTAAAGAAAAGGATGACTTAGCACTCTCTGCAAAAATATACTGGATTCTACAATACCCAAAAAAGTCCGTCAGCAATTTCTCTCCTTCCAAAGCTGATGCTGACCCAGTACTTCGAGATAGCATTCCTTGGCTTCTTACTTTAGATGGTTTTAGTCCACGGAGACAACATATTATAATGTCTAAGAATAAACTAAAGGAGCCCTAATGGTATGGTGGTTAAGTGGCTGCTAGCTGGAAGGTTGGCAACTGGAACCCACCAATTGCTTTGCAGGATTAAGATGTGGCAGCCTGCTTCAGTAAAAATTCACAACTCAAACATGTGGCCATTCTGTCAGAAGAGACTCATAGCTAAGCTTCATTGGGTTTTCAAAGGCTACAGAACACTTGATGGTGCTAATGTGAAACCTATACTTGGACCAAGAGGCAGTCATCAGAGCAGAGCAAGGAAACACTGCATGGTTCAAAATTGGGAAGGGCATACACCAAGGATGTGTCCTGTCTCCATACCTTTTCAACCTGTATGCTGAACAGATTATCTGGGAGGTTGGGTCTATGAGGAGAAATGTGGTGTCAGGATTGGTGGAAGATCTATCAACAATCTGCGTTATGCAGAAGACACAACCCTGCTTGCTGAAATTGAGGAGGACCTGAAGCGCTTGCTGCAGAGAGTCAAGGACTGCAGCTTTCAGTATGGATTGAGGCTCAATGTCAAGAAGACGTAGATTCTCACCACTGGACCAATTGGCAGCATCAGGATGGATGGTCAAGAGATTAAGATTGTTCATAGCTTTAGTTTGCTTGGCTCCACAGTCAGCACAATTGGTACCAGAAGCCTGGAAATTAAAAGACCTATTGCGATAGGAAAGTCTGCTGTTAGGGACCTCTTCAAAGCACTGAAGAGCAATGGTGTCTCTCTGGAGACTAAGGTACATCTGATACAGGCCATGATATGCAATCACTTGTTATGTGTCAGAGAGTTGGACAATGACTAGGGAGGATAGAAGAATCGGTGCCTTTGAGCTGTGATGCTGGAGAAGAGTCTTGAGTGTACCATGGACTTCTAAGAAAAGAAACACTTTCATCCTAGAGAGGGTTAAACCAGCATGCTCCTTAGAGGCAAGGATTCTGAGGCTTTGTCTGACATACTTTGGACATGTTGTAAGGAGGGACCAGTCCTTGGAGAGGGACATCATACTTGGGAGGGTGGAGGGACGGTGCAGGAGGGGAAGACCCTTTATGAGATGGATTGATTCAGTGACTGGGTAATCAGGATGAGTTTATCGGAGAGAGTGTGATTGGCCAGGACAGAGCAGGGCTTAGGGCTGTTGTACATAGGGTCGCTATGAGTTGCAATCAACTCAACGGCACGTAACAATAACAAAAACAACAGAAGGGGAGATGCCCTTTCTCCTTGCTGTTCTTGGTAGATTCAAACTAACTTATTTTAATCTTCATTTAGGTTTGTAGTGAAAACATAGAGACATTTATAAGGCATCAATGAGTTGAGTTGTGGTACTGGAGAAGAGTCTTAAACATACCATGGCCTGTCAAGGGAATAAACAGATGTCTTGGAGAGGGTAAAACCAAGGTGCTCTTGGAAGCAAAGATTCTGAAACTCCTTCTCACATACTTTGGACACGTGGTCATGAGGAACTAGTCCTAGAAGGATGTCAAGCTTGGAACGATGAAGGGACAACACATGAGAGTAAGTGACTAGAGAAGAAAAGGTAGGTGTGTCAGAGATAGTGAGACTGGCTTGGAATATGACATATTTCAGAGCTATTATATATAGGGTCACTTTGAGTCACAGGCTACCCGATAGCACCTAACAACAAGTTGAAAATAACTCAAAGGCAATGACTTGGTTTTGTTAAGGATAAGCTAAATTTCAACAAAACTCAGAGATGCCCACTGTCTGTTTTGTTCTCTCTCTCTCTCTCTCTCTCTCTCTCACACACACACACACACACGTGGGCTGGCATGATAAGGAATGTTGTTGTGGTTGTTATGTGTCAGTTTTATTTTTGTTGTTCTTGTTGTTGTGTTTGTTCTCTTGGTGGTTCATGATAGGTTCAATACTCTTCTTTATCACCACAACTCAAAGGCCTCAATTCTTCTGTCATCCTTAGTTTTTTCCAGCTCTCTTATAAATAACAAGTAATTGTGAAGACCATGGCCTGAGTCAGGTCACTTTAGTCTCTATACTAACATTGTTGCTTCTCAGTACTCTGGAGAAGTCCCTGGCAACAGATTTTCCAAGTGCAATTTGTCTTTTGATTTCCTGACAGCTGGTAAAAGAGAGTTGATTGTGGATCTGAGCAAGTTGAAATTGTTAACAACCTCAATCTCTTCTCACTCTATCATGGTGCTGCCACTGGCCCAGTGATGGGAAGTTTTGTCTTCTTGATATTAAGCTTCAATTCATATTAAAGACTACAATCCTTGACTTTCTATAGCAAGAGCTTCAGGTCCTCTTCAGTTTCAGCAAGCAAAATTGTGCCATCAGAATAATGTAGGTTGTTGATGAGACTTCCTCCAATCCTGAAGCCACATTCCTCCTCATAAAGCCCACCCTCCCAAAGGATCTGTTCCATAGATAAATTGAAAAAGTATGGAGGGAGGACACATCCCTGACATACTCCTTTCCTGATTTTGAACTATGCAGTTGTTCCTTGCTCTTCTGTCCTGAGAACTGCTTCCTGATTTTAGTATAGATTTTGCAAGAGCAAAATCAAGTGTTCTGGAATTCCCATTCTTCTGAAGGTTAGCCACAATTTGTTGTGATCCACACAGTCAAAATGCCTTTGAAACACAGTCAAAATGCCTTTGAACAGGCAATGAAACACAGATGGACAATCCTTTGGAACTCTTTGCTTTTGAAAAAGATCCATCAGACATTGGCAATAATGTTTCTAGTGCCACGACCTCTTCTAAACCCAGCTTGTATTTCTGGTAGTTCTCTGTAGATGTATTGTTCCAGTCATTTTTGGATAATCTTCAGCAGGATTTTGCTTACATGTGATATTAGTGATGTTGTTGTTGTTGAGTGCCATCGAGTCGTAGGTGACTCATAGCGACCCTATGAACGAAAGTCCTCAACATTTGTGATATTGTTTGATTATTTTCATACTCTTTTGGGTCACGTATTTTTGGAATGGTAATAAAATATGGATCTCTTCCAATCAGTTGGCCAGGTAATTGTCCTCCAGATTTCTTGGCATAACCTGGTGAGCACGTCCTGGGCAGCATCTACATTTTTTTAAATATGTCAGTTGGTATAACATCAATTCCTGAGAGCTTGTTTTTTGCCAGTTCCTTTAGAGCAGCCTAAACTTCCTCCTTCATCACCATTACCTCTTGATCATAGGTAGTTTCATAAAATTCTTCTGTGTCAGTCAATTAATTTTGGTACAATGACTCTATATACTCTATCCATCTTCTTTTAATACTTCCTGGATCATTCGATATTCTGCCCATAATATCCTTAAGTATTACAAATCGAGGCTTGAATTTGTTCTTTAGTTCCTTCAGCTTAAGAAATGCTTTTCTGACTCCAGCTCTTTGCACATTTCCTTGTAATACTTTCTTCGTCTTCCTGAAATGCCCTTCAAAATCTTCTGCTCAGCTCCTTTACTTCCTGTTTTCTTCCCTTTGCTTTGGCTTCTTGGTGCTTTAGTGCAATATTTAGAGTCTCCTCTGAAATCCCTCTTAGTCTTTACTTCCTCTTTTGTCATTGTAATTACCTTTTGGATTCTTCATGGATAATATTCTTATTATCCTTCCACAGCTCATCTGGTCTCTGTGTTCATTAGTGTTCAAGGCCTCAAATCTGTTCCTGAGATGGTTTTTCAATTTAAATTCAAGTGGAATAGACTCAAGATCAAATTTTGTTTGTTATGGATTTGATTTTACCTTCTTTGGCTTTTAGTTTGAACTTTGCTTTAAGTAGTTGATGGTCTCTTTTACAATCAACACTTGGCCCAGTACCAGGTAAATTTACTAACTTTGTTCATAACAATTGTTGTTATTGTTGTTGTTATGTGCTGTCGAGTCACTTACAACTCACAGTGACCCTAGTACAACAGCCCTAAACCCTGCTCTATCCCATGCTAATCTTATTATCTCTGACACACCTACCCCAATTACCCCAATAACTGAATCAATCTATCTCATTGAGGGTCTTCCTCTCTTGATTGTCCCTTTACCCTCCCAAGCATGATGTTCCTCTCCAAGGACTGGTCCTTCCTTGCAACATGTCCAAAGTAGGTCAGATGAAGCTTCAAAATCTTTGCCTTCAAAGAACAGCCTGGTTTTACCATCCCTAAAATGAATCTGTTTGTTTTCTTAGAAGTCCATGGTATACACTATTCTCCAGCACCAAAGTTCAAAGCATCAATTTGCCTTCTATCACCCCTAGTATTTGTCCAACTCTCTGATGCATAGAAAGTAATTGCAAAGATTTGGTCTGGATCAGGTGTACCTTAGTCTACAGACTGACATTGTTGCTTTTCAGTACTTTGGAGAGAGATCTCTGGACAAAGACAGTGGGTAGGGGCCAGGCCTGCCAGTTGCCACTCCATGAGGTGGCTCATTTTTAGTTGTGTCCTTTAAAAAGACACACTGAGATCCTGACATGTAAATGAGACTGGAAACAGCCATTGAAGATACTCTCAGTTACTGTCCACTGAAGTCTGGGTGAGGCTGAGCTCACAAAAGAGGAGAGACAGATACCCAGGTGACTATGGAGAGAAAAGATCCCACCACAGGGCAAGTACTGCTGCTAGTACCAAGAGTTGTGATTGTGTCACCAAGCAAACTAAAGCTGTCAACAATTTCAGTCTCTTCACCATCTATCATGATGCTGCCAATTGGCCCAGTGGTAAGAATCTTTGTTTTGTTTCAGCAAGCACAGTTGTGTCATCTGCATAACATATGTTGATGATGAGTCTTCCTCCAATCCTGATGCCACATTTCTCCTCATATAGCCTAGCCTCTTGGATAATCTGTTCTGTGTTTAGGTTGGAAAGGTATGGAGACAGGACACAATTAGGAAGCCAAAATTTACAGAATGAGTAAACAAAACAGATGGTTGTTGTTGTTGTTGTTGTTATGTGCCGTGGAGTCGCTTGCGACTCATAGCGACCCTATGTACAACAGCCCTAAACCCTGCTCTATCCTGTGCCAATCTCACTGCCTCTGACACACCCATTCCAAATACCCCAATCACTGAATCAATCCACCTCATAGAGGGCCTTCCCCTTCTGCGCCATCCCTCCACCCTCCCAACCATGATGTCCCTCTCCAAGGACCTCTCCCTCCTTACAACAGGTCAAAAGTATGTCAGACGAAGCCCCAGAATCCTTGCCTCCAAGGAGCAGCCTGGTTTAACCCTCTCTAGGATGAATCTGTTTGTTTTCTTGGCAGTCCAGAGTACATTGAATACTCTTCTCCAGCACCACAGCTCAAAGGCGTCAATTCTCCTTCTATCCTCCTTAGTCATTGCCCAACTCTCCGATGCATAACAAGTGATTGCAAAGACCACGGCCTGTATCAGACACAACTTATTCTCCAGAATGACAGCATTGCTCTTCAGTATCCTGGAGAGATCCCTAACAGCAGCCTCCCATCACAATATATTTTTTTAATTTTTTTTTCAATACGTTTTTTTATTTCCTGGCTACTGGTACCAAGAGTGTTGACCGTGGAGCCATGCCGACTAAAGTTGTTAACAATCTCTATCTCTTCACCATCCATCCTGATGCTGCCAATTGGTCTAGTGGTGAGAATCTTTGTCTTTTGATATTGAGCCTCAGTCCATACTGAAGGCTGCAGTCCTTGACCTTCTGCAGCAAGCGCTTCAGGTCCTTCTCAGTTTCAGCAAGCAGGGTTGTGTCATCTGCATAACACAGATTGTTACTAGATCTTCGACCAAAAGAAAGATTGAATGAAGTGTTGCCAATTTAAGAGATAGAGGCAATAAATGGTAATTCATTAGATACCTCTGATCCAATAATTAGTTGTCTTAGTCACGTAGGTTTAAATTACCATTTTACATACATAACATAATCTAATTGATTTTGTTCAATAGCATATTTTTCTGTTTGTAACTATTTTAATATAGTGTTCCTAGAATATAACACCATTGATTTGCCTTCATGTGTTTTTCTGAGCTCTACAGTTCAATTTTTTACTTTTCTCTCTTACTTGCTTGCTTTCTTTCTCCCTTTCTATATTTTTTTAAGGAGAAGTGGCTGTAAAAGATGGATACACAATTGTACTCAGAGGAGAGAAGGTGCTCTCGTTCTGACAGAATACAGAATTGTCAGTGATCAGCGAAAATCAGTGAACTAGAATTTGTGGTAAATGTCTTCTGTTACTCCACTTTCTAAAATGGATTTTAGGATCTCTTCATTTGCAAATGCTTGCTCTTGATAGTTCATAGTCTTAGTCATTGTCTCAGTATCAAATCATTACCACTGAATTCAAGAGTTCCTAGATCTTCAGAGGGCTATTTCTTTCTCTCTTAATATACTGCCTGATGCAATGTATTTTGCAAGGAAAAAAACCAAAAAAGTATTTTCCTCCTTTATATTTCACTACCTTTAATAAAATGGCATTAAGTCAAAGTGTGTCTTTAACAAAGGAATCAATGGATATTTCATAATTTTAACAAGAAATGAGATATAAACAGTATGTTATGTTTCACTGATAATTTACTCCAGTATAATCATCTTTTACTGAGGGCATTAAAGTTTATAACTGTCATATAATATTCTCAACTAGTTTGTGAAAAAGTATTTCAAGCCCAAGTCATCATTGTGTTAAAACACAAAAACAACTTGCTTACTTGGTTCAGACTCACAGTGGCCCAACAGCAGTGACTCTTTAGGGTAGAGAGGCACTGTCTCTTGGAGTTGCCAAGCTATCATTTTTAAGGAAGCAGACTGTCAAATTATGTCCCATGCAATAGTTAGTAGATATGAACCACTAACCATTTGATTGGAAGCCAAGTATTTTTAACCACTGAGTCACATACCAACTTTATGGATTTAACAAGTTTCTCTCTAAGCTTCAAGTTCTCAGATACAAAACCATAGAGTACTGATTACCACTGGACCAATAGGCAGTGACATGACGGATGGATGGAGAGGAGATTAAAGCTGTCAACAGCTTCATCTTGCTTGGATCCATGATTAACACCCTTGGTACAGCAGTCAGGAAATAAAGAGACACATTGCACTTGGAAAATTGACAGGGACATTTCCAACTTAATGAGGAGTAGTGATGTCAGTTTGAGGACTAAGATGCATCTGATTCAGGCCCTAGTCTTTCCAATTACTGCCATGCAACTGAGACCTGGACAATGAATAAGGATGACAGAAAAAGAATTGATGTCTTTGAATTGTGGTGTTGGAGAAGAGCAGTGAACATCTTATGGAGGGCCAAGAGAACAGACAGATATGTCTTGGAGAGGGTGCAGCTGAACTGCTTGTTGGAGGCAAGAATGATGAAGCTTCACCTCACATACTTGGTACGTTATTGCTAGGACGTGCTTTTCCTTGGAAAGGGATGCGACATTTAGAAGGCTAGAGGGTCAGCAAAGGAGAGGAAGACCCTCAACCAGGTGGACTGACACAGTGACTGCTAGAATGGGCTGTTGTGTCAAGAAGTATTGAGGATGGTACAGGACAGGACTGAGTTCAGATCTTTTGTTCATAGGGTAGATATGAGTCAGACTCAACTTGAAGGCACTTAACAACAATATGTTTGTAAAGTTTAAGTGAAATGTGTTGAACACTTTGCATAAATCCTTAAAACTAGACCAATACTCATGATAAATGGATAAATGATTGAAGCTTTTAACGATTTCATTTTACTTGGATCTATAATCTGTACTCAGAGTTGTTGTTGTTGTTGTTGTTAAGTGCTATTAAGTTCAGCATGGCTCATGCTGACGCTATGAAAAATAGACCTGAACCCTGTCCTATCCTGTCCAGTCCTCATTATCTCTAATATGCTTGAGCCCATTGCTGCAGTCACTGTGTCAATCTATCTTTTGGGGGGTTTTCCTCTCCTTCACTGACCATTAATCTTTGCAAGCATGCTGTTCCTTTCTAAAAAATATAGCCTCTCCTAACAACATGCCCAAGGATGAGATATGAAGCTCTGCCATTTTTTGCCTCCAAAAATCACTTTGGCTGCACTTTCCCTAAGACATATCTGTTTGGTTTTTTGGCAGTCCATGGGATGTTGAAGACTCTTCTCCAACATCACAAGTCAAAAGTATCAATTCTTCTTTCATTCTTATTTGTTGTCCAGCTCTCAGATCATAGCAAGTGATTGAAAAGATCATGACCTGAATCAAGGGCACTTAGTCTTCAAACTGACATCATTGCTCTTTAGTGTTTTGGAGAAGTCCCTGACAGAAGACTTGCCCAATGCTATGTGTTTTCTGATCTCCTGTTGGTGCCCAGGTTATTAAGCATTGATCCAAGCAAAATGAAATTATTAATGACTTGAGCTTTTTCTCCATCTATCATGCTGTTGCCTATTTGTCCAGTGAGGAAGAACTTTGTTTTCTTGATGTTGAGATGTAATCCATACTGGTGTCTATTGTCCTTGATCTTCTGCAGCAATGTTTTAAGTCCTCCTCACTCTCAGCAAGTAAGGCATAATGAAAGTTGTTGAGAAGCCTTCCTCCAATCTTGATGCCAGATTATTAGGGGGTCAGCTATGAATCGGTTCTTAACGATGTATAATATTCACTATGCTTAAACATAGGGTTCAGATTCACAAATTATTTCTTCAGCCAACAGTTAATAAATCAAGCGATGAACTCTCTGGGGGAAATCTGCTGCCAAGGACCACTTTTATTTGCAATAAATGGAAGATGTCACTTTAAAGACTAAGGAGCATCTATCCCAACCCATGATATGTTCAATTGCTTCAGATGCATATTAAAGCCGAACAATGAATAAGGAAGAATAAAGAATAATTGATGTCTTTAAATTGTGGCTAATAGAGAACATTATATACCATGAGCTGCCAAAAGAACATATAAGCCTTGGAGGAAGTGCAGTTACCTTGCTCCCTAGAACCAAGTGTGATGAGACTTCTCGTACTTTTTTTTTATTTCATATTATCAGGAGGGGTCAGGCTCTAGAGAAAAATATAATGCTCACAAAGGTAGAGTGTTTGCAAAAGAGAGGAAGGCAGTCAAGGAAACAGATTGGTACAGCGATTGAAATGATGAGTTTAAGCATGGTGAAATTATGTACCATTGATTAGGAAGTGACTCATAGCTGACCCTCTAGCAGGTGTGCAGACATAATAAATCTTGGGTTCTGGGAGATTGTTTATTTTTCTCCCACAGAGAAGCTGGTGGATTTGAACCACAAGCCTAGGTGGTGGCAGTGCAGCTCCTTAACCACTAAGCCACTAGAAGCCCAGGAGTCAGAATCAACCCCAGAAACTTAAATACTCTTTTTGTGTGTTTTCTTTTTTCTTTCTTGTAGCTAAGGATTAATTTTCTCCCTCTCTTCTTTCTGAATCCCTGTGGCTTAATGGTCATGAATATTCTGTAACTTGTTTTTCTTTTTCCAAAAAGTTAAGCTTTTAAGAATTATCTCCAATGAGACATGTCTGTGGTATGTTCATTTTTATTGCTTTGGATATTCCATGGTATGAACACATCACAATTCATATATCCATTTTCCTGTTTCAAGTTTTACTCATGCAAACAATGCTGCAGGTAAAATTCCTGACCATGTCTGTTTTTCTCATGGACTGGAGTTTCTCCTGGGTATAAACCTAGCAGAGGAAATGCTTGGTCATTCAAATTCATGAGGTATTGCCACACTGCTCTCCGAAGTGGTTGTATGCATTCAAAGTCCTTCCCACACTTTTGGAGAACACCATTTGTCTGAAAGCTCACTCTTACTGAAGTGGAAAGACTATTAAAGGTATGTTTCCCAGCGTTACCTCTCCTCCTTAAACTGGCATTAAATCCAATGCTCTATATTATTAATTGAGGGTAGGGCAGACACAGTATCCGCTCTTTAATTCATTTTCCTGATTTTCAGTTCCTCTTCATTTCTGGCCTCAGCAATTTCCTTTCCTTTCTTTCCAGTTCAGCCATGCATTCATAAAGATATTAGTTATAATTTATTGGGTTGTTTGTGTTTGGAACTGGAGGGTTTTCAAGTTATCTGCAGTGCCAGACCCTCAAATCCCTGACAACTGTTTTAGCACTGGATCAATCTTTAAGGCACTCCCCAGCTGTTGGGCACCATAAAGAAAATCCATGAAGTCGGATCAACAAACTACACTGATCTATTAAGCTCTTTTCCTCATGCATCCGCTGAGGCAGCAATAGTGTAACAGTCAACAGTCAGGACTCTGAGGCCAAATCCCTTGAGTTTGAACCCCAATTTGCTAACAGTTTGCTCTTGAATAATATACTTGGTCTCTCTGGTGTCAATTTCTTTTCATCTAAGCAACAGAGCAAACAAACAGAAAAACAAAAAACTACTAACAAATAAGTCCCTGCAGTCAAATCTAACCCACTCTGAGTCAACCTTCCAGTGCTTTTGTGAAGCAGTACTCGACAAGGGAGGAGACTGTCCATCTTTCTTCCCACAGAGTGTCTGGTGAGTTGGAATTACCAAAAGCAAGGAGGCCTTTGGTTTAGCAGCACAATTTCCTAAGGGCTACACCACCAGGGTTTCCCTTATATGTAAAATGAGAGTGGTTGGTGGCCTAATCCAGGCAGGTTCTGGGTTGAAATCCACCATCTAGCGGCTATGAGTCGGTCCCAACTCCACCTCAGTGAGAAAGAAGAAAACCCTGTAGGGTTGGTTTAAGGATTATATGAATTATACTCTAAAAGGAAAAAAAAAAGTTTCAATTTGTATCTGGCACACAGTGCTATGCTGTTATTTGCTCAATGTTGTTGTTGTTGTTGTTGTTGTTGTTATGTGTCGTCGAGTCGCTTGCGACTGAACTCTGCTCTGTCCTGTGCCAATCGCACTGTCTCCGATACACCCATCCCGATTACCCCAGTCACTGAATCAATCCACCTCATAGAGGGCCTTCTCCTTCTGCGCTGTCCCTCCACCCTCCCAAGCATGATGTCCCTCTCCAAGGACCGGTCCCTCCTTACAACATGTCCAAAGTATGTCAGACGAAGTCTCAGAATCCTTGCCTCCAAGGAGCAGCCTGGTTTGACCCTTTCCAGGATGAATCTGTTTGTTTTCCTAGCAGCCCATGGTACCCTCAATACTCTTCTCCAGCACCACAGCTCAAAGGCATCAATTCTCCTTCTATCCTCCTTAGTCATAAATTAAAATATTACTACTGTTGTGTTCTGTCAGGTCAGAATCGACCCCATCGCTCACCCTCCAGGAGATTTTTCAGAGGCAGTAATAGCAGGGGAGGAGACTGCCCACCCGGAGGAGCAGCTGGTGGCAATTCCAGCGCAGCTTCTTACCACTAAGCCACCAGCACCGCCTCCAAATAGTTTTAAAGGCCCGGGTAGTGCGGTGAATTAAACCGTGGGCTGCTAACTTGAAAGGTCTGCTCCTCGGGACAACGCAGAGGGAGTCTTTCCGTGAAGATTCACAGCCTCAGGAGCCCGGTGGGTGGGAGCTTCCACTTTGTCCTGCAGGGTGCCTGTTAGTGAGAACTGACAAGCGGTAGGTCAGTTATCTGAGAGGAATATTTTAATAATGTTCTTCACTGCAACCTCCAGCATGAATCATCTAAAGTTGGCAACACCATAGCACTTCTTTTCAAGTTTAATGATTCTAATGACTAATGACTTAGAAGAGTCCCTCTGCCTCAAAATGGAAATGTGTTGTGCAACAGGGAACGAGCTGCCCACCTCCACCCCCAGCAAAAATACAGACCACTGAGATCGTAAGAGATAAGAAGGTAAAGAAGTGGGAAGATTTTCAGAAGAAGAAGGAAAAGAAATAGAGACACATTCTACCTCCTGACCCGAAAAATTACTCAGGTGCTTCTAAGGCGGTCCCTCAGTAGCACCCTAATTCTCTGTCTTCAGTTTCTCCACATTTTCTATGCTTCGGTCCCACAGGAGCTGTTTTCCACAAATGAGTTCTTCCTTTATCGGCATTCTCCCTTTGCCTGAATCATATTTGTGTTCCTTGTAAATATTTACCTGGAAAAATGGTACAAACAATTAATATGTTTAGCTGCTAGGCAAGCCTTAAGCAAGTCAATAATAAATCAAAAACCTCTCTGGGCCTCCAAGTTTACTAACTATTCAGTGAGAGTACTTGACTATCACTTGCAACAATTGCTCTTCTGATAGCATAATCCATAGAGAGTTACACTGCTAGTTCAAAGGTTATGCCTCTCCAGTGGTTCGAATCCTCCAGTGGCTCCATGAGATAAAGACTGAAAATTTTCTCCCATGTGATTTATTGTTGTTATTGTTGTTGTTATGTGCTGTTGAGTCACTTGCCATTCATAGCGACCCTATGTAGAACAGACCTAAACCCTGCTCTATCCTGTGCCAATCTTATTATCTCTGACACACCTACCCCCATTACCCCATACACTGAAATCAACCCATTTCATCAAAGGTCTTCCTCTCTTGAGCTGTCCCTCCACCCTCCCAAGCATGACGTCCCTCTCCAAGGACTGGTCCCTCCTTGCAATATCACCAAAGTATGCCAGATAAGTCTCAGAATCTTTGTCTCCAAGGAGCAGTCTGGTTTCGCTCTCTCTAGGATGAATCTCTTTGTTCTCCTAGCAGTGCATATTATATTCAATACTCTTCTCCAGCACAACTCAAAGGCATCAATTCTTATATCATCCATAGTCGTTGTCCAGCTTTCTGACGCATAGCAAGTAATTACAAAGCCTATGGCCTGGATCAGGTGCACCTTAGTCTCCAGACTGACATTTTACAGCCTTAGAAATTGAATAGCGGGTTAATTATGAGTCAATTCTGACATGACAGAAATGAGTTAAGGATTTCCAGCAGTAGGTTTTATTGTATCATTCTGTATTGTATTGATTTCTTTCTAGGGCTCAGGCATCCTCTTCCAGGGTTATATCAGCATCAAGCCTCCTTTTTCTAATCTGTGTGAAATTGTGCTGATAACCAAAATGTGGTTCCAATCCAACAATAACTCTGGGAGAAATGTGGCAGCCTCCTCCTGCTGGAATTACCACTTTGGAAATCTAACAGGGGGGTCCCTGTGAGTCAGATCTGATTCAGTAGCAGTGAGTTTAAACTTGAATTTTTTTCGGGGAGAAGATAAGAACTCTGATGACACAAAGATAATAACTTTTCAAAGAGGAATCTGCACTGACATGAGCAAAGCCTAGCACAGGGTCCGCAAGTAATGGCTCTTAGGACAGATTCATGTTTTAGTGGAACACAGCTATGTTCCCATGTCCATTCAGTTATGCGTTATCTATGGCTGATTTCCAGCTACATCAACAGAGTTGACTAATTGTTGAAGAGTTCAAATGGCCCATAAAGAACATTTGCAGTCTGGCCCTTCACAGGGGAGAAAAGAAGTTTGCTGGCCACTTACAAAGATACCTACTTGTTTTTCCTAATGTCTCAATTTTCTCTACAAATCTCAAGCCCTCCATTGGCATTGCTTTTGCTACGGAGACTAAAGGCCTCATGACTGCCAAACATAACAAGCATCTCTCTCAGTTCTTTCAATAAAAGGAGGCAAATCAGAGAGTGGGTAGGAAAGATGCAAGATAAACAAACAATTGATTTGTAAGAGCAAAGAAATTTAGAGATGATGGAAAGATGATCTGAACAATTTAGTAGAAAGAAGACAAGGGAAGGAGGAGTGATGTAGGCACAGGGATGAAGGGATGAGTATGAGAAACAGCTGAGAACTCATTTTGGTTCTACGACAAGGAGAACAAGGTAAATTAAACTCAAAATATGTGTTAGGGATAGAACACAGACAGCATGAGATGTCAAACTAAGAAGTTTGTTTGGATTTGCTGGAAGAGGGAAAAATGATGGCTTTGTGTTGCAGGTAACTTGTGCAAAGCCATGTTTTATGGAATTCAGTCCAACAACAATTGATATGCCTAACATAATTTTGCCAGATGTATGCAGAACAAAATAATAAGATTTTTACCATCCACTTCGGAATAAATGCATTTTTCCATTGTGGTTGTATTCCTCTTGGGATCTGCATATTTTTCATACTTTAACTACTTTTGTTTCAATTCCTCTGACTTGAGAATAGTTCTACAAAATACCACTAATGTTTGCATATGCATTAAAGAGTTCATTAAAATGTGAAGTGCTTCATGTAATGTTATTAATTTTTGGCTAATAGTCATCATTCTTTGACTGTAGCTGTAATGGAGAACAGCATTAAGGTTATTATATTTTATGGTATGAATTTGAGCTGAAAGAATGCGTTTGTTCAATAAAAAGAATTATCTCTGATTGGTGTACTTTTAAGCATCACTGCATATTAAATTTTATTTATTGATCTCTATTCATTTAACTCAACTAGCCTTGCAAAGCTTATAATGATCATAATGATTTGTCTCCTGTCCTTCCATTTCCTTGATTTATGCATGCAAAAGGACATAATATTTAAGTACATTTTTCTAATATTTACTATAATATTCCAAAATTATGACATAGACTATTGATTCTTGACTTTTTAATATTAATATCTATTAACTACAGACCAGAGGATATGAGGATTTAATTCTATCACTGCTCCTTCCTCTATTCACTTAACTTAGTTTTATAATGGTTTTGGTTATGCTAATATTCAAAATGACATTAATACCACCACATGATAGAAAACCAAACTATGCTCTCATCCTAGAAAAACATTTCCTTTTATAATATTTTGTTTCTCTCTTATTTGCTTAATTTACTTCTATGTACTTTCCTCTGATTTAGACCTAAACTCCCTCCCAAAAATGAAAATGAAACTCACCACATATTTAACACAATAAGTAAATGTGTTTTTAATTTATTAAAATAATCTTTCTAGATCCTTTAAACATCCATACTTTAATTGGAAGAGTTTGCTTTCTGGATCTGCTTTTTAGTAATGATCTTTACCATGATCTCAGGAATTCTCTTGACTTCTCTCCTGAGTGAGGTCCCCTATCTTTTCTGAGCTCTCATGGCCTAGTGGTAAGACACTTCACTGCAATCCCTAAATCATACTGTTTGAATCCACCAGCTGCTCTGTGGGAGAATGGTCAACTCCTCCTGTGCTATTAAAACCCACTGGAGGGTCAGCTATGGGTCTATTCTGACCCAATGACACACAACAACAATAACAACAATATTCTAGCACCACAATTTGACTATTTGATTGATCATAAAGCCCTGCTCTTGCTGTTGGTTGTTGTTAGGTGCTGTCAAGTTGACAACCCATAGTAACCCTATGGACAACAGATGTGAACCCTGCCCTATCTTGGACCATCCTCGCAATTTCTGCCATGCTCAAATTTACTGTGATAGTCACTGTGTCAATCCATCTTATTGAGGGTCAGCTTCTCTTTCAGACTCTATCTTTCCAAGAATCACGGATCTCCCTAATGCCTGGTTCCTCCTGAAGGAAGTGAGACAAGGTTTCACCATCTTTGCGTCTGAGGAGCACTCTGGTTGCACTTTTTTCAAGGCAAATTTGTCTATTCTTTTGGCAGTCCATGATATATTTAATACTCTTCATCAACACCATAATTCAAAACCATAAATTCTGCTTAGATCTTCCTTATTCATTGACCAACTTTGAACTACATAGGAAATAAGTTAAAATACTATGGCTTGGAATAGGTACACCTTAGTCTTTAAGCTGACATCTTTGCTCCTTAGCACATTGACAGAGTCCTTGACTGCAGATGTCCTCGATGCAATCATCTTTTGATTTTCTTTGGCTGCTTTCACCATAGGTGTCAATTGTGACCCCCAAGGAAAAGAAAATAGTTGACAACTTAAATTTTTTGCCATCTACCTTGACATCACCTGTTGAAACAGTGGTGAGTATTTTTTATTTCTTGACAATGAGATGTAACCCATATTGAAGGCTACTGTCTTCTTCATTTTCTACCAAAGAGATTGTGTCATCTGCACAATGTAGGTTGTTGAGTCTTTCCTCATGCCACATTCTTCTTCATATAGTCCAGCTCCTAGAATGATTTTCTCAGCATACAGACGGAACAGGTGGGAAGATGAGATACAACTTTAATGCAAATTTTTCCAGATTTTAAGCCATATAATGTTCCCTTATTCTGTAAAGATGACAGTCTTTTGGTCTATATACAGATTTTACATGAGCACGGTTAACTATTCTGGGACTGGTATTCTTCTCAATTGTTAGTCATACTTTGTCATGATCCATACAGTCAAACATATCTGCATGATTAATAAAATACTAGTAAGCATCCTTCTGGTATCCTCTGCATTCAGCCAAAGTCTATTTGACATAGGCAAATTTTGGTCTTTCCTCAAAAAGCTGAACATGAAAATTCCGTATGACCCAGCTATTCCACTCCTAGCAATATACCCTAAGGAAATTAGAACTGGGACACAAATGAAGAGTTACATACCAATGTGAATTTAAGTGTTTTCAACATCACAAGAACATGGGAACAGTCCGAATGTCCAAACATGATAGAATGGATTGAGAAATTGTGGTACATTCACATGATAGAATACTACACAACACTCAAGAACAATGATTTCAAAAATTATTACATAACTTGGGAGAAACTGAAGGACATTATGCTCAGTGAACTAACTCTCATAAGGATAAATACTGCCGAGGACGATTACTGTAAAAATAGAAGGAAAACTAGAACAACGTGTGTGGGGACCCAAGGAGGGAAGAGTGGGATCAAAAAGGGGAGGGTGAACAAGGGGAGAAATCACACAGTTGCACAATTTGGTGAATGGAGGGGGGATAAGGGAAATAGGGAAAAGATCTGGCAAGACTTTAGAAATAGAGAGTAATGACAGGCATGGTTTAATGATGAATGATTTTATAACATTCAATGAATGAGAATGATTGTATGAAATGCAATATGAATGTGAAATACAATGTATATGAACTTTGTATGCAAACTAATGTTAAGATTAAAAGTAAATAAATAACAAAAATATTAACAAAAACCAAATGATATCCCTTGTGCCATGACCTTTTCTAAACCCAACTTGAATTTATGACAGTTCCCTACTGATGTACTGTTCCAATAATTACTTAATAATCTTCAGCATGATTTTACTTACATGTGATACTAATAATATTGTTTGCTAATTTTCATAACATTCAGTAATATTATAAATTGGAAATAATTCTAAGAATTTTTTCATATATAATTCTATCATTTCTGGTGTTGCTATTAAAAATTCTAATGTCATTCCTATACTTTTTTGTAGGCAATTTCTTTTTCCTTCCTGCCCAACCCATATGGAAACTTCCTAAATCATTGCTTTTTCTCTAATTTATGACAGTTTCTAAGAGTAGTCATCTCCCCTTGTGCCTTTGTTGCTATGATGGGCACTTCATCCTTTCTGTCTAGAAAAACACATCTTTCTGTGATGGGACATTTTATGCTATTATTTCTTTGTTAATATTAAAGTTTTCAACAATTTGATTTTACTTAGATCTACAATTAACCTCCAATGGTAGCATCACTCAAGAAACAAAAAACATATATTACACTGGGCTAATCTGCTGCCAAGAATATCTTCAAAGTGTGAAAGATCAAAGATATCATATTAAGGACTAAGGTGCCCCATATCAAACCACAGTATTTTCAATCTTTTATTTTGCAGTTCAAAGTTCAGCATTGAATAATGAAGTTATTATAAGGATTGATGCCTTTGAACTATGGTGTTGGCTAATAGTATTGAATAGAATTCCAAGAAAACAAACAAATCTGTCTTTAAGGAACTACAACCAGTATGCTTTTTAAAGACAAGTATGGTGAAACTTCATCTCACATACTTTGGGCATATTTCACTCCTTGGAAAAAGACATTCCTCTTGTAAAGGCACAAATTCAAGGAAGGAGGGGAAGACCCTCAAAGAGATGGATTGGAGTGGGACAATGGACTTAAGCATGGTGGAGATTATGAGGATGCAGTAGGCTAGAGCAAGGTTCTGCGCTGTTGTTCTCAGAGTTACTATGTGTCAGCATACTAGATAGAACCTAACAAGAAGGATAACAACATACTTGCTTTTAACCCAATTGTTAATTTATCCATTTATACATATTTGTACACATCTTAAAACAAAATGCAGACATGAATGGCATTGACTAGAATTCAGTTATTGTTTCATTCTTTCCTGTAATTTTAAAAATTCTGATCTTGTTGTTAGGTGCCATCAAGTCAAGTACAACTGATAGTGACCCTATGAACAACAGATCTGAACCTTGTGCTATCCTGAGCCATCCTCACAGTCTCTGACACAGTTGAGCCCAGAACCGCAGTTACTGTGTCAATCCACCTGTGTTAGTCTTCCTGTCTTTTGCCATCCCTCAATCTTCCCATCATGCATGATGTCCCTCTCCAATGAATAGCTGTTCCTAGAAAAATGTCCAAAGTATGTGAGATTAAAATGTCCAAAGTTTTATCATCTTTTCCCCCAAAGAGCTCTCTGGCTACACCTTCTCTAAAGCATTGTTGGCAGTTCATGGGATATTAAATATTCTTCTCTCACACCAAAGTTCAAAGGAATCAATTCTTCCATCATCTTTATTCATTATCCACCTCTCAGAAGCATAACAAGTGATTGAAAATGCCATGGCCTGAGTTGGGGATACCTTAGTTCCCAAACTAACATCATTGCTCTTCAGTAATTTGGAGAAGTTTCTAATTGCAGGCTTTCCCAGTAAAATATGTATCTTGATCTCCTGACTAAGTGCATTGACTGTGGATTCAAGTAAAATGATGTAGTTGACAGTTTCACCCTTTTCTGCATCTACCAGGGTGTTGCCTATCAGCTCAGTAGTAAGAATTTTGGGGTTTTGACATTGAAATGCAATCTATAATGAAGGCTGTAGTCTTTGATCTTCTACAGCAAGTGATTCAAGTCTTCCTCACTTTCAGCAAACAAGATTTTATCATCTACATACTGAAGGTTATTGATGAGTTTTCCTCCAATCCTGACGCCAATTATTCACAAAGTCCAGTTCCTCAAATAATTTGCTTAGCATACACATTGAAAAAGTATGGAGAAAGGATACAACCATGACACACACCTTTCCTAATTTTAAACCATGCAGTGTTCCCTTGCTCTTTTTGCACAACTGCCTCTTGAACTAGGGAGAGGTTTTGCATAAGCGCAGTTAAGGTGTTTGGGGACTTCTTTCTTCTCAATGTTAACCATAATCTGTTATGGTCCACATGCTCAAATGGCTTTGCATAGTCACTAAAGCACAAATAAACATTCTTCTGATATTCTTTACTTTCAGCCAGGATCTGTCTGACATCAGTAATGACATTCTTGGTGCTACAGACTCTTCTAAATCCAATTTTGAACTGGCTCTTGATCAAATAGTACTTCCTTAAATGTATAAGTGTCAGCCAAATCTTTTTGGTACAATGATTCTGTGTATTCCCTCCTCCATCTTATTCTGATGTTTCCTGAATTATTCAAGATTTTGCTCATAGCATCTCTATATAATGCAATTTAAGAACTAAATGTTTTTCAGTTCTTTTAGCTCGATTGAAATGCCAAGTGAGTTCTTCCATTTTTATTCTCCAATTCTAGGTCTCTGCATTTTCTGTTATAATATGTTGTTTTGTCTTCTTGAGCTGCCCTTTGAAATCTCGAGTTCAGCACTTTTATTTCAACATCCTTTTCCTTTGTTTTGGCTTCTGGATGCTCTAATGCAATTTTCAGGGTCTCTTCTGGCAACCATTTTATTTCTGAAGATTTTTACCAAATTTTGCAGCCCGAAATTGATCAAACATGCAATTAAGATATGTTAATGATAACCAGTGACTGGAATGCAAAAGTTAGAAACAATAAAGAAGGTATGATAGTTAGAAAGTATGGACTTGTTGATAGAAATAGAATGATCAAATTTTATACATTCAATTACTTATTGATTGCAAATACCATTTTTACAAAATACAAATGGCAACTTTACAAATGAACATTACCAGATAGACTACATAGGATTCAGATTGACTATATTTATGGAAGAAATAATTGGAAAAGTTCAATAGCAGGAGTCAAAACAAGGTCAGATGCTTACTGTGAATCAAATAATTAATCATGTGCAAGCACAAATTGGGACAGAAGAAAATTAAAACAAATCCTCGAGAACCAAAATATTATCTTGATTCTATTCCATTTGAATTTAAAAGTAATCTTAAGAATAGGTTTGAAGCATTGAACACCAATGATCGAAGATCAGGTAAGTTGTGGGATGACATCAAGGATATTATCCATGAAGAGAGCAAAAGGTCACTACAAAAATAGAGGAGAAAGAAAAAGCTAAAAATTATGATAAGTATAGCACATAACAACGAAAGCATACTACGACAGGTTTGGAAGCAGGCATGGCATCCACTTCCTAAACAACATGCCCCCAGAAACTCTATGCACTTTGATAAATGTCAATAATTGTAGAGGAGCTTCAGACCTTTTGATCATAGGGTCCTATAAGTTGTGCTCAACTCAAAGGCAGTCAACAACAACATATATAACACAAACCATTCATCATTTTGACATTTTTCACATGTGTAATTCAGTGACTAATTATCTATCATTTTTCCATTCCCCTTAAATTTTTATTTTGAAGTAAAATTTACATCAAAAAGTCACACACAACACAGGTTCCACTGACTTACAAAATATATATACACTGCATAACCCCAAACCCATCATTGCAAAGTGTGAGAAATACTCTAGAAAGCCCCTCATAGCCTTTCATAATTAACTACCAACTGCAACGTTACCCAGAGAAGCATTGTTTGAACTTTCCCTCCAATTTGATTTGTAAAAAATCAGAAAAAGTATCAATTCTTAAACTTTATAAAAAATAAAAAATCAGGTAATAGACCCATATTTGTGTCTGTATTCTTTGGATTAATACAGTGTTTTGAAATCTATTCATTGCTGTATGTCAGAAGTTAGTTTTTCTTTTTCTGAATGGTATTTAGTTATATACTATAACAAACACAAAGTAAAGTATCACAATGAAATGTACAAGGAGCTGGAGTCAGAAAATCAAAAGGGCAGATCTTTCCCAGAATTTCTTAAACTGAAGGAACTGAAGAGCAAATTCAAACTTTGAGTTAAAATACTTAAGGATGTTTTGGGCAGAATATTGAATGATCCAGAAAGCATTAAAAGAAAATGGAAAGAGCATACAGAGTCATTGTAGGAGAAAAAAAATGGTGGACACAGAAGAATTTCATGAAACAACGAATGAGCAGGAGCCTGTGGTGATGAAGGAAGAAGTTCAAGCTCTCAGAAAAAATTGGCAAAAAACAAGGCCCCAGGAATTGATGGCATACCAATTGACATATTTTGACAAACAGACATTGCTCTGGATGTGCTCACCAAGCTGTGTCAAGAAATCTGGAGGACAGCCACCTGGTCAGCTTACTGGAAGAGATCTATATTTGTTCCCATTCCAAAGAAGGGTGATCCAACAGAGTGTGGAAACTATAGAACAATATCATTGATATCACATGCAAGCAAGATTCTGCTGAAGATTATCCAAAAATGACTGGAACAGCACACCAACAGAGAACTGCCTGAAGTACAAGCCAGGTTTAGAAGAAGAAATGGTACTAGGGATATTATAGCTGATGTCAGGTGGATGTTGGCTGAAGGCAGAGTACCAGAGGAATGTCTTTGTTTAATTGACTATCCAACAGCATTTGACTATGTAGATCACGATAAACTGTGGCTGACTCTGAGGAGAATAGGAATCCCAGAACATTTAATTGTGCTAATGTGAAACCTATACTTGGACCGCGAGGCAGTCATCAGAACAGAGCAAGGAAATACTGCATGGTTCAAAATAGAAAATGGTGTGCACCGAGGATGTGTCCTATCTCCATATCTTTTCAATCTATACGTGGAACAGATTATCCAGGAGGCTGGGCTCTATGAGGAGAAATGTGGCATCAGGTTTGGAGGCACACTCATTAACAATCTATGTTATGTAGATGACATAACTCTGCTCGCTGAAACTGAGGAGGACCTGAAGTGCTTACTCTAGGTGGTCAAGGACTGCAGCCTTCAATATGGATTGAAGCTCAACATAAAGGAAACAAAGATTTTCACCACTAGTCCGATTGGCAGCATCATGATAGATGGTGAAGAGATTGATATTGTCAACAGCTTCCGTTTGCTTGGCTCTACAATCATTACTCTTGGTATCAGCAGCTAGGAAATTAAAAGACGAACTGCATTGGGAAAGTCTGCTGTCAGAGACCTCTCCAAAGTACTGAAGAGCGACGACGTCAGTCTGGCAGCTAATGTGTGCCTGATACAGGCCATGGTCTTTGCAGTTACTTACTATGCATCAGAAAGCTAGGCCATGACTAGGGATGGTAGAGGGTGAATCGATGCCTTTGAGCTGTGGTACTGGAGAAGAGTACTGAATATTCCATGGACTGCTAGGAGCACAAACAAGCTCATCCTGGAGAAGGTGAAGCCAGGCTTCTCCTTGGATTCTGAAGCTTCATCTGACATATTTTAGAAATGTTGCCAGGAATGACCAGTCCTTGGAGAGGGAAGTCATGCTTGAGAGGGTGGTGGGACAGCACAGGAGAGGAAGACCCTCAGTAAGGTAGATTGATTCAGTGACTAGGTTAATGGAGATAGGTGTGTTGGAGACAATAAGATTGGCAAGGGATAGAGCAGGATTTAGGGCTGTTGTGCATAGAGTCACTATGAGTCACAGGCAACTCGATGACACCTAACAACAACAATATAACAAAGCTTATTTCTCCATTCTTCTATCAATAGACTCTAGACAGTTTCCACAGGAACCTGGTGAGGCAGTGGTTAAGGGCTCATCTTTTAAATGAATGGTCAACAGTGCAAACTCCCCAGCTGCTTCACAGGAGAAGGTTGTGGGAGTCTACTTCTGTGGTCCAGCAGGTTGCCTGTTCAAAATGTCTGTCATTGATTTTTGCCTCATGGCTGAGTAGGACACTATACTAATAATGTGAATGAGGTAAATAACACCTGGGGATGAGGGGTACAAATAAGGTGTACAGACTTCTAATGAAGAGATTGGCCAGTTTCACCATTGTGACGGGCGTAAATTGTAAATCCCACCAGAGACGATTGCTCATCTTTGTGCACAGAGTCCCTGGTGGATTCAAACAGTCAGAGAGGCTTCACTTTTCAGTTAGCAGCCTGTCTAGGGACTATGTAACTAGACTCCCTTGGTAATTATCTTGTACCATTGAGTCAGAACTGACCCATAGTTGATCCTCCTGCAGGGCTTCAGAGGCAATTAATTTCATAGGAGGAAATTGCCCATCCTTCTTCTGTGGAGCAGCTGGTGGTCTCAAACTACTCGCCTTGGGGATTGCAGCACAGCTTCTTGCCACTAGACCACCAGAGCTTCTGACTGAGTAGGTTTTTTTTTCAAAATATAGACTTAATTTACATTTCCCTGATGACTGATAGAATATTCACTTTTTCCCAGCTCTGTATGAATATCAGCCGCTGTTTCCTGAAATTCTTTCTGATGAACCTTCATTCACCTACAGGTTTTTTTCTCACATACATACGTGCATTAATTTCTCAAGGGGGACTTTTGTAAATATCTGGAGTTCTCTTTCTCTCTCTTAACCTGCCCTCCCCCCTTCACCTCTCTGCTGTTTTGTCCTATAAAGTCTAGCTGTTTTGTGTTTTCTGGACTCTGACATTTGCCTCATCAGTCCAGGGAGAGATCCCCTGGCTTATTTGAGTTCTTTCTCTTTTCACTGCTCTCTCAGGTCAGTAACCTGCAACAACCATAGCAATAATCTCATTTCTTTAAAAAAATATACTGCATTGTACTTCCCCCCCCCCTCATTGCTCCTTATGGGAGGGTAAACAAGCAGAAACATTTCAATACTTTAAATGTTTGTGTTCTGGTTGGTACATAACATCTCAATCATCTTCATCTTAATTTGAACTGTATTAAACCCTCAGTAAGACAGGCCTCTTTCCCGCAAGTAGTCTATGACTCTGTCATACCAAACATTTTTCTGTTCTATGAGGTAGATTTTAGGTTTTCTCATTTTCTTGACTTTACACAAAATAGAAATTTCTCTTAAAATGACATTTCCCCTCCTATGGCTATGGAACTGTCATTTTTCTTTAATATACAACATATTGATCTTTTTTTATGTGACTACTTCTGGATTCCAAGCATATTAATTCTGATACATTCCTTCTATGCAAAAGATTAATTGCATTGGGAAAGTCTGTTGTCAGAGACCTCTCTAGAGTACTGAAAAGCAATGACGTCAGATGTCAGTATGGAGACTAAAGTGCATTAGAGAGCTGAACAGTAACTAAGGACAATAGAAGAAGGATCAATGTCTTTGAGTTGTATTTCTGGAGAAGAGTGTTAAACATACTATGTGGAGTGCCAGGAGATCAAACAGGTATGGCTTCGAGAGAGTGAAACCAAGCTTCTCCCCATAGGCAAGGATTTTGAAGCTTTGTCTCACACACTTTGGGTATGTGGCCAGGAGGGACCAGTCCTTGAAGAGGGACAACATTCTTGAAAGGATGGAGGGATAGCCCAGGAAAGGAAGGCCCACTGTAAGATGGATTGCTTCAGTGACTAGAGAAATGATTTTAAGTCTGTCAGAGATGTTGAGATTAGCTCAGGATAGGGCAGGGTTCAGAAATAATGTATATAGAAATGTATAGAAATAATGTATACATGTCACTTTGAGTCACAGGCAATTTGATGTCACATGACAACAACATGCTTAATTGATATCATGCATTTACCTGTATAGGAATATGTATTATTTTCTCTTCTAATTATTTGTTTATATCTCCTAATTGTTCTATGATTGAGAGATGTAAACCTATATTGGGTATATTGCTAGGAGAGTCTATTCCTTGGAGAAGCATATCATCTTGGAAAGGTTGAGGGTAAACAAAAAAGAGGAAGACCTTCAACCAGATGGACTTACACAGTGACTGCATCAATGGTTTTCAGTGTGTCAGAAATTGTGAGGATGGCACAGGATAGAACAGTTGTTCTGATGGTCACTGTGAGTCATACTCGACATCACTAAACAAGCACAACATTGTTCTTTGAAGGCAAGAAAACTGTGTTTTATTAAACTACCTTGCATTTCCACTGGAGACCAAAAAGATCCATACTAATCATGTTCTGCAGTCAATGTGGTTAGACTAAGAAGTATTAGTCCCAGGTAAGAGCCTGTATTTTTATGGAGAAGCATTTTATTGAAAAATTATATAAACAAACACACAGAGAATGAGGATTTGTGTTGGGAATGTAAATATGCATTATCAACATTTCACTGATGTGGTATCTAAAACTATTTTATATTCAAGAACTTAAAATTCGAAGTTATGTCAATTCAGAGCCTCATTCCATAAATTCCAATGCATGCCTTATAGGTAGCACAGTCTGTTAGCTTGTTCTGCTATCATGATTTCTGTTGTAAGATTTACTAGGAAAGGGATGATTGTTTCTATAATGAGTTTTCAAATACTTGTTTGTATTCTTTAAATTGTTGTATTCATGAGTGCAGGTGTCAGCTGGAGATGTATATATGTATGTATGCCTTTATAAGTATTACAGGTTTTACTTAAAGATGGCAGATGAAATTACTTAGAAAATAATTTATGGAAGAGTATTTCTCCATTATAAGTGATAAACTGCTGACTTATTATGTAGGATGATCCCTGGGCTATATTTTCTCTTGATCTCCCAATTACTAAACTGCTGGGGGCAGCCTAGCAGCTGTTGTTTGAGCCTGCTGAAGCATTAGGGAAAATATATTCTCCAAATAAATTTAGCTTAAAATTCATAGGAGCACTTTGGGAATTTTAAAGGGATACAATAAATTATAGCTCTAAGAAACTTGCCACGAAAAAAGGTCAAGTGCTTTTATAAATATTCTGAGATTGTATTGAGCAGCAACCACAGAGATGCTGGGAATAAATGAAAGTGAAGTTATAAAGGAGTAGGTCTTCATTTCAAATGTGCCTAGTCTAAGTTTCGTAACACTCGAGTAAAATGTATTTCTGAAAATAAGGGTGCCGCCAATTTCCTGAGAATTCTTATCTATTTCCTCACCTCAGATGTGAAGAAAATTAAAAGTTTAACCATGAGAATGTTTGACTAGCCAGATGTAGTCTAGAGAAGCAAAGAAATAGGAAGAAGGATAAAAAGTGATCAAAGCAATGATAACAGAGTAGAGTTGTACATCGGTGAACTCAGTACATTTTACACTGATTAAATGCATGTGAAGATAAGAAAGTCAAGATTTAACTGTAAAATATGTTCTGCCTTCAGGTTTGGTTAGTGCTAGTAGAAAGTCTCTATCTTATTATCAATAAGAATGAATTCTGGCTCTTCACCAATTGCTTGCTCTGTACAGGAGCTTCTGAGTGATGTAAACATTTAACACTGTTAGCAACACTAACATTGTTAGCTTAGGGGTGTAAATAAAGTCTTGGAATAAAGTCTAGTGATTTACTTTTTGACAAAGCCAGCCATTTAAAACCTATGGAGTACAGATCTACTGTGACATGCAGGTGATAGTTGAGTCAAAGTAAACATTATTTGCTATGGTTGAGGTACCCCAATAAGGATATGTGTCCAACAGGAAATTCTAGAATTGTTATCATTCATTAGGGAAAGTAAAGAAATTCTATGATAGATAGATAGATAGATAGATAGATAGATAGATAGATAGATAGATAGATAGATGATAGATAGATCTTATACCTGTTCAGATTTGTTGTTCATATGATTGCTATGGCTCACACTCAACTCAATGACACCTAACAAAAACAACTCACACACAATGAAATGCCTTTGCATAATCAATAACAGATGTCTTTCAGATAGTCTCTGCTTTCAGCCAAAACCCATGTATATAAATAAGCTTAGTGGCTTAAAAGAACACAGTTCTGAACATGTATATATACAAATAAAACTTGTATATGCCTACTAGTGACTTTTCTTAAACCTGATTGAATAAGTTTAATGTTTAGAATAGGCAGCAATGGCCCAGTGGGTAGAAAGTTGCACTGCCAAACCAAACACAGGTGGTTCAAGTCCTCCCGCTGCTCCACAGGAGAAAATGGAATAATTTCCTATGATGAGGTTTACAGCCTTTAAACATCGGCTGGAGGGTCAGCTATAAGATGGTTCTGACTTGACAGCAATAAGTATAACAAGACACAGTATTCATATTGTTACCACATTATTTTTAGACAATAAAAGCTAAATATGGCCCTTTATTTTCAAAAGGGGGGATACTCAGATTCCAAGGCCCTTAGTAGTGCGCAGAATGTACTTCCATTTCCTGATTATAAAAGTAATTATATATCATACAGATTCAGATAAAGTGAAGGATAGATGGATAGTTAAAAGAAACGAAGAACTCTATTTAATTGTCAGAGTATATGTATGACTAATACAACCTGTCACCATCTGTACAGTATCAATGTCATATGTTTTGTCATTTCATACTATTTAGGGTAGAGGATCCATCTCTCACCAATAGGATGAGTAGGAGGCAACCAGAACCTAAAAAAGCATACAAAAAGATGCTCAGAGTAATTTGACGTTAGAAAAATTTCAATTAAACTTTGTGTCCAGTAGAATTCACAGAAAAATATTAAAAACAATGGTCAAATTAGATAATAAAAGGAGTATTTTTGCCTGTCTCTAGAATAATGACAATAATAATAATAATATTTTCTTCAGATGTTAAATCATTATTAAATTGCTCTTCCTTTTCCAGCTTCAGATAATAAACAATCTATATTAGTTCCGGGAAAACACAAGAATAAAATAAATAAAAGAATCAGGTTTTATATTGTTATGGGTTGAATGTGTTCCCTGAAAATATATCCTTACCCCAGACCTGAGAATATAATCTAATTTAATCCAACGTCATGTAATCAGTCTATTGAGGACATATTTGAAAGAGATTTACTAGTGTGCTACTGTTGTATGTTGAGTTAGAACCCACTCATAGCTGATACTCCAGCAGATTTTCAGAGGCTGATAAGTCACACATAGGATTGTCCATCTTCCTCTGCTGGAGCAGATGGTGGATTTATATCACCTCTCTTTGGATTGAACAAACAAACAAACAAAAATCTTAACCTGGTAGACCAGATAACAGTAGTACCCTGAAACCGGAATATCTGGGTGGCCACATGGTTAAACCCTTAACTAATTGGCTTAAGTGTTGGTAGTGGTTCAAATCTACCCAAAGCCACTTCAAAAGGCATGTTTGTCATGGTGCTTTGAAAAATATGGAACAGTTCTACTGTACCATTGCGTCTATTGCTACCCATATCTGCACAGTATCTCTGAAGCCTTCCCTATCCTGAGCCAATCACATCCCCTCCAATACACCTAATCCCATTGCTCCAGGTACAATGTCAATCCATTTCATCCAGGATCTTCCTCTCCTGTGTTGTCCCTTCACCCTGCCAAACATGATGTCCTTCTCCAGAGACTGGCCCCTCCTGGCCACCTGCCTAAAGTTGCTTCAAAATCTTTGCCTCCAAAGGAGCTGCCTGGTTTCACCCTTTCTAGGATAAACCTATTTGTTCTCTAAGGGAGTAAGTTTCTGAAGCTGTAGAGACTGAGTGACTGCATTCTGGTACTAACATGGATTATAACTCCATGACTTCTCCAGTATGGTTCTGTGTAATCTATCAGCTATCACATTGAACTTTTTAGTAAAGCAGTAATATTGACGTTGAAATAAGTAGGAAAAGGTAAGGAAGTATGTGGGCCATGTCTGACCTCATGGGAATTGGTTTACTGTTGCTGATGCTGTTGGCAGGGACAGTTCCCCTTCGGAAAGTTAGTTAAGGTCAGATATGGCCATCCTCATGTGACTTTTGCTCCTTCTACCCACTCCCTGATAACCATACAGAATGATTCTCTCTGTGTATAAATAATTCTCAGCTTTTTATAACAATGGTTCTATGTGGTATTTGTCCTTTTGTAACTGTTTATTTCATACAGCATAGTGTCCTCTAGATCCATCTGTATTATGTATATAGTGTTTCACAAACTCTTCATTGCTTTTCAATGCTGCATATACTCCATTGTACTATAGTTTTTTGATTCATTCATTCTTTGTTAGGTACTTGGATATATGACTGATTAGAACTCATGTCATACCAATTTAAGTTTTAATGCTGAAAGAAAAGATCTATCTACCACAAAAATCTATATCCATTAAACTCTACAGAGTGCAGGATAGAGCAGAGTTTAAGGTTGTTGCACATGGGGTCGCTGTGAGTTGCAGGTGACTTGATGGCATATAACAACAACAGTATAGAGTACAGGGGAAGTAAGAAAAAGAAAATGAAAGAAGTGTGTCACTTAGCAGGTCTGCCATCATAGAGTGTTTTGATGTTGTGGTGTATCTTTGAGTTGGAACAAACTCATACCTGATTCTCCAGCAGAATTACAGAGGCAATAAAGTGCCAGTGAGGAGACTGTCCATCTTTCTTCCACAGAATAACTGGTGGATTTGAACCATGTACATTTGAGATAACAGCACAATTCTTTACCACTAAGCCACCAGAGCACCATAACTTTATAGATTAGCTTTAAACAAAGTTTTTAAACTGAATGAAATGAAAACAGAGGGAATACTGAAGAATTATGGAAAAAATAAAGAGCAATTTTTAATGCAGAAATATGCATACATATTATTGTTCATATAGATTTGTGCTGGAACCTAAAGGTGGCTAGTTTGAATCCACCACCTGGAAAAATGTACTTCAGGAAAAATATGGTCAATCTCCTCCTATGTGATTTATGTTGTTGTTATGTTGTTAAGTGCCGTCGAGTCACAGGCGACTCATAGCGACCCTATGAAGGAGAGTCCTTGGCGCTTGGGTGCCTTTCATCCTCTCTCCAAGTTCATAGGGTTTCCGGAGACAAGCTATTATGGAAGTGGATGCCACTCCTCCTTCCACGCTTGTTTAATTGGGGAGCTCCACCCCGCTCTCAGCTGACATTGGGTAGCCAACCATTAATGCATTTAACACATCAGTGTCACAGTGTTCAGCCTCACAGCAACCACAAGTGACCATGGGACGGCAACTTGTACACCAGGGCTATAAGACCTAGAGGAATGTCTGTGCGAATTCAAAGATGTGATTTATAGCTTCCGAAAACTCACTGTAAGGTTAGTTATTAATTGACTTTGACTCAACAGGAACAGTTTTTAAATTTGACTATATAGACTACTCTCTCCTCAAGAATTTTATACATTTTACTTGAATAATAAAACAAAAAATGTGGCACTATCTCAAAGCAATGGCATAAAAGAATGAGAAGGATAAAGAAATTGAAATGCAAATATTGTTTCCATGCTTTTCTCAAAGTGCTAAAATTATACCAGCTGACTCTGACAAACCACATATGCATTATTGCAATACCCAGAGAAATTCAATAACACTATAACTAAATGAAAATGGAATCCTAAAAAATCTTCAAGTTACAGACACTAAAGAAAAGAGATTTAGAGGAATGAGAATCGGTGAAAAGAAAGAGAAAACAAGTAATAAAATGGTAGATAGAATAACTAATAAAATAAGTACCTTAAAAACAACTAGTCTACATATACTAATGCAGAGATTGGTAGGACAAATAATACAAATCCATTATATGCTGTTTACAAGACACTCATTTTAAACTAAAACACCTGTTGTTCTTATGTGTCATCACGTTGATTGCAACTCACAACAACACTATGAACAATGGATCTGAATCTTGTCCTGTCCTGCCATCCTCACCGTCTCTGACACACTTGAGCCCATTCCTAGTCACTGTGTCTATTCTCTTATCGAGGCTCTTCCTGTCTTATTCTGATTTCCCACCTTTCCAGTAATGGTGTCCTCCTCCAACAGCTGGCATCTCCTTAGCAACATGTCAAAAGTATGGAAGCCTGAATTTCATCATCCTTACCTCCAAGAAGCACCCTGGTTTCACTTTCTCCAGGACAGGCCCATTTGTTCTCTTGGCAGTCAGTGGGATATTTGGTATTCTTCTCCAGCACTACAACTCAAAGGTATCAATTCTTTTGTCATCCTTAGGTATTACCCAATTTTTAAATGCAAATCAAGCAATGAAGAAGACTATGGCTTGGATCAGACATACTTTTGTCTTTAAACTAATGTCATTGCTTTTTAGTACTCTGGAGAGGTCCCTGAGATCAGATTTTCCCAAGGCACGTTATATTTTGACTGCTTGACTGTTGGTCCAAAGCGTTTTGATTGTGGATCTAAGCAAGATAAATTTTTAAAAAACTTCAATCTCTTCTTTATCTATCATGACATTTCCTATTCGCCCAGTGGTTAGGATTTTTGTTTTTTTGATGTTGATATATAAACCCATATTGAAGGCTGTACTCCTTGATCTTCTACAGCAAATTATTCAAGTCCTCCTCACTTTCAGTGAGCAAGATTGTGTCATCTGCATGTTATTGATGAGTCTTCCTCTGATTCTAATGCTTCGTTCTTATTCAAAAAGTCAGGTTTCTTGAATTATTTGCTTATATACAGATTGAACAGAGAGAAAGGATATAGCCTTGACACACATTTTTTTTTTTACTTTAAACAAGTATGTACAATTTTCTTGCTTGTTTGTCCTATTCTAGGTATAGATTTCACATGTGCACAACTAAGCATTATGTGATTTCCATTCTTTTCCATGTTATTCATAATTTGCTGTGATCCACAGAGTCAAAAACATAGATAGGCTTAAAGAAGATGGATAAAAGGGATATATAGTCTGAATTTTTTTAAAGCATTCCTTTACGAATATCAGATGAAGACAATTTTAGAGCACAGAAAATTACTAGAGACAAAGTAAGACATTAAACAATGATAAAAGGATCAATCCACCAAGAAAACATATGATCCTAAAGGTGTACGTTCTAAATGTAACAGCCTCAAAATGCAAATTAGCAGAAAGGAGAAAGAAAAATATGCATAATGGTTGTAAATGGACAAAGGTAACATGGGATGTTTGAAGCCAACCTCTGATACTCCACAAAGGAGTTTTCAGACACAGTTCATTGAATGGGAGAAAAATGCACATCCATCTCCCAAGGAGCAACTGGTGGATTTTGAAATTGAAGCCCATTTTCTTACCACTAGGCCACCAGAGCTCCCTATATGAGAACATATTTTCTTTATTATATTAAGGAGAAAGCATCGATATAGAGTGTTGTCACATTTGCATACAGCTCACATTGTCATTTGTCATATTGAAAGTCAGGGGTTTTTTTGGGTTTTTTTGTTTGTTTGTTTGTTTGTTTGTTTGTTTTTTTATGTGTGTACCATCAAATTGGATCTGACTGGTACAGGAGGCGATTGTTCCTCCTTCTTCAGCAGAGCATCTGGTGGATTTGAACCACGCACCTCTGGGATTGCAGTGCAGTTTCCTGCCACTAGGCCACCAGAGCTCACTGAAAGTCAGGTATCTTGCTCATCACATTAAATGTCAGGTCCAAGGCAATCAGTCAATGCTGGATGTTCAGGTTCATTGGCCAAGTGAAAAACAAAACAAAAACCAACACAAGAGCCAAGGAGTTGCAGTAGGCTTAACCATCTCTTTATTGCGGTTATCACACAGACTTCAAGGGAGCTGCCAGCCCCACTGGACACACACATGAGCTAGCTTCACACTAAGTGAAAGGCTAAAATCAACACTACAAGCCTTGCCATGCACAGGAATTTTCCTGCCAAGTTCTCATAGTGCTCAGAGCAAAAGTGGCTCCCTGCTACATTTTGAACCCAGACTACACGGTTACACCCAAAACAATGTGCACTAATTGCTACTCTCAGCACCCACAGACATGCGTGGTTACACTTAAAACAATGTCTCAGCACAGCAATGCTGCCTTTGCTCAAATATGCCTGTTAGTCTGGCTAAAGCTGCTTATGATGTATATAAGGCACATTACAGTTTAGCACCAATCTGCCTGCTGGGTATACACAACACATTGCAGGTCCCCAACAGGTGTGTTTTGAGTTAATCTCTTTTAAGATATAAAAAGAGCAGATTATGCAAAGTAGAAATAAGTGGAGAAAATAGAAACCATAGCATATGAAACCAAGGGATTCCAGGCCTATAAATTTTAAAAAGAGAGAAAACCCTACCTAGAGCCAATAGAGACAGGACATCTTCTTCTAAGACCCCCAATTTGAACTTCCAGGTTTCAAAATCATGCCAAATAAATTTCTGTTTGTTTATAACCTAACATGGGAGAGACTGGAGGACATTATGCTAAGGGAACCGACTCTGTCTTATAAAGACAAATGCTGTCTAAGACCATAGAACAAGTACAAGAATCCAAGGAGGGGGGAGGCTTAATCATAGGGTCACACAATTTGATGTGTGGAGGGAGGAGTGGGCAAGGGAAAGGGGAAAGATCTGGTGTGAAACACAATGTATATGAATTTTGTAAGTAAACTGTTATAAAATAAAAATAAATAACCCCAAAATAATATTTGTTAAAGCATTTTACTTTTAAAATTTATATAATAACAGCAGTAGAAAACTAAAACAACTCTGTATAACAAATTCATAGTTGTTAAGTGCTATTGAGTCACTTGCTATGTATCTGAGAACTGGACAATGAATAAAGATAACAGAAGAATTGATGCCTTTGAGCTGTGGTGTTGGAGAGAGTACTGAATATCCCATGGAAGGCTGAAAGAAGAGTAAACCTATCTTGGATAAAGTGCAGCCAGAGTGCTCCTTTGAGGTAAAATGATAAGGCTTCATTTCACATACTTCAGGCATTTTGTTAGGAGAGGCTATTCCTTGGAGAGATACATCATACTTGCAAAGGTGGAGGGGCAGTAAAAGAGAGGAAGGACCTCAAGCAGATAGATGGACACAATGACTGCTGCAATATGCTCTAATGTGTCAGGAAGTGTGAGGATGATACAGGATAGGACAGGGTTCAGATCTGTTGTTCATAGGGTCACTATGAGTT
This sequence comes from Elephantulus edwardii, assembly GCF_000299155.1. Classification (NCBI taxonomy): domain Eukaryota; kingdom Metazoa; phylum Chordata; class Mammalia; order Macroscelidea; family Macroscelididae; genus Elephantulus; species Elephantulus edwardii. Next base: position 10,865,139 of record NW_006399758.1, on the reverse strand, counting down.
GTATTTGACATGACAGTACCTAACAAACACAACAACCATTAATTACTTCCTGACGTAAACACTGATTTCATGTTTTACCTATTTCCCTTTTGTTGTCACTAGCTGACTTTGACTTCACTCAAGACTTACAGAAAAAACAGATGGGAGCCCTATCCTATTCTGAACCATTCTCACAATCGCTATGCTTTACCTCATTGCTGCAGTCACCATGACAATTAATTTTATGAATTGCCTTTCTCTTTTTCAGTGACACCCTCCACTTTTGCAAGCATGAAGTCCTTCTCCAGGATCTGACCAATCCACATAACATGTCCAACGTATCTGAGAAAAAGTCTCAGCATCCTTGTTTTTAAGGAGCACCTTCATGCCACTTCTTAGAAAACAGAATTATGTGTTCTTTACACATTGCTGTTGTGTGTCATCAAGTCAACTATAACTCATGGTAACTCTATAAATAGCTCTGAATCCTGCCCTACCTTGATCTAATCGCACTTTTTCTGACATACCTAACCCCATTGCCACAGTCACTATGTTAATCCATCTCATCCAGGGTCTTCCTTTCCTATGCTGACCTTTTATTATTCCAAGCAATGATGTCTTTCTCCAAGGACTAGTCCCTTCTGGTAACATGCCCAAAGATGGAGTTATAAAATCCTTGCCTCCAAGGAGTAATTAATGATGGATGGAGAGGAAATTGAAACTGTCAACAGCTTCACCTTGCTTGGATCCGCAGCTAACATCCTTGGCACCAGTAGTCAGGAAATAAGGAGACACATTGAACTAGGAAGATCTGCAGTTAGGAAACTCTCCTAATTATTGATGAGTAATGATGTCAGGTTGAGTGCTAAGTTGTATCTGATTCAGGCCATTGTTTCTATGCATCAGAGAGGTGGGCAATGAATGGGGATGACAGAAGATTGATGTCTTTGAGCTGTGGTGTTGAAGAGGAGCACACTGAACATCTCATAGATGGCCAAGAGAACAGATAGGTCTTGGAGAAGGTGCAGCCAGAATGTGCTTTGGAAGAAAGAACGATGAAGCTTCACCTCATATACTTTGAGCATGTTGTTAGGAGGGGAAATTCCTTGGAGAGAGACATGATTTTGGGAAGAATGGAGGCTCCGCAAATGAGAGGAAGACACCCAACCTGGTGGATCAACACAGTGACTGCTGCAGTGGGCTCTTCTGTGTCAAGAAGTGTGAGAACAGCGCAGGATAGAACAGGGTTGAGAGCTCTTGTTCACAGGGTCACTATGAGTCATACTTGACTTGATAGCACCTAAGAACAGCAACAAGGACAACTTGGCTTCACCCTTTCCAAGATAGAACTGTTTGTTCTCTTGCCAGTCCAAGGTATGTTCAATACTCTTTTCCAGCACTACAACTCAAAGGCATCTATTCTTCTGTAATTCTTATCCCTGCTCTCAGACGCAAAGCGAACAAATGGGCCTGGATCAAGCACACCTTGGTTTCTAGACTGATACTGCCTCTCTTTAGTACTCTTGAGATGTCCTTGACAACAGACTTTCCTAAAGCAACTCATCTTTTGATTTCCTGATTGCTTATGCCAAGAGTTTTTATTGTAGATCTGAGCAAGATGAAATTGTTAACAACTTCAATCTCTTCTCCATCTATCATGAGGCCGCCAGCTGTCCCAGAGGTGAGAATCTTTTTTTTCCTTGATGTTGAGACACAGTCCATATTGAAGACTACAGTTCTTGAGCTTCTGCATCATACACTTCAAGTCCTCCTCAGATTTGGTGAGTGAGGTTGTGTCATCTACATATCACAGGTTATTGATGAGTCTTCCTTAAATCTTAATACCATATTCATCTTCATAAAGTATACCTTCCAAATGATCTGTTCTGTTCTATAGATGAAAAGGTGTGGCGGTAGGATCCACTGACACTCTTCTTTCTTGATTTGAACCATACAGTGTTCCCTTGCTTGGCTCATGTGATTGCTTCCTGTTAATATTCTTTGCCAACACCACAATTCAAAGGTATCATTTTGTTTTAGTCTTCCTTATTCATTTTCCAACTTTCACATGCATATAAGAAACTGGGCAGAGGAAACCCCAAACTCTTTACTGTAGAGTAGAACCTACTGACAGCTGACCTACTGACAGTGGATATTCAGAGGCTGTAAATCCCAGGGGAAGAGATTACTCATCTTTCTCTCTTGAGTTGATGGTGTATTTGAACTTCATATCTTTTGGCTGGCAGCAGAACACCTTATCCACTATGCCAACAGAGTTCTTCTTTTAATGAGTCATATATTTTATCCCTCTCTTGTTTATACATTTCCATCTTCTAGGTTCATTCCTATTATGATATACTTTGTGAATTCTTTGTAACTGTTGCTGCTCTATGTTGAGTTAGCTAGAAAAGCAAAACCAATAAAACTTGAGGTAAAGAGTTATGCTGTCAATTCAATGATATATAGTTTGAATCCACCAGCTGCTCTGGTGAAGAAAGATAGTGATTTTTACACTTAACCCTGTTTACATTCTTAACCCTATTGGAGGGTCTTTTGTGGGTAGGTTCTGACTCAAAGACACACAGCAACAACAATATATTAATTAGTGTGTCTGATTTCAGGAGAGATCTCCAAATAAGTTTTAAAGGCAAACCCTGAGGTAAGAAAGAAAATCCTCAAAAATATGCATAATGAAAGATTTAGTCTTTGATGTGTGAGATCAAGACCAAAAACAACTACTTTGAAGTAATGAAACTCCAACTGTTAGATAAAAGAGAATAAGATCTATCTCCTCCTTCAAGACCATTTATAAGAATGGCTATATACAAATATTGTATTGATGAACATTGCTAAAAGTGATATGAACATAAATTGTCTAAAGACAAAGAGAGAAGTTCAGCAGTTCAGCACGTACACTGGTCAGTGATAGAGCTGAACTCAAGGACAAAAATATCCAAGTCCCTCTCCACTCCTTCCTTTTTTCCTTCCTCCTCCCTCTACTTTTCCACATTTCTACCCTTCCTGTCTATCTGAATTCTCACTGTACTTCCTTCCCTCCTCGTCAATTGCTCTTTCCCTTTTTCCTCTTTCTTGTCTCCTTTCTCCCCTACCCTCTTCACTCTGCCACTTCATCTATTCTACCTTTCTAAATGCCAGCTTTAACTACAAATAAACCTTCTCTAAATAGGAAGGAGCAGATTTCAAATAATCCTATTCTCATCCTAATGGTGCTGACAGAATGAAAAGGCATCATCTTCTGTGACTCTATTTAGTCCTGAGGAGAACATAGCGAACCCTGGCTCAGCTTGCACCTCCATCTCCAGAACATCAGAGATAGGAAGAGTTATGATCAGCCTGGGCTGGATCACATGTTTTATGGCTGGATTGGAAGGAAAGGAATAAACAGAAGGAAGTAGAAAGTGCTGTTAGAAGAGAGGATGAGAAAACAATATGTATGTGATTGTTACAATAGTAGTCCTGGTGGCATAGTGGTTACTTGCTCAATGGCTAATCTAAAGGCTGATAGTTCAAGCCCACCAGTCACTCTGTGAGAGAAAAGCGAGGCAGGCTTCTTACATAAAGACCTACCTGGGAGATCTTGTGAGGTAGTCCTAGTCTGTACTGTAGGGTCGTTATGAGTTCTAATATATTTGACAACAATGACTTTGGTTTACTACAAATGACAGCAAATTATTGGAAATTGTGTTAGAACAATACTAGTACTTTTTTCTTGGTATGATTCACCCCCTCAACTTTTTTGTAGTATAATTAAAGTAAATTTCCTTTCTGATTGCCATCAAGTTGGAAATGGCTCAAAGAAGACCTTCCATTGAGGTTTAGAGGCCAAACAATTGCAAACGAGGAGATTGCGCATCTTTCTCCTGTGGAGCTGTCTGTAGATTTGAATGACTAGGTGTCCTGGGGAAGTAGCACAATCCCCTGCAGACACCAGTACCCAAAATAAACTTTATCACTTTAAAAATTAAATTTTGATTTGGTTTTACGTTTGCATACACCCTTGAAATCTTGACTACAATCATAATGATCATTTTTACCACCTACAAAAACGTCCTTAATTCTTCTTTGCAATGAAACCTTCCTTAAACCCCTATACCATACCCAAGCACTCACTAATTTGTTTACTATTATTATAGGTTAGTTGGTTTTTCTGTACTTTTGCATTAAAATAATCATACAGTATCAACTCTCCTCATCTTGTTGATTCTACTTAAGATGTGGAGTTTGAAAATCAACTATGTTGTCTATGTTGCATAGAGCAATAGTAATTTGTTTCTTTTTTTGTTTGTTTATTTTATGCTGTTGTATCACTATATCATCATTTTTCAATCCATTCAAATGTTGGTAGACTATTTCCAGCTTGGGCTTAATTAAAATAAAGCCGCTATGAATACCAGTGTTTGCATACATATGTATTTTTGTTTTTCTTGGGTTCCACTTAGGGTTGGAAATGCTGAATATATTCTAAGTTTATATTTAAATTTTTAAAGACATGTCTAAATTCTTTGCAGAGCAGTTGCACCATTTTACTTTCCCGCTGGTCACACATGAATGGCTGAGTATTTTACTTCCTCAAAACCACTTGATATCATCATGTTTTGTTTTTTTACATTTCATTTGCTTATGGTATTTCAATACAATTTAATTGCTCTTACACTTTGAGTAAGTGTCTTAAGAAATTTTTAATGTGGATATTAGACATTTGGGGACTGTCTAAGGTTTTGCTCACTTATTTTTACTGATATGTCTTCTTACTGAGTGGTAAGATTTGTTTTTAGGTGCTGTTGAGTATGACTCCTAGCAACCCTAAGAACAACAGATCTAAATCCTGTCATATCCTGTACCGTACTCACCATGCTGATATATTTGAGCCTATTGCTGCAGTCACAATGTCCATTTATCTCAGTAGAGATCTTTCTCTCCTTGCCTGACCTCCCACCCTTCCAATCCTGATATCTTTTTCCAAGGAATAGCATCTTATAGCAATATGTTCTAAGTATGAGAGACAAAGCTTTGCCACCCTTGGCTCCAAAAAGCACTCCAGCTACATCTTTTCCAAGATATACCTGTTCATTCTTTTTGCAGGCCATGGGATACTCAGTGCTCTTAGCCAACATCATCACAGCTCAAAGGCATCAATTACTCTTTTGTCATCCTTATTCATTGTCCAGCTTTCAGATGCTTAACAAGTAATTGAAAAAACAGTGGCCTGAATCAGGTACACCTTAGTCTTCAAATTGTCACCTTCGCTCTTCAGTATTTTGGAGAGCTCTCTGACAGCAACCTTCCCCAAAGCAAATTTCCATAACTGTTCCCATTCCTAAGAAAGGTGATCCAACAGAAAGTATGGTAGTAGTTTGTTTTTAAAAAGGAAATAAAATAAATGATTGTAGATTAAAATGGTATAAGAAATGTAACAAAGAGATCCTGTCTATCTTTTGCTAAATTTCTCCCCATCATAACATTTCTCAAAATTATACCTTCATACAATGAGGATAATAACATTACCGGACTGCTGAGAACCTGAGAGACACAATGACTTGTCCAGAATCACACACTAGATAAGAGGGACCAACCAGGTAGGAACCCATATCTGCCAAATACAAAATAAGGCCTTGAAGGCTCACAAATCTCCCCTGATTTCTGTGGGAAGGGCTGTGTTGGTGTCACTGTTTATAGACATGTATATGCCTTTGGGTAGAGGCAGGTTCCTTTGGGAAGGACTCTTCTGAGAAGGACTCTGATAAGGGGACGTCACTTTGTTGGCAATGGAGCCCAACATAACTTGGAACCTTGGTAACCAGGTCACTAGGTTCTAATAATCTCACTTAGGGTAAGAGTGTAGAAAGAGTGAGATGTTCTCTTACCTTCAAAAGCTGAAGAGCTCAGTTTTGCTTGTTGTTGTTGTTATGTGCCGTCGACTCATAGCGACTCTATGTACAACAACCCTAAACTCCGCTCTGTCTTGTGCCAATCACACTGTCTCTGACACACCCATCCCAATTACCCCAGTCACTGAATCAATCCACCTCATAGAGGGTCTTCCCCTCCTGCGCTGTCCCGCCACCCTACCAAGCATGATGTCCTTCTCCAAGAAACTGCCTCTCCTCACATGCCCAAAGTATGTTACACGGAGCCTCAGAATCCTTGCCTCCAAGGAGCCACCCGGTTTAACCCTTTCCAGGACAAATTTGTTTGTTTTCCTAGCAGTCCATGGTATTCTCAATACTCTTCCCCAGCACCACAGTTCAAAGGCATCAATTCTCCTTCTA
>NW_006399758.1:10845316-10847482 GCF_000299155.1 Elephantulus edwardii | reverse complement strand
TATATATATATAATATGGCATGTGTTCTGCTGTGACATGAATGACTACACAGAGCAAAGAATTCCACAAATAAGCTTATAGAATAGGTAAGCTGACGAGATCATAGAACATGACGTTAATACATTAATAATTGTATGTTAGGCACAAATCATGAGAATAAAGATATTAAAATACACACATACACACACACATATGTTATGTGTATAAATGTTTTCTGGCGTACAAGGGAAGTAAAACATTAAAAATATCAGTTGGTATAGTCTATCATATCAGGAGACTAAAGAAGAAAAAATAACATTATTTTAAGAATGGATATTAAAAAGTATTTTTAAAAAGTCCAAATTTTCATGTGTAAAACTCTCAGCAAACTAGTTAGAGAGGAAAATTACTAGGAATGATAAAAAGTACCTAAAAAAAATTGTACAGCAAAAATCACATGTGATGATGAAAGACTGAATGCTTTTCCTCTAAGACCAACAACAAGGCAAAGATGTTCACCCTCTCCATTACTTTGCAACATTATGTTGTCAACTCCATCCATGTAATAAGGCATGAGAATGAGTGCAAGACACACAGTTTGTAAAGAAAGAAATATAGTCATTTTCTGCCTGTGACATGAATGGCTACACAGAGCAAAGAATTCCACAAATAAGCTTGTAGAATAGGTGAGCTGGCAAGATCACAGAACATGAGGTTAATATATTAATAATTATATGTTAGACACAAATCATGAGGTAAAGATATTAAAATTAAGCCATGATACCATTAACAACTTCTCCAAAAATGAAATAGTATATTCTTAATGATACAGTATATAATCTGTATGCTGAAAATCACAAAATGCTGATGAAAGACACAAAACACGAGATACATTATGTTCATGAATTGAAAAATGCAAAGTTGTCAATTTTCCCCAAACTAATCTCTAGGTTGATAGCAACTGCTATTAAAAATACCAGTGGTATTTTCTTCAGAACAAAAAAGCTTGTACTAAAATTTATGTGTCAAAATATAGATTCTCCAATAGCTAAGACAATAATGCAGGGGGAAAAATATGACGGGTAGAATTACTCTGTGCTTGATAGGAGCTAATATGAGTAATTGCTGATTCATAGTGCCCCCACACATAACAGAATGAAACATTGCTAGTCCTGAGTCATTGTCATAACCACTGCCGTGCTTGAGCTGTTCTGATAATCACTGTGTCAATTCATCTTGTTGAGGGACTTCCAAATTTACACTCACTCTCTACATTACCAAGCATGGTGACATCTCCAGAGTCTGCTTCCTCTTAATAACATGTCCAAATAAGTCGATTGAAGTCTGGTGCTTCCCACCTTTAAGGAGCATTTTGGCTTCTATTCTTTCCTTTTTTTTGCTTCTATTCTTCTAAGACAACTTTGTCTGGTAGTCTTCACCAACAGCATAATCCAAAGACATAAATTCTTGTTTGACGTCTTAGGAGACTGAAAAGACCGTAACTAGGTCAGCCACATCTTATTTTTTTAAGTGATACCTTTACTTTTCAATACTTTAGAAAAGACTATGGCAGCAGATTTACTCAGTGTAATGTTAATTTGGTATTTTAACTGCCACATCCACTGATATTTTTTTGTGGCTCCAAGTCAAATGAAATCTTTCACAACTTCTATCTTTCTCCATTTGTCATAATAATTGTTCCAGTTGTGAGGATTTTATTGTCTTCAGTTGAGGCAAATCCCATAATGAGGGTTATATAATCTTGAGTATACAGTCACTGTACCAAAAAGAATTGAACTATTTCAGGAAGTAACATATGATAAAAACCCAATAGTATTGATTGTAAATAAACTGGTATAAAATAAAAAAATCAAAAAACTTTAAACCCAACCAATAGTATTGAAAGAAAAAGTCCAAGTAGCACTGAAAACATTGGTAAAAAAATAAGGCCTAGGAACTGATAGAATACCAATTAAAGCATGTTAAGAAAGAGATGCAACCCTGGGTGTGTTCACTAGTTTATAATGTCAACAAATATGGAAGCCAGTTAACTATCCAGACAGCTAACTAGAAGATACATATTTGTTTTCATTAAAAAAAAAAAAAAAAGGTGATCCAACAGAAGAGGAAATTATCAAATAATATAATACATATCACATGCAACTAAAATATTGCTGACAATTCTTT
>NW_006399758.1:10836152-10845216 GCF_000299155.1 Elephantulus edwardii | reverse complement strand
AGTTCCTTGAGCTTAAGATATGCTGAGCGAGTTCGGCCCTTTTGATTTTCTGACTCCAACTCCTTGCACATTTCATTGTAATATTTTGCTTTGTCATCCTGTGCTGCCTTTTGAAATCTTCTATTCAACTCTTAATAAATGTTTTTGGTTCCATTCCCAATGGCTCCCAGGACCATTTTCAAGAAAAGTCTCAAAAGTAACAGGGATGTTCAGGAAAGTCATCCTTTCTTGTTTCCACTCCTCAGGCCAGGCCAGCCCTTGTCCACATAGATACCCAGCTTGTGAGCAGAGTGAAAAGGAGGACATGGGTGATGAGACAGGGCTCATGTGGAGAGAAGGTGGGTCAGGGAAGGTGAGGGATCATTTTATCTGGGAAAGATTTGATGCTGATGCCATTTCACAACCAGCATGTACTGAGGGTTTTCTCAGGTCCTGTTCCTACGTTGTTTAACATCGCTGGTTTCTATGATGGTGAGTTTGACCACACATTTGTGTGTAGTTGGACCTAGTCCATCAAATTTGGTACTAAGTCAACTGGGAGACAGGAATGGCATAGAGTGACTTAATGCACATTTCTGCCTCAACTCTCCCAATCATATGGCAGCAAGGGGTTTAAGTCTCCATAGAGGTTTTAGTATGAAGGACTCAGGGGTTAAGTTGACGTTCTCACTTGGGCCTTCTCTGAGCTGCACTATGTGAGGTAGTCACCCCGTGGTGGCGACTGATGATCTTTCGCTGGTCTAGCCTCTCCAATATCTTTCTTCGGCTCTCAGAGGTTGGTATCTTCTCTGAAACCCTTGTCTCCCCTGGAAGTTAGGGTACCAAGGGCCTCTGGAGCCTGGGCAGCCATGACTTGTGGACTTGTTTAAGGGCTTGGAGGTTCAGGCCTCAGGCAGGTTGTCCAGATGGAGGGATTAGTACCCTTCCACAAGGTCCTTCCCTTCTGTGCATGGATCTGCAGAGCACTGAGAAGTCTCCCTTGCTGCCCTAGCCAGGGTCATCAGGATTTGGTGTGGATGAATTCCCAGCCTTCAGCACCATACTCTGGGACTATGATGCATCACACTTGTCACAACATGTAGTGACATACAGTGACTGGGGGGCTCCTGTTATTCCCAGGGCAGCACCAGGGTGTGAAGGGGCTCCAGAGGTTGGGTTTTGAGGCTTCTGGGGCCCATTGCTTTTGTCTTTACCTGGGATCTGTGTTTGCAGTGTTCTCCCCTGGAAGTAGTGAAGAAGACAGCAATGTCATCATGAACCCCTTCTCTCAAGAGAGTGGGAACAAGAAAGAATTATGCAGGAACAAGGTGAATGTGAAGGGGGTAAAGCTTCCACACTCAGGAACCTGAGGTGGCTGCAGGATATCCTGCGAGCCAGACACCACCCTAGAAACTCCTTAGGTTTCCTTCTAGTGTTTTTCTCTTTAGGGCTTCATTTCTACCCCAAATAAGATTGTTACCCCTGCTTTCTTGCCTCCCCCACCATACCACCCAAGCTTAGTTTGGCCCAATGCACAATCACTAGTCACATGCATATGGATACCAGAAACAAGCCTTTATACTGCCTTCTACATGCAAAGGTAGGACCACATTTGCACTTGCCACTGATTTTAGTTTCGTCACTCCCCAACCCCAAGTTGTTGTAGAGCAATAGGCTGCATTGTCCTTTCCACCTCCCAGATGGGCAATCTCCTCTCCAGAGATTTGGCCTCACACAAATCTGCTGGTGGATTAGATGAGTCAGTTCTGACTTGAGGCCAGCTAGCTAACTACTGATCTTGTCAAATTCTACTTTGAAAGCTAAAAACTGCTTTCTGTTGAAAATACCCCTTTCTCACCTCCTGTCCCAAGTCACTGAGGACATAGTGCTGCTTCTGACTGCATGCCCCTCCTTTTTCCACTTCTGTGTGACCAGGAGTCTCTGGACCATGGATCGACTTTAAGATGTGGTGCCAATCCATTTCTACTGCTCACTCCAGAGCCCAGTCCTGCACTGGCTCTGGAATCAGTTCTACACCCTGCAATATCTGCCAGCAGCACCTATTGGAAACCCACTTGGAGCTCCTCCGTCCCCAGGATGCACTGGGGTTCTATGCCCAGCCTTGTCCCTAGCAACCGCTATAGATCACATCATGTGCCAGGACTCTCCTGAGAAGGAAGTCCATCACCCAATGGAGGGACACACCTGCAACAAGATTCAGTCCACACAGTGTTCCCAGGAGCTTACTAAAAATCTGCTCCAAAATGAAGACAGGCAGAGACCACTACAGCAATTTATTCTCTTGTAGATCCTACGAGCAAAGGCCCTTTCGCTCTCTCAGAGACCCCTAACGCCCTTTACCTGAAATGGTTTCTACTTATTTTTGTGGTAATCATTTTCTCATTTACCATTTTCTTTTTGATTTTGTGATTTTTTTTTACATGTACATTTTGACCCCAAATAAAGATTCATAGTTTGTTGATTGTAAAGTGTGTATAATTCAAGGACTTTATAAGTTTTTCTTTTGCTAGTAATTCCTTGGAAGGGGGAGTGGCATCCACTTCTGTAATAGCTTGCCTCTGGAAACCCTATGAACCTGGAGAGAAGATGAGAAACACCCAAACGTTGAGGACTCTCCTTCATAGGGTAGCTGTGAGTCACCTGTGACTCATCGGCCCTTAACAACAACAACTTTTGTTTTCCCTCCTCCCAAACAGAAATTCTAGATTCATGGGCAGTCACTCTTCAGTACTCTCTCTCCTCATCACTGGCATTTACAAATGTACTTTCCACATCTATGCATCTACCTATTCTAGGTTCCTTGTCTACATGGGATTATGCAATGCATGGCTGTTCTCAGTTGTTTTAAGGGTCACCGAATGTAACCCATGTGTTGATATGTCATTCCATTTTATGACTTACTAATATTATTCTACTGTATGGTTTTGCCACATTTTGCTTATCCACTAATCTGCTCATGAGCATTTGATTTGTTTCCACATTTGGGCTAACATTAGTAATGCTATCATGAGCATCTCTGCAAGCATCTGTTTGAGTAGCATGAATGCCAGGGTATATAAAGAGGGTAGAGTGTGGAGTCATTCCAAAGTATAAAGAGAGTTTGGAAAGATCGTGAGATAGACATGAGGTATAAATTTATGGAAAGGTCTCACGAATTCCAAGAAATGGAGACAAAGGAGGTCAGGAGGCAGCTCTTATTAGGTCAATGGGGGTTGGAAGGTATAAATGAGATGGACTTGCATAAGAACCAAGGAAATGAGAGGGTCCTGTAGTGTGAAATGAAGATATTGCAAACAGCCTAGTTATGAGAAGGGTGGAGGGTCTATGAAGTGAGAAGGGAGAGGTCTCAAGAAGGCTGAGATGTGAGAGGAAATATAAAGGGAAAGTTCAGTGAATACACAGATGGGGCAAAGAAGAGGTGTTAAAGATGAGGAAGCAACAGAGGAGTCCAGAGTAAAGCAGTTAGTGGGAAAGTTAGAGACACAGGTGCAAGGAGTTAAAGGAGTAAGAGAACCAGAAGCCTGAGGACTCCTGATTGGCAAGGTTGTCTGATCCTCCGGGCCAATCTCCAGGATATTCCTAGTGTTCCTACTGCATCACAGAGTTGAACACAAGAATGCTCAGTAGGCGCCCCACCCTCCGTGCTCCCTGCCCAAGCCGTCACTCCTTTCCAGGACCTGGGTTTTGTCTCTGTTCTTAGACATCAGCTTCACTGTCCAAGCATTTGTTTCTCCCCACAGACCATCAAAATTATGACAAGGACAGAGAGGTTGACCTGCTTTGTGCTTGACCCCAAGTAAGGACCCTTATAGTGGTTTAGTGCTAATACATCAGGCTTGGCAGCCATGAAGTCAGTGGTTAGAATTCACTTGTCCTCTGTTGGGAAAGATGGGTTGTCTTCTCCCATAAAGATACATACTCACGGCAATCTCAGTGAAGAAAACTAGGAGATGTAATTGAAGAGATGGCAGTGGATCTGAATAGCCTTAACGACTATGGGTTTCCAACATACAGGGACGTCTCAGGGACTCCCTCTATGAAGAAGACATTTCTATTATGGTGTTCAACATTGCTTCTTATTACCTTGTTTGAGCTGGGATGGGAGTGGAGTGACTGATGTTATAGGAGAGTAAAAATAGACTATCTACTGTTTTTGAGATCATTCGTCTCCCTGGGATAAAGGCACAGCTGCCTTTCATCTCCCTGTCACAGGGGGAACACTGACCCCTCCCACAGTTAATAGACCTGCTTCAGTCTATAAGGAGACTACAGAGTGCACTGGGATCCATCACCCAGCAAACCAAGGCCTTCATCCAGAGTCTGCGAGGCTATAGTCTAAACAAGAGACCTCTCAGGATCCTGTTATTCAATGCTTGTTGTGTCTGCTCCTGTTCATCTGAGGCTGCTTATGTATTTTCTTTCACCACACCATTTGTATTTTCCCTCTCTTTGCCCTGTATCCATACATCTTAAAGACTTTTTCCCTTAAAAAAATGACAGAAGAAGAGGAGTGGGTCCTTTATTTAAGAGAAACACGGATATATAAATAAAGGCACTGTGGGGCAGTCAGTTTCCTCAAAGAATAAAGGTGGGGTAGTGATTTTCCAAGGTTTAGAGGAAATGCAGCTTCAAAGAGAAAGACCTTTGAACATATTATCATCTAAAGAAATGTCAAGATCAAGAGGAGAAGAAGGAAGAAGAGGAAAATGAAAGAACTGAGATTTCACCTGTGGATAAATGGGACTACAATAGTGTCACTCTTGATTCTGGGTAAAGTGCGCAATGTTCATCCTGTGTGTATCCCTAATTCAAACAGGGACTCCATGGCTCAGTCTCCACAGACGTGCACATTATAGAATATATATATAGAATATATATAGAATATATATATATAATATATATAGAATATATATATAGAATATATATAGAATATATATATATATATATATATGCTGATGTTGTATCCAATAATTAGTTGGAACTTACTCATAGCCAACCCTTTAGTGGATTTTCAGAAGCAGTTAAATCATACAGGAGGAGATTAAACATCTTTCTTCTGCAAAGCAGCTGGTGGATTAGAATTATGTTCCTTTAGGTTGGCATTGCAACTCTTCTTAGTACTCCTAATTGTGGCATACTCCTGTTAAGTTTGGATGAAGGTCTGTGGCCCTGGGTCCACAGGGCAGCAGTCCCAGGTCAGCTCTGTCTCATGCTGGTTCTCCCTTGAGGAAGTTGCTGTTCTTACGAAGGCCCAGGTCTGCCTGGCACAGAAATCTCTGACTCCAAAGAATGAATGTTGCATTCTCTACTTCTTCTTCCTTGATGGTAATGAGATTACCACCCTAAATGACAAATCTGTTCACTTTATACCTGGTAGGAAGGGAGAAAACGAATCAATCCCACCATGAATTCCTCACCCACCTAATGGCATATTCCCGCAGAGTCATTTGGTGGAAATCAAAGCTAATGATCTAGAAAACCATGTTTCTTTTGCCATGGTAAGTGAGATGAAGTTTCACTGTTCCCACTTCCAAGGAGCACTCTGGCTACACTTCTTCCAAGATAGCTCTATTAATACTTTTGCCATCCATGATATAGTCAATGTTTTTTTCAGCAAGACCACATTTCAAATATTAGCAATTCTTTATCAGTATTCCTTATTCATTGTCCAACTTTCTCATGTATGCGAAGAAACTGAAAATACTGTAACATCGGCCAGGTGCACCTTACTCTTTAAAGTTACTTCCTGTCCTAAAATAGATTTGATTACTGTGGTATGTCAGTTGATTCCTTGACATCGCTTCCTTGGATATTATTATGACTACATATTAAGTCTTTTCTCCATTTATTTTTATGTCTGCATGAAAAAATTCTTTTAAAAGAATTAGTACAAAATTGCTTTTTATGAGACAGAGGTTAAAATATTCAACCGTTCCAAATTGCTGTACCACTCTTATCATCTCTGACATCAATTATCTTTCCACTCCTCTCTCCTATCTATGTTTTTGGTGTCTGAAATTTGCTGAGATATCTCACAGGAACTAAAAAACCATCAGGAAAATGGCTCAGGTAGTTGTAAAGGTAGCAAATCCCAGATGTTTTTATCAGGCTTATTCACAGAATAGTTCTGGCTTGAAAGGGGCTGGCATAGGCCGATGCACATGGTTGCAGAGCCTGATGGATGAAAGTCTAGGTATCTGCAAGCTCTGACTCTTAGAGTAGCTGGAACAGCTTAGACATAGTGTCGGGGGAAGGGGGGGGGGAGAAAGAAAGGGACTTTAGCTTTTGAAAATTGAGGAAGTGGTTTGGCTTTATATAAACAAGGCAGGGAAAGCTTGCTCCTATCAAAAGCCCCCTTACAGAACAGGACCTTAAAATATGTTTGCAGGTAGACAGGCTGATTTACTTGATCATGGTGACCACGTTGGTCCAGTTGATAAATGGAAATAGGGGATAGAAGTGTGGAGAGACAGACTGAGTGTGGACATGTTAAATTGGCACCCATTGTATTAACATACACAGGTGTTAAGGATAAGTAAAGAAGGGTTATTGTCATGTAGAGGAAGTCATGAGGACCACTGATCTTAGCCTATTTGGTGAGTTAAGGCTGAGAGCGAAGGGACAAGCCAGTGGGAAGGTCAGAAAGGTGTATGGATCCCTGAGTTTGTGGTTGATCCCATTGGACCTTGCCTAAGATGACTTTCCATCTAGGTAAAGTACCACCTAGGAATGAGTTTACCAGAATCCTATTGGATGAAGAAAAGATATTTGATGCTGTGTAAATTGCTGCAAGGTAGTGGTTTGGTCTGGCCTGGATTTATCGATACAGATTTAAAGTTCCAATTGGAACAGAAAATTCTTCAAAGAAAAGACGTTTATATCCTCAAACTACTGATTTGATGGGAACTAGGGGAGATAAAGGCAGGAAGTAGGTGGCTTATTCCCTTCCAAAAGTATTTATTAGTCAGACTATTGTGATGGAAAAGTTAATCCTTCAAGCATGAAGGTAAATGGCTAAAAATAGCCAAGGAGTGGTGTGTCGTACAGTATATTTGTTCAAAACGTTTTTCTAGCCATTGCTGTTGACTTTTGCTGCATGGACTATGCTAATAACATGAATGAGGTAAATAGTACGTTTTGGATGGGAACATGTGACTCAGCTATGTAGTCTAATGAAGAAATTCTAGTGGCCCGGTGGCAAGGAATTGTGCTGTCAGCCCACAGGTTGGTTATTTGAATCCACTAGCTGCTCCACAGGAAAATGAAAAGTGATCTCCTCCCATATGATTTATAGTCTCTGAAAAAAAAAAAATCCATGAAGCATCAACTATGTGTAAATCCCAACTCGATGGCGCTTAACGACCACAGTCTAGACGGATTGACTGGTTGGTTTTTCAATCTAAACATCATGTTTAAATTGAGCAAGATTATAGGCTGAAAATAGAAATCTTGCTATCATTAATTTAAAAAAATGAGGAGAATATAGTGCTCATCTGCTGTCTGGTCCACAGATTCTTGTGCAAGACTCACTGAGGTCACCAGACGCAGTTGAGGTGGTAGATAACAAGACTGGAACTTGAGATAGAGCTGATCTGCAACTGCCTCTCCACAAAATGAAGATGAAGGCCTTCATCCAGGCCTGCTGGAGGACTTAGGGGAAGAATACAGAAGACTTAAAGCAGGTAAAAAGGAGGAATAGTAAAGAAAAAGGCACAAATAATATTGAAAATAGTAAAGCATGGGGGGGGGAAATAACTCATTGCATTTGGATTGGAACTGGTTTATAGCTGATCCTTAATTGGGCTTCTGAGGTCATAAAATGGCCATCTTTATCCTTTGGAGCTATTGATGGACTCAAACTACCAGAGAGACTTGGTATTTGGGTTAAAAGCACAAGAAGAGGAGAACACAGGGATGGAATATGGGGAGGCAGGGAAATCTCTAGGATGACAGAATTCAGTGGGCACAAGGAAGAGTGAAGGGATTAGGAAAGATCTGATTGGAACCCAAAAAGATGGAGTAATAGCAGGAATAGTTCAATGGTGATTAATTTGATACAACATAATGTTTATAAATGATCGTATGAAATAATGTGAATAGTGGAATGTGTGAAACACAATGTAAATGGATGAAACATAATGTATACATATTTGGTATGCAAATCCTTTTACAATTTTTTTTCCTTTTACAATTTTAAAAGGGGGGAAGGTAAGAAAGGTAACTTTTAAAATGCTTGTAAGAAAATATGAAATTTATGAACTTCAGGCAAGTCAGGTAATAATAAGAGAGAGAGAAGACATAAATCACCAGTATAAAAAACAAAAGAGGAATTATTACTTCAAATCCTGAAGCTATTAAAGGATGATAAAAGAATAACACAAATTGCTTGTTGATAATAAATTGAACCATTTAGAAAGAGTTATCCCTCAAAACCTACAAATTATAAAATCTCAACCAAGGGGAAATAAATGTCTATATATTCCCATAACAATAAAGAAATTAGAATAATAATTTTTAAACTCTCACAAAAGAAATTGCCAGGCATAGATAGTTTCATTAATGAATAATTAACATAAATTTTACACAGTCTTGTCCAGAAAATAGAAGAGGAGTGACTATTTCCAAGCTCATTTTCTGACTCTAGTTTTGTTCTGATAACATAAGCAGAAACAACTCTCACAATAAAATGACAGTCTCACAAACTTAGAAAATCCTTGATAAAATTTTCAGAAACCAAATCCAGCAGCATTACAAGAAATATTTACCATATTTTTGTTGTCATTGTTTTAACCACTGTCAAATTGTATTTGACTAACACATCTTCAGGATTGCAGCACGGTTTCTTACAACTTGTTGTTGTTCTTATGTGCTGTCAAGTCACTTGCAACTCATAGCGACCCTATGTACAACATCCCTAAATTCTGCTCTGTCCTGTGCCAATCGCACCGTCTCCGATACACCCATCTCATTACCCCAGTCACTGAATCAATCCACCTCATATGGGGCCTTCCCCTTCGGCACTGTACCTCCACCCTACCAAGCATGATGTCCCTCTCCAAGGACC
>NW_006399758.1:10826993-10832541 GCF_000299155.1 Elephantulus edwardii | reverse complement strand
AAATTCAAGCTGGATTCAGAAGACACTGAGGCACAAGCAGAGATGTCAAATGGATCTAGGCTGAAAGGCGTTTACTTGTGTTTTAGTGAAGGCATTTGATTGTGTGGATCATAAAAAAAATATGGCTGACATTGAAAAGAAAGGAAACCCAAAAGCACTTCTATGTGCTCATGTAGAACCTTTACATAGAGTAAGAAGTAGTTGTCTAAACAAAACAAGGGAACACTGCATGGTTTTAAACCAGGAAAGATGTGCATCAGAGTTGTATCCATTCTCCCTATCTATTCAATGTGTATGCTGAGCAAATCATTCAAGAAAGGGGACTATATGAAGAAGAATGTGGCATCAGGATTGGAGATAGATTCATCAACAACTTGTTTTATGCAAATAACAAAACCTTGCTTGTAGAAAGTGAAGACGACTTGAAACACTGCAGAAGATCAGACTAGAGCTTTCAGTATGTCAAGAAAACAAACTTCTCACCACAGGCAACATCATGATGAATGGAGAAAAGACAACAGTTGTCAATCATTTAATTTTACTTGGATCCACATTCAACACCCATGAGTAGCAGTAGCAAAGAAATAAAAAGATGTGTTTCACTGGGAAAGTATACTGTCAAGATCTTCTCCAAAAAGACTGTTGTTGTTGTTGTTGATTGCCTTCGAGTCGAGCACAACTCACAGTGACACTATGAACAAACGGCCTGAAGCTTTTCTATAGCTATCATCATTTATCAAAGTTCATAGAGTTTCCGGAGGCATGTTGTTTAGGAAGTGGATGCCACTCCTGCTTCCAAAGAGCAAAATTGTCAGTTTAATGATACCTGTTCTAAGCCATGGCATTTCCAATTGCTTCCTACACATCTGAAAGTTGGACAATGAAAAAGGAAGACCGAAGAAGAATCAATGTCTTTGAATTATGATGCTGGCAAAGAATATTGAATACACAATATACAAATATACAAAAGAACAAATAAGTCTATCTTGAAAGAAATACAACCAGAATGCTCCTTAGAGGCAAGAATAGGATGGTGAAACTTCATCTCACTTACTTTGAATATATTTTCAGGAAAAACCAGTCCTTGGAGAGAGACATTACGCTGCTAAATGTAGAAGGTCAGTGAGAGACAGGAAGACCCTCAAAGATAAATTTCACGGTGACAGCCACAATGGTTTTGAACATTACAGAGACCCTGAGGATGCCACAGGATAGAGCAAAGTTCAGATTTGTTCTTCATAAGGTCTCTGTGAGTCATAGCCAACTTTGTGGCATCTAACAGCAATAACAACTCATTACAGTACTTCAGAGAATGCAGTGTAGTTGAATGGATAGATACACAGACAATTGGAGCAGAAAGAGTAAAGCAAAAACAGACCCACACAACTATTGATATATCTATTTTTTAAAGTGTGAAAATCAGAAAAAAGCACCATTACCAGAATAAAGAAGTATCAAGCTGCAACGAAAAAAAAAAAGTGTGAAAATCATTGGAGAAGGAATATATTTTCAATGCGTGCTTCTGAAGTTATTGGGTAATTAGAGCTGTAAATAGATAAAAAAAAAAACCTTGACCAAAACGTGTCTAAAATTATCTGAAAATTAACTTAAATGAGTCATTTAGATGTCAGATAGTTCAGTGTTAAAACTCTTAGGAAAAGTAGGATAAAATCTTCAGGAATTAGAGCAAGATTTGACACCTGAAGCACAATGTAACAAAAGGGAATTAGACCTCATCACAATGAAAACTTTGGACTCTCTGAAAATCTTTGTTAAGAAGATGAAAAGTACATACTATAGATTGGAGAAAAACTTTCAAATCAAATATCTTACAAAGAGCTAGTAAGTTAATGACTCAAAAAACTTAACAGTAGGGAAACAATCTAATTAGAAAATAGACAAAAGGAAAGAGTAGACACTTCACCAAAATATATACAGATGGTAAACAAGCACATCAAAAGACAGACAACATCATTAACAATTCAAGGAAGCACAAATTCAAACCACAATAAGATATTAATACATAACTTCTAAAACGGGGTAAAGAAAAAAGTTTTTATAACATCAAGTTTCTAGCTAGGATACAGAGTAAGTAGATCAGTCATACATTTCTGCATGGAGTGTAAAATAGTACAATTATTTTGGAGAATAGTGGTTTCTTAGGAAATGAAATACAAATAAACATAAAAACAAAATCTAAACAAAACCAAACGAAAACCTCAAGGTCATGGAGTCAGTTCCAACTTTGAGTTACAACACAAACTTCCTTTAGGTTTCTAAGGCTAAAATCTTACTGGAAGAAGGCTGTCCATATTTTTGGATATCTGTCTCAGAGATATAAAATTTCAATGTTACCCATAAGACCAAAAGCACACAAATTCTGATAGCAGCTTTATCCATAATAAGTAGAAAGCAGAATCCAGAGGGACAGCTTTCAATCAACAAACTAGATTCCATCCACACCATGGAATACTGACTGCTCAGTAATAATAAAGAACAACCTATTTCTACAGGCAACAAGTAGTGTTCTCTGAGGAGTTATGCTAAGGAGTCCAATAGAGGGGAAGCCAATCCTAAAAGATTAAATGCTGTATGATTCTGCTTATGTAACATTCTTGAAATAACAAAGTTTTTACCATAGTTAACATATCAACGGCATGAGAAAGCCAAAGGGAGGTGGATTTGGTAATAAAAAGGGCAACAGGAGAGAGATCCTGTGGTGATGGGCTGTTGTTTGTCTTGAACTCACGACATTTTGGTAAACCAACACCTGATAAAAATATATACAATTAACTATACACATAAAATGAGAGCAAATAAAACTAGGAGTTCTGAATAATATCAATGTCAATAACTTGACTGATAATGTACCATATGTTTTCAAATGTTAGTAATAAGGAAAACTGAGTAGGACGTACATACGATCTGTCTGTATCATTACATTCAACTATACATGAAGCTATAATTTTCTCAATGAAGTTTTTAAATAAGAAAATTAGTAGGCTTTAGTAACCTGCAAGAACTATTAGGAGGAAGGCTTGATTTCTTTTTTACTTCTTTAAGTCGTTAAATTAAAAATATTGGGAAGGAACCTGTACTTCAAGAACTCTTCAAATATCTTTTAAAACAACAAATCCATGTAAGTGAATTAATCCCATTATAAGCTTATAGGGCAGAAAAGAAGTGTCTCAACAAATGTTTTACAAAGCTGTGAACTTTTTGAAAGCACGTTGAAGTGTGTACACATCATCTTTTTTTCCTAAGAAGTAGCTGGCAAGTTCAAATTGCTAATGTTTCAGTTAGCAGCCAAGCCGTTAAATACTGCTCGCCCAGGTGGCTTTTTTGTAAAGTACAGCCATACCCATAACGTCATCTGATTCTTATGACCCTTTGAGGTTGTAATGCAATTTTAGAGGGTTGGAAACTGAGGCAGAAGGCCTTGAAAGATCCATCATCATTGTAGTAGTAGTAGTCTTCTTTACATCAATAATTTTATAATTTCTTAACGGTTCAGAAATACTTTCAGAGCTTGTACACTGCCAGGCTAATCAATAATCACAATAGTTGTTATGAATAATATTATTTATTAGGAGGTTTGATTTAGATTTGTGGTGTTTTTTAAATGTACATGTACTCCTGCTCAATAAAGGAAAGAGCTTAAAAGCAAAGCTATAAACCTGTAACTATATGCAAGCTTCCAAAAGAAACCTATTCATGTAAAAGAAAGAATACATTTTCACTGAAACAATGTTTGAAGGGATATAGGTAGATGTGATATGTTATATTGTTTCTTGGTTAACATAAAAAATTACTTGTTGTTGTTGTTGTTAAGTGCCGTCGAGGCGCAGGCGACTCATAGCGACCCTATGAAGGAGAGTCCTCGACGCTTGGGTGCCTTTCACCCTCTCTCCAGGTTTATAGGGTTTCCGGAGGCAAGCTAATATGGAAGTGGATGCCACTCCTCCTTCCATGCTTCTTTTAATCGGGGAGCTCCACCCCACTCTCTGTCCGCATTGGGTAGCCAACCATTAACGCATTTGACACATCCGTAATTTTGTAGTTTCTACAGGTGAAACTTTTGGTGAATTGCTAATTTAATAAAAATATAAAGAAGGCAGTAAATCCTGGGATTCTATACATTTTGAAAGTTGGTAAATAACTAAAAATAGCTATTAGGATGTGTATGTGTAATTTCTAGCTGAAATTATTACTAAAAATGCCAAGATATTAAAAATACATTAGTTAGCTCATATTTAGGAGAAATTGAGTTTCAAATATAGTATTGAAAAGAATATGACTAGCATCAACAACAATCTGAATTCTTTGATGTTGGAATGAATAAATGGAATTCTAGTACATATTTTGACATTTGATGGGGAAAATAAATAATTTAAAAATTATATTTGTATTTATTATTTTAGCTAAGAGATCAACATGCTATGCCTTTAAAAGAAAATTTCAGTGTAATCACAGTTCACGAATTGGGTCAGGAACTGAACTTTGTGATTCAAAATATCAAAACCCAGTTTCTTTGAACACTGTCATACTGACGTCAGTAAAGCCCGATTATTTTTCTTTATTGATATCCAAGTTCTTTCCAAAAGTAATTGAAACTCACAGAGATAAAATAACAGATTCAGCTGACAACCTCTCAATCTAAATAATCTTGAGAAGAGTAATAAATTTAGAAACAAAATAGGGCCCATGCCAGAGTCACTAATTAGCTTTACTTAGCAAGAATTCTGTGCATCCTTGAATTAAAGTAATAAAAAAATTTAGAAAAGAAACAATAATATCATTGCTACAAAGCAAGAGATTTTGAGTAGAGGAAAATTCATTTTGAGTCAAAATAAAGCTACTCATCTCAAGTCACACTTTGAACAAGTGACTCTATTTCACGCAGAGAGACGGCCAGATCCACAATCAGTGTCCATGAATGTCACCATATGGGCTCATTCTCCTATCAGCTTGCAAGGAAGCATTTGTTGGCTATGCAGCCTCAAAAGAAAGAAGAAAGGGGAGTTGAACTACTACTGAAGGATTTTAACAGAGAAGAGAGGGAAAGCTCCACCAGAGTTTTCTAACCTTTTATTTAATGTGCACCTTCCTCTGAGACACCAAAGGACAGCTAGAAACTCTTTCTCCAGAAAAAACAGTTTTCCACTGACACAGAGTTTTAAAAATTTCCTGTCGATTTTAAGCTTGTCATTTCATCAGCATGTGCTCCTGTAGCCCTTGCTTACGAGCTGAGGCTCTTTTATCATTGAAGCCATTAAGCCTACACACCTTACTCTTGCCTTAAGTTTTGCCTCTAAAGTTTTCCTTCGTTCCCGTTATTCTTGTTGTATATGGTGGAGTTGAAACAGACCCACAGCTGATCCAGGGCAGTAATTCATAAAGAAGGAGATTGCTCTTTTTATCTCATTGATTCATTAGTTTTTGAAGATCAATATTAGGTAAGCCTTAGTTTAAAAATATGATTAGTTATTGTCATGACAGGAGTCCAGAACAAAGGCTACATAGTGGAGTGGACTTGGACAGAGAGATC
>NW_006399758.1:10804048-10826536 GCF_000299155.1 Elephantulus edwardii | reverse complement strand
TCTATTCTATTCTATTCTATTCTATTCTATTCTATTCTATTCTATTCTTATAGTACTATATTTGTTGCTGCAGTCAAGTAGCTTGTAACTGAGAATGACCCTATGTATAACAGCTCTGAACCCTACTCTATCTTGATCCAACCTCACTGTTTTTCACACACCCACCTCATTATCCTGTCACTGAGTCAATTCATTACATTGGAGGTCTTCCTCTCTTGTACTGTCTCTCCATCCTTCCAAGCATGATACCCTTCTCCAAGTACTGATCACGTCTTGCAACATGTTCAATGTATGTAAGGTGGAGTTTCAGTATCCCTTGCCTGTAAGAAGCAGCCTGGTTTTGCCCTCTCTGGGATGAATTTGTCCTCCTAGCAGTCGATAGTATATTCAATAGTTTTCTCCAGCACCATAGCTAAAAGGCATCAATTCTCCTTCCAAATCCATAGTTATTGTACAGCTTTCTGACAAATAGCAAATAACTGTGAAGACTATGGCCTGGTCAGGAACACCTTAGTCTCTAGACTGATCTCATTGCTTTTCAGTACTCTGAAGAGGTCCCTAAAGCAGACTTTCCCAATGCAATTCATCTTCTAACTTTCTGACTGCTGGCACCAAGAGTGTTGATTGTGGAACCAAGCAAACTAATGCTGTTAACAATCTAAGTCTCTTCATCATCAATCATGATGCTGCCAATTGGTCCAGTGGTGAGAATCTGTTTTCTTTATATTGAGCTTCAACCCATATAGAAGGCTGCAGTCCTTGACCTTCTGCAGCAAGTGCTTCAGGTCCTTCAAATTTCAGAAACTAACATTATAACATAAAAATTATGATTCTGTTTTACTTCATTACAGATATGCAACTATCAATGCTTTGCTATTCTCATGTTTTTTTTTTAATTAGCTTAGAAGCTTAAGAGTGAGTTTAAGTGGAAAAAAAGGGGAGAATAAGAGGAGAGGGAAGGTATAGGAACTGAAGAAATAATTTATAAATAAATAAGTTAAACAGTTTACATTTACAAGATCTATTTACTTTCTTTCCATCTATTGAAGGTTCTAGTCATGAGAAATTTCTAATGTCAAAAACAATGTATATAAACTTCGTAAGTAAACAAGTATAAAATAACAATTTTATTAAAAAGAAAACAAGACACAACAAAAAAACCAAAGCAAAAAAGTCCTATGTGATGTTCATTCACCTAAGTGTCTAAGTAACACCACATCAAGACATATGATACTCCATGACCTTTATGCCTAATCCTTCATTCAAATCTTTCAAGATGATATAGACAAATTCCTTATGTCAAAGCACTTCCATATGAGAAGAAAGTAATTTTCTCCAAAAAGTAAGAATTTACAAAATTGGTGAGAGGTAAGTAAATATGGTCCTTAAAGATAAGACACAGAAAATGAAGCCAAAATATGACCCATATTTTTAAGGTCAATATCATATCCCAAGGAAGGAGGAAGTTCAAATTGCTCTGAAGGAATTGGCAAAAAACAAGGCTCCAGGAGTTGACGGCATACCAATTGACATATTTCAACGAACAGACACTACCCTGGATGTGCTCACTAAGTTGTGCCCAGAAATCTGGAGAAGAGCCACCTGACCCACTGACTGGAAAAAGATCGTTATTTGTTCCCATTCCAAAGAAAGGTGACCCAACAGAGTGCAGAAATTATAAAACAATATCATTGATATCACATGCAAGCAAGATTCTGCTGAAAATTATCCAAAAATGTTTGGAACAATATGTCAACAGAGAACCGCTAGATGTACAGGCTGGATTTAAAAGAGGTCATGGTACAGGGATATTATAGCTAATGTTAGATGGATCTTGTCAGAAAGCAAAGAATACCAGAAGAATGTCTATCTGTGTTTCATTGACTATGCAAAGGCTTTTGACTGTTTGGATCACAACAAGCTGTGGCTGATTCTGAGAAGAATGGGAATTCCAGAACATTTGATTGTGCTAATGTGAAACCTATACTTGGGTCAAGCGGCAGAGCAAGGAGACACTACATGGTACAAAATCAAGAAGGGGTTCCGTCAGGGATGTATTCTATCTTCATACCTTTTCAATCTGTATGCAGAACAGATCATCAGGGATGCTGGGCTGTGCAAAGAGGATTGTGGCATCAGGATTGGTGGAAGAGGCAACAACAACCTGCGTTATGCAGATAACACAACCCTGCTTGCTGAAACTGAGGAGGACCTGAAGTGTTTGCTGTAGAAGGTCAAGAACTGCAGCCTCCTATATGGACTGAAGCTCAACATCAAGAAAACAAAGATTCTCACAACTGGGCCAATTGGCAGCATCAGTATGGATGGTGAAGAGACTGAGATAGTTAAAAGTTTTAGTTTGCTTGGCTCCACAATCAACACTCTTGGTAACAGCAGCCAGAAAATCAAGAGAAGAATTGCATTGGGAAAGTCGGCTGTGAGGGACCTATCAAGAGTACTGAAGAGCAACGACATCAGGCTGAAGACTAAGGTGAGCCTGACCCGGGCTATAGTCTTCACAATTATGTGCTATGCATCAGAGAGTTGGACAGTGAATAGGGTTGATAGAAAGAGAATTGATGCCTTTGAGCTGTGGTGCTGGAGAAGAGTGTTGAATATACCATGGACTGCTAGGAGAACAAACAGGTTTGTCCGGGAGAAGGTGAAGCAGGAATGCTCCTTGGAGTCAAGGATTCTGAAGCTTCATCTGACATACTTTGGGCATGTTGCAAGGAGGGACTGGTCCTTGGAGAAGGACGTCGTGTTTGGCAGAGTGGAGGGGCGGCAAAGGAGAGGAAGACCTTGGATGAGATGGATCAATTCTGTGACTGGAGAGGTGGGAATAAGTGCATTTGAGATGTCTAGGTTGGCACAGGATAGAAGAGCATTTAGAGCTCTTGTACATAGTGTCGCTATGAGTTGTAAACAACTCGATGGCATGTAACAATGACAACAACAACATCATATCCCAAATGTAGTAAAGGAGTATGGTTTTACGATATGCATTTCACCATTTATTCAGCTAGTACTTCTCTAGAAGACAAAATAGTCATATGGAAGTATTACTGCAAATATCACACAATTGCAAACTCTTGCTAATGAATTTGTTTTTGTTTTTCATTTTTATTTCCTTTCTTTTATTCCTCTTTGGTGACTCAGAATTGTAAGAGACATTCAACTGAGTGTTTTCCTTTTCTAAATGGTGATATGAGCAATTCTTGGGGGGGGGGGTGCAATCTTCTCTCAATTTATATGGTAATAGCATTCCGGGAAAATTTAGGATGGATTTAAAATTAAAATATTTTGCATGTATTGGATAAATTGAGTTGTACCGAAAAAAAAAAGGCCCTCAAACTCACTGTTGTTACGTTGATTCTGATTCATAGCAAACCTCCATCAGGTATCTGAGGCTGTAACTCTTGAGGAGAGGAGACTGCCAGTCATTGTCAAAAAGAGTGATGGTGAATTTGGAATGTTAGACATAGGACTTGTGTGAGCAGCATAACTTTCCATGGCAGCTACGCACTGTGTCATCAGAATTCCTCAAGGCATGATGGACTTATCAGTCTATATCATAAATTGAATTGGATTCTGGGCTCACCTAATTATAATTAATTATAAAAATGTTTTAAACTCTATTAGTACCTTCTGAAAAACTGGTAAGTTACAACTAAGACAATAAAACTGTAGATGCTTAGCATACCATGCACTGTAGATGCTTAGCATACCTACTACCCTTCCACTGTACCAGTTGTATGATCAGTATATAGTCAATTCTATTATAATGTGACCTGTCATAATAAACTATCATCTAGTCACCTCCCAAGGGAAATTGAATCCAGTTTGAATCCACCAGCTGCTCCAAAGGAGAAAGATAGGCAATATCCTTCCAAGTGGTCTCTGAAAACCCACTGGAATATCAGTTATGAGTTGGTTCCACCTCAGTGAGTGAGCCACCCTCCATCCTCTCAGTGACCTCATATATAAAAGGACAAAGCTGCCTTGTCCATCCCCATGACTGGATGGAGATCCATTCTTTGTAAACCACAGGGGGGTTTTTTGGCTGATTTTTGTAAGTAGATTTCTAAGCCCATCTTCTTAATCCATTTTAGTCTAGAAGTGCTGCTCAAACCTGTTCAGCATAATAGCAACATAGATGCCTCCAAGAGTGGTGGCTGCACATGAAGTGTATTTGCCAGAATTAACCAGGATCTCCTGTATGAAAGAGAACAGGCACTTCTAAAACTCATCCCACTATGCTAAATAGTGCAAAATAGCCCATAAAATTTATAGGGAAAATGAGGTGAGAGGCATAAAACGCAAATGTGTCCGTTATATATTAAGGGAGAGGAAACCAACCTTATTTGTCCAAAGTCAAGCCAATGAATCATATATCTAAGATCTATATAAGATAGATGATAGATCGTAGAAAGATGATAGAGATAGATAGATAGATAGATAGATAGATAGATAGATAGATAGATAGATAGATTACTACAAGGAAATCATCTATGTAATTATGGGTTTTTCCCCCCAAATCTGTGAGATTATTTTAAGTTTATTGAAGACGTATTGTTGACTTATGTGGTTAAAAGGTTGAGCAACTCAAAATCTGCAGGTCAGGCAGTAGCCTAAAGGTTTCTGCTGAAGCACATCCCAAGAACTTGAGCTTAGACAACAAGATGTGTACAAGATCAAGAAAGATATCAAACCCCGAGCATCCGTTCATACACTGATAATAGGGCTAGAAGAACTTCCCTTTCAATAGATGAACTGCTCAAATTACCAAACTGAAGGTGATTTACATAGTGCCTGCCAAAGCATTGAAACTCATAGTCTAGCTACATTAACGCATATTATTAATCATCACACTAATAAAAACAGCAGGACATGGCTGGTTGGTTTGAGGTGGTTTGTTTTGTTTTGTTTTAACATGTGTTGTGTTGTTGTTTTTGTTATGTGCCTTCAAATCGCCTGCTACTCATGGTGGCCCTATGTACAATGGCTTTGAAGTCTGCCCTGTGTTGAGCCAGTCTCACTGACTCAGATACACCTACCCTCATTGCCTTAGTTACTGTATCAATCCATCTTATCCGGGCTCTTCCTCTCCTGTGCTGTCCACCCTTTCGAACATGATGTCCCTCTCTAAAGTTTCATCCCTCCTGGCTACATGCCCAAAGTATGTGAGACAGAACTTCAAAATCTTAGCCTCCAAGGAGAAATTTTGTTTCATACTCTCCAAGACAGACTTATTTGTTTTCTTGGTGACCCATGGTATGTTCAAGACTCTTCTTCAGCACCACAACTCAAAAGCATCAATTCTTCTTAGATCCTTACTTATTATCCAGCTCTCTGAGGCATAACAAGTAATTACAAAAACGATGGCCTGGATCAGGCACACGTTAGTCTCT
Source organism: Elephantulus edwardii (assembly GCF_000299155.1). Lineage (NCBI taxonomy): Eukaryota > Metazoa > Chordata > Mammalia > Macroscelidea > Macroscelididae > Elephantulus > Elephantulus edwardii. Next base: position 10,821,125 of record NW_006399758.1, on the reverse strand, counting down.
AGACTGACACCGTGGCTTCTCAGTACTCTGGAAAGGTCTCTGACAGCAGATTTACCTAATGAAATTCATCTTTTGATTTCCTGACCCCTGGTACCAAAAGTGTTGATTGAAGAGTCGAGCAAGCTGTAACTGTTAACAGCCTCAATCTCGTCTCCATCCATCATGGTACTGCCAGTTGGCCCAGTGGTGAGAATCAACACATGTTAAATGACGTTTTGTTTGGGGTTTGTTTTGTTTTTTAAAAAAGCATCCATACTGAAATGGGTAAGGCACTTAACCAACCTAGTGTTTTTTGTTGAAGTTCACTAAGACTGTAGTCTGAAAGTCATTTTGAAGTGCAGAAAAGACGGTCATCTGAAATCAGTAGCCAACAGGCCTTTAATAATCTTTACTTCAGACTTACATATTGAGATCAATATTTGTTTGCCTTCGAGATGTGGGTTCTTCAGGGTATATGTTTTTAATACATGTTTATCCTATTGTAATTAAAACTTTTATCTAATATATAACCTTCTTCAACTGACAGATTACTTTCCCATATACTGAAGATGAAGAACTTGTGGAAACTGTAGTGATGTTTGAACCACTAAACTAGACAATATCAGCAATTAAATGCAGTATTGAAAGCATCTGAAATCCAGATTTTCTGGAATCACATAGTCTGCATAAACCCCTGAAACTTTTGTCCTGCGTTAATCTTTAAATCTTAAGCATTAAACCAAAAAATTTCCCCTGAAGTCTCCTGTAAAGCAAGCAAAGGTTTTTGGTTTTGGGTTTTGTTTTGTTAGCCTTTTGTCTTCCTCAAGCACTGAGTTCTTTTGGAATCTAGCTAAATGTGAGCAAACGGACAGCTGAAAAATAAGGTAGAATACTTATGTGTCAGAGAGATTATGTTGTTGGCAAAGTACAACTCAGAAATGGATGGTGAGGGTGATTGTCCAACTCAAAGAATTCAATCAACGTTACTAAATTATATATGTAGAATTTTTTTAAAATATTCTGTTTGTACAAACTTAACAAAAGCAAAAAAAAAAATAAATTGTAACAAACAAGGAGCAACAACAAAATACTATTTTCTAAAATTTCATTTTAGATCTTTGTAGAAAATATTTTCCATTAACAAATGGAAGATTTAATTTTTAAAGAAGCTTGGTAATGGAAAAAAAATGGGTAGAGGTAGAATAGAATAGGAGCTTGAGAGAAAGACGACATCAGAGTAGACTTGTTTTAAGTCCTGAACACTAACATCTTTGTAGGCCAAAAGGAAGGACACCTCAAAGGAATTTTGGGAGGATACTGTTGGAGTATCAGGAGGTTCCAGACCTGGTTCATTAGCCAGGTGTAATATAGAAAGATGCTTCCTGAAATGAACATTATGGGGAGGGGCAGGGGAGCATCTACAAGGCAGACAGAATGGTTAAAGACAATGCAGACAGGGTAGTTATAGACAGGAGAAAGTACTGATCAAGAAAAACATTCTCAGAAGATGCAAGTCAGTCTACCTTGCATATTACATAGCTTCTAGTATCTTCTGTTGTTGTGTAATCTTGAGGCAGAGGAGATCCATAGCTCACCCTCTGGTGCTGGTGGCCTAGTGGCAAGAAGACTGACCATCTTTCTCTCACAGAGCAGCTGACACCTTGAACCACGTGCCTTCAGTATTGCAGCACAGCTTCTTGCCACTAGGCCACCAGTGCTCCCTTCTTATTTAGTATCTTCTGGTTCTCCTCGGGTATTCACATCATTACCTTGGTAGGCTTTTGGTGCAACCTCATTGGCCATTAGTAACTGGTCCATGGTTGGAGTTCACAGATTGGCTCCATGAGCTGGTGCATTTCCTAGTTCTTCTCTAGGCTTTTGTCCTCAGCTTCCCTTTATTCTTTCCCTGGCACCTTTTAGATAGGTAAGTGGGAGCATAACAAGTGTTCAAAGTGCCAGACAGAAGCAAATGACATTGGCTTCGTCAAATGGAAAAGAAAGCACTGAAGAAGTGAAGGAGAAAGACAATGACTGAGCACAAGCATTGAGCATGGACTTGAAACAGTCCAGGCCTCTGACAAGAGGGAGGATATTGAATCCCCTCTGTGTGTGGATGGGTGACAAATGAAACTTAAGGAAATGTGATATTCTGGGGGAAAAAATAACCCTGACAAAACTAGAGACTTTTCTAGAAATAGATTCCCATTTACCCTTGAAGACCAACTTGAACGTGGATGTAGCTAACACATCTTCAGATTCAAGTCTCTAATAATACAAAATGCCAAACTAAACACAAAAATGCTATGTAAAGAAAAATTCAGGGTACAAAGCTAAATTAAATCACAACTGATAGTCTGGGAATGGAACGTCAGGAATACAACTAATACTTTAGCAGTTAGAGTGAATATTGTGTTGCTGAACTGTTTTAAAGTTTAATTGTATCAACTTCTCTGATAATGTCTTCTTACAGCATATCTTAACTATTCTTAATGAAACTTTTCACACACAACAGCATAAACCAGTAATTACTCAGTCTAGTTCAATAACAACCACACCATTAAGCACATAAAAATATTATATAGCTCCTTAATAATAAGGACTTTATTCATTCGTGGAGATAAAATAATTTTCTGGGTTTGCGTCTGGTTTCCCATAATTTGTTTTGTAAACAGTAAAAGGTAATGGGATTATATTTCAGCAAAATAAAATCAATACCAACTGAATTTAAAAACCTTCCCATAAGAGACATTAAAATTTTTATAGCTTGTTTATAGAAAACGCTAAGATTTATTCACATATCATCTGTTACTGAAATTTTCACAATCACCTAGATTTTTATTCTGGTAAAAGACAAAAATATTGTATCTTCTGAAAGCTTTGCATCCCCCAATTTATCTCAAATAAGAAAAGGGGGGGGGACAATCTTCTCCAAGTCTCATGTAGTTCACATGAGGTGGTAATGGAGAAAACTGGCTGTTGAAAGCCAGTTGACTGTAACTCAGGTGACAAGTGTACTAGAGAAAAATTGTGTACCCTAAATTTTAAGTGATTATGTTATTAGGATTGCTAGGATTCTCTCTCAAATTGCCTCTGAGTGGATCCAAACTGCCACTGTTTGGTTACCTGCCAAATACCTAATCATTGCAAAACATCTACATGTCAGACATTCTTTGTTTCCCTGTGTGTCTCTGTATGGAAATCTAACCCCTTTATCAGCAAAACTGGGCCTTACAAAATGACCTTGACCCAGGCTTTCCGCCATAAAAATACCAAAGAATCTCAGTCCAAAGCGTTTAAGTATTCTGTTACTTTTTCTATTTGAAAATGACTACTGAAAGCAAGGCCAAAAGAACAGCTATAAACATCATTTGTGCTTACAGACTCTCTTTTGATTTGTAACTATCGATGGAGCTATTTCTATTTGTAATATGTCTGCTTGTCAGGACTGAAGAAAGGACATTCATTTTTGCCTCGACCTAAAATGATTTAGAGTTACCTCTCTGAAGGTATTTCCAGGACCTCTAGCTGCACCTCATTACTTACTTGAATCTCCCTAAAATTCATTCTCATCATCTTTAAAATGGAAAAGTAATGCAAAATTCGCTGAAAGTTGTAAAGGTTAAATGAGTTATTGTATCTAAAATTCCCACTGCAGATCTAAGCTTGGTACATAGAAGCATCAGAGAAAACAGCTGATTCTTTTAGTAAAAGATTGTGCTGGTAATGTCAGTACAGGGCATCTAACGCTCCACTTTGAACCTTTCTGTCTTCCTCAAGTTGAAGGAGATTTATCCACCAGGTGTTGTGACTTCGAGTTGGAATGGACTCACAGCTGACCCTCTATCTGGAATTCAGAGGCTGTAAATGGCATGGGTGGAGCTTGCCTCTTTTTCTTTTCTGGAGCAGCTATTCCAAAGTTGATTCAACTAGATTCACCCACCTTTGAGGCAGCAGCACCACTTCTTACCAGTACTTAATGCTTTATATTCTCTTAGGTGAGGCTACTTCCTCACTATGGAGATTTAATTACATATTCAGGTTTAATTTCAAAAGTATTCTAGTAGTTTTAACCAGGGACACTTTACCCAACACCCTTTTGCCTGTGATCAGGAACAATGCAGCAGAAAAAGAAAAAAAAAGAAAAGGCTTTCTTTATCTCTGAAGATGAAGTCCAAACTGCTCATGACTTCTGCTACATTGTGATTTTATATCTCAGAGATGCTTTGAATTCCTCTTTCTCTTCCTTTCTCTCTGAACTTCTTTTTCAGATCTCATTCCTCAATGACATGAATATCTAGAATCCCGTTCTTATGATTTAAGACCAAGGCAGTGTTTTTTATGCACAAACACAAATAACAAAAGAAAAATATTCACCAGCAGGAATAGAAAAGATCTTATTTCGCTGCAGCATTCTGAAGCACAAACATTTCTAAAGTGTAAACAAGCAAGCTCAGCAATCCTATATAAGGATTCACAGAATTGCACTGTAAGGTTTCTTTTTCTTTCTTTTTACAGCATTTACTAAAATTTTATTAGAATATTTACAGAGATAAATTTACATTCTTAAGTTTTGGGCCAATACACATATATAAACAAAATTGAAATTTTTTTTTATTTCATCTATTTCTTTCCTTTTTAAAAAATGTTCTGCTGGTTTATTTACAAAATTGTAATACATTGTTTTCAAGAACAAATTCTTTCCATTTCCCTCACTGCCCCCATCCATCAAATTGTACAACCCCATGATAAACCCCCTACCCTGCACATCCTCATCCCTCTGCTTCCAAAATCTCCCACCCCTCTTGGATCCTTATACTCATTCTACAATAATGGTTTTATATAGTATTTGTCCTTGTGGCACTGAGTTAGTTCACTCAGCATAATGCTCTCCAGTCCCTCCCAAGTTAGGTAACAATTTATAAAGTTCCTGCTTGCTGCATATTATTCCACAGTATTCCATTGTGTGAATGTACAATAATTTCTCAATTCATTTGTTTGTAGTTAGACATTTGGGCTGTTTCCATGTTCTTGTGATGGTGAATACTGCTGCTATGAACATAGGTGTACAAACCTCTGTTTGTGCCTTAGTTCTCATTTTCTCAGGGTATATTCCAAGTAGTGGAATCATGGATCATATGGAATTTCTATGTTCAACTTTTTGAGAAAGTTCCAAACTGCCTTCCAGAGTGGTTGTACCATTTTACAATCCTACCAACAACGGATAAGAGTTCCTTTCTCACCACATCCTCTCCAACATCTATTACTTGCTGCCCTGTCAGACTTTGCTACTGTTACTGGAGTAAGATGGTACCTCATTGTGGTTTCGGTTTGCATCTTCCTTATTTCCAGTGATTTGGAGCATTTATTCATGTGTCTGTTTGCCATTTGAATATCTTCCTCTATGAAAATTCTTTCCATGTATTTTGTCCATTTTGTAATTGGGTTATATTTCTTTTTCTTGTGGAGGCCCAGGAGTATTCTGTAAACTTTTGTTATAAGACTCTTAATTACGAAATGTTTGTTCCCAGTCTGTAGGTTTTCTTTTCACTCTGTTGGGAAAAGTTTTTGATGCACACATGCATTTAATCTTTAGAAGGTCCCATGCATTAATTTTATCCTCTTCAGATTGTACAGTTCAGGTTGTATTTGGCAGTCTCTTTATACCTTGGATTAGCACTTCTACGCTTGATCCCAGTTTCTCTCTTATGAAAGTTGTGATTTTGTTTTAGCTTTCTGCTGGTGGAAGTCAAGTTTTGCCAGCACCACTTGTTGAGGAGGTTATAATTTCCCCATTTGATAGCTTTGATTTCCTTGTTGAATATCAGTTGACTATAGATAGCTGGATCTATTTCTGGCATGTCAATTCTATTCCATTGGTCTATGTGCCTGTCATTGTAGCAGTACCATGCTGCTTTGGTTACTACTGCTATGTAGTAGGTTTTGAGGTCAGGGAGTGCTATGCCTCTAACCTCATTTTTGTTTCTCAGAAGTGTTTTGCTTATTTGGGGTCTCTTGCCTTTCCAAATAAATTTTATAATTTCCATTTAAATCTCCTTGGAAAAAATGAATTTGGTATCTGGATTGGGATTTCATTGAACACATAGATTGCTTTTGGTAGGAATGTCGTTTTCACAATACTGAGTCTTCCAATCCTTGTACAGGGCACATTTTCCATTTCTTTAGGTCTTTTGTTGTGTTTTGTAGAAATGCTCTGTAGTTTTCTGTATATAGGTCTTTTGTTTCTCTAGTTAGGTTCACTCCCAAGTATTTCAATTTGTGGTTGGTTATTATAAATAGTATTGCTTTCTTAATTTCATTCTCTGAGTTCTCTTTGTTAATGTAGAAAAATCCTATTGAGTTTCGGATATTGCTCTTTTGTTCTGCCTCAGTTTCCTGAGGATAGAAGGACACTGCCATATCTTTCTCCCTTGAAGCAGGTAATGGGTTCAAACTACTTGCCCTTTGATTAACATCTACGTCCTTAACCAATGTGCTGAGTGATGGTGGCATGAACTCAGATATAGTTTATAAGTCTAAGATAAGAGTCAATGTTGCCTATATGGCTCCTTAATACCAGTTGTACCAAGAACTCTGAAAAACAACCAACTGGCCAACTGACTGGAAGAGATCTTTATTTGTTCCAATTCCAAAGAAAAGGTATCTGACAGAGTGTGGAAATCATCAAACAATATCATTAATAGCACATGCAAGCAAGATTCTGCTGAAGATTATGAAAAAATGATTGGAACAGGCACATCAACAGAAAATGGCCAGAAATTCAGGCTGGCTTTAGCTAATGTTAGCTGGATCTTGACTGAAAGCAAAGAGTACCAGAGGAATGTCTATCTATGTTTCATTGACTATGCAAAGGTTTTTGACTGTGTGAACCACAACATAATGTGGCTAAAGCTGAGAAGAATAGGAAATGCCAGAACACTTGATCATGAACTCACTCAGCATTTCTTAAGCTGAAGGAATTGAAGAACAAATTCAAGCCTCGAGTTGCAATACTTAAGGATGCTTTGGGCAGAATACTAAATGGTCCAGGAAATATTAAAAGATGGAAAGTGTATACAGAGTCGTTGTACCAAAAGAAATTAGCAGACACAGAAGAATTTCCAGAAACAACATATAAGCAAGAGCCTGTGGTGATGGATGAAGTTCAAGCTGCTCTGAAAGAATTCACAAAAAAGCAAGGCCCCAGGAATTGATGGCATACCAATTGACATATTTCAACAAACAGGCACTGCCCTAGATGTGCTCACCAAGTTGTGCCAAGAAATCTGGAGAATAACCACCTGACCAACTGATTGGAAGAGACCTATATTTGTTCCCTAATGGGGTCCAGCCTCATTACATCGAACAGTTTCACCGAGAGAAAGGGTGAGGATTAAATGAAGACTCAGAGAGGCTATTGCTGATGGCAAACAGCAAAGTTTATTATTGAACTCCTATCTTATATTCTTTCTGCAGTAACTAGAAAAACAACTCAGCCTCAAGGTTGACAGTACATTTCATTCTGATTTACAAACCACTAACTAGCTTAGGCAAGTAAGGTTACTTATTTTTCTTATCAGGAAAGACCATTAGCATTTGAGTATAAACAGAGTCTTTAGGGAGGGATATTCCATTATCCACATCCCTGCTTAGTCCTAGGGTTCAAGGACGGTTAACATTTAACCACAATGATGAACAGTTCTGCACTTTTTAACCTGGCACAAAATGGCTACTTGGATAAAATGGCTGCAGTATGGCTTACTTTTTAACATCCTACTTCCTTGAGTTGTTTTCTGTCAAGCAGGTACTATAGCCAAGATAGAATTAGTCTTGCTGGTCTTTTGGTACAGGGATAATCTTGCTTTACAAGTTAGCCAGGCCCCAACAGTTCCCATTCCAAGAAAGGTGATCAGACAGAGTGTGGGAATTTAGAACAGTTTCATTGATATCACATACAATCAAGATTCTGCTGAAGATTATCCAAAAACAACTGGAATAGCACAGCAACAGAGAACTGCCTGAAGTTCAGGCTGGGTTTAAAAGAGGCCATGGTACTAGGGATATTATAGATAATGTTAGGTGGACCTTGGCTGAAAGCAGATAGTACCAGAGGAATGTCTGTGTTCCATTGACTATGCAAAGGCATTTGACTGTGTAGATCACAATAAATGGTGGCTGACCCTGAGAAGAATGGGAATCCTAGAACACTTGATCATAGAACAGAGCAAGGAAACACTGCTTAGTTCAAAATTGTGAAGGGTATGCACCAAAGATATATCTTATCTCCATATCTTTTTAATCTACATGCAGAGCATATTACCTGGGAGGCTGAGGTCTATGAGGAGAAATGTGGCATCAAGATTGGAGGTAGACTCATCAACTATCTGTGTTATGCAAATGATACAACACTGCTTGCTGAAACTGAGGAAGATCTGGAGGTCTTGCTGCAGAAGGTAAAGGACTGCCTTCAATATGGATTGAAGCTCAACACCAAGAAAACAAAATTCTCTCCACTGAGCTGATTAGCAGCATCATGATAGATGGGGAAGAGATTGAGATTGTTAACAACTTCAGTTTGCTTGGCTCTACAAACAATACTCTTGGTACCAGAAGCCAGGAAATTAAGAGATAATTTGCACTGGGAAAGTCTGCTTTTAGAGATCTCTCCAAAGTACTGAAGAGCAACAATGTCAGTCTGGAGACTAAGGTGCACTTGAACCAGGCCATGGTCTTTGCAATTACTTGTTATTCATCAGAGAGCTGGACAATGATGAGGAATGATATAAGGTGAATTGATATTTTTGAGCTGTGGAACTGGAAAAGAGTATTGAATATACCAGGGACTGCTAGAAGGACAAACCAAGTTCGTCCTGAAGAGGGTGAAGCCAAACTGCTCCTTGGAGGCAAGGATTCTGAACGGTCATGTGGACGTGTTGCAAGGTGGGATCAGTCTTTGGAGAGGGATATCATGTTTGCTAAGGTGGAGGAACAGCACAGGAGGGGAAGACCCTCAGTGAGATGGATTGACCAGTAACTGGGTGAATGGGTTAGGTGTGTTTAGAGGCAGTAAGATTGGCACAGGATTCAGTAGGTTTTAGGACTATTGTACAGAGGGTCACTATGAGTCCCAGATGACCCAACAAAACAAAACTACACAACAATATAGTTGGACTAGGAGAAAGTCATCAGAATAGAGGAAGGAAACACTGCATGGTTCAAAATTGGGAAGGGTATACACCAGGGATTTGTCTTATCTCTATAACTTTTCAATCTATATGCAGAACAGATTATCTGAGAGGCTGGGCTTCATGAGGAGAAATGTGGCATCAGGATTGGGGTAAGAGATATCAATAGTCTGAGATATGCTGATGACACAAATCTGCTTGCTGAAACTGAGGAGGTCCTGAAGTACTTGCTGTATAAGGTCAAGGACTGCAGCCTTCAATATGGCTTAAAGCTTAATATCAAAAAAACAAAGATTCTTACTACTGGGCTGATTGGTAGCATCTTGATAGATGTTGAAGAGATTTAGATTGTAAACAGCTTTAATCTGCTTGCCTTCACAATCAACACTCTTGGCAGCAACAGCCAAGAAATTAAAAGACGTATCACCACTGGACCAATTGGCAGCATCAGGATGGATGGTGAAGAGATTGAGATTGTACACAGCTTTAGTTTGCTTGGCTCCATAGTCAACAGTCTTGGCACCAGCAGCCAGGAAATTAAAAGGTGCATTGCTATGGGAAAGTCTGCTGTTAGGGACCTCTCCAAAGTACTGAAGAGCAATGGTGTCTCTCTGGAGACTAAGGTGCGCCTGATACAGGCCATGGTCTTCGCAATCACTTGTTATGCATCAGAGAGTTGGACAATGACCAAGGAGGATAGAAGGAGAATTGATGCCTTTGAGCTGTGGTGCTGGAGAAGAGTATTGAGAATACCAAGGACTGCTAGGAAAACAAACAGATTTGTCCTGGAAAGGGTTAAACCAGGTGGCTCCTTGGAGACAAGGATTCTGAGGCTCCGTCTAACATACTTTGGACATGTTGTGAGGAGAGACCGGTCCTTAGAGAGGGACATCATGCTTGGGAGGGTGGAGGGACGGTGCAGGAGAGGAAGGCCCTCTATGAGGTGGATTGATTCAGTGACTGGGATAATTGGGATGGGAGTGTCAGAGACAGTGTGATCGGCACAGGACAGAGCGGAGTTTAGGGCTTTTGTACATAGGGTTGCTATGAGTCGCAAGTGACTCGACGGCACATAACAACAACAACAACATTGCATTGGAAAAGTCTGCTTTTAGAGATCTCTCCAAAGTACTGAAGAACAACGGTGTCAGTCTGGAGACTAAGGTGCTCCTGATACAAGCCATGTTCTTTGCAATCACTTGCTATGCATATAAGAGAGCTGGACAATGACCAGGAAAGATAGAAGAAAAACTGATGGCCTTGAATGGTGTTGGGGAATAGTATTGGATATACCATGGACTGCTAAAAGAATGAACAGGTTCTTCCTAAAGTGGGTGAAACCAGGCTGCTCCTTGGAGGCAAGGATTCTGAGGCATCATCTGACATACTTTGGACATTTTGCAAGGATGGACCAGTCCTTGGAGAGGGACGTCATGAGTGGGAGGGTGGAGGGACAGTATAAGAGAGGACTTACACAGTGACTGGGACAATGGCGAAAGATGTGTCAGAGAAAATAAGGTAGGCTCATGATAGAACAGGGTCTAGAGCTATTGTACATAGGGTCGCTATGAGTTGCAGGTGACTTGACAGCACAAAACAACAGTAACATATAGTTCCTTAATCTGATTAGTCTGACATAGCTTAAGATAGTAAAACTTGTATAAGGTCTTTTAACTGGTTGCTCACATATAGTTGTGTAAGTCTAGTGCAATAGCAAAAGTTGCCTTTGTGAGGTCCTTAAATCTAATTGTGGGACTCTTGACCCATGAATGTGAGATTTGCAATCAAGTTACTGTGACATAAAAAAAAAAAGCCCCAGAGAAAATTAGTTGAAGAATTCACAATCCAAAGAAGTCTGTCGACTACATACCTCAAATATCAAATCCAGGGCATCTGATAGCCATTATAGGAAGAGGCATCATGAAAATACCAACCTTGTCTGATCTCTGGACACTTCCCTCCTGGACTTCCTAACATTCTTTTCTCTCAGCTTTAGTAATCTCCATTTAGAAGCCCAGCTTGATTCTGAGATGTCTGAAGGCATCCATATTGCTACGTTCTCTCAGATCATTGGCATGTGAATAAAATACATATGCAGATTCAATCCTTGTCTCTACTCAGTTTGCTCATAGTGAGCTTTCTTTGTTAAATGAGGAACGTTTAGATTAGTGGAATTAATGGAATGTGACTGTGTTGGAAGCTATGTTACATTCTTGTTTTGTCCCTCTGAGGCAGAACTCAGAGCTGACCCTTCAGAGGCAGTAATGGCATAGTCCATCCTTCTCCTATGGAGGAGCTGGTGGTTTTGAACCATATGCCTTAGGCATTGCGGTGCAGCTTCTTACCACTAGGCCACCAGGTACCATCAAATTGTCTGCTATTCATGACTCAATAATCAACAGATCTGAACTGTGCCCTATTCTGCACCATCATCACAGTCCTTTGACAGCCACTGGAAACCACTCTTACAGTCCCTGTATAAATCCCTCCTGCTGAGGGTCTTTTTCACTTACTCTTATCTTGCATTTTGCTCAGCATGATGTCTTTTATCAAGGACTGACCCCTCCTGACAGTGTGTCTGAAGTGTGTGAGAAGTTTCACCATCTATGACTCTAAGGATTGTCCTGATTGCATTTCCTCCAAGACAGACTTGTTTGGTTTTGGTTTGTTGTTTTGTTTTTTAATTCAGAAGATAGTCAGTACTCTTCTCCAACAACACAATTCAAAGGCAAAAATTCTTCTACAGATGATAGATAAGCAACACAAGTCTGAAAATCCAAGGACTTACTGTTTAATACAGTTAATAAGTACTAATACCTTAATAAGGACATATGCTGGCACTATGAATGAGTCTCAAAGGTAAATCTAGAAGAGTTTATAAAAGCATAAAATGATGAATATTAGGAAATATTAGTTGGAAGGATAGGAAGCTCATAGAAACAGAGATGAGGATGGGAGAGTATAAAACATGTCTGCGAAGTAGCAGTCAGTTTTCATTTGACATTTGGCTGTATGCAGGACAACAGTGGGAAAAAATGAAAGTAAGGGAAGTAGAAAATTTGAGGATGGAGACTTTGAATGCCAATATAAATTTTTATTCATTTAAAGGGCAAAGGAAAATGCAAACTTTTTTTTAGGTAACAACACTTTAAGTTACCTTTAAAAAGTGACCTTATTTGCTTTGGGAGGATATTCTGACAGTGATATGGTTGGAGTTCCTTGGAGAAGGACATCATGCTTGAGAGGGTGGAGGGACAGTGCAGGAGAGGAAGACCCTCTATGAGGTGGATTGATTCAGTGACTGGAGTAATGGGGATAGTTGTGTCGAAGACAGTGTGATTGGCACAGGACAAAGCAGGGTGTAGGGTTGTTGTACATAAGGTTACTATGAGTCGCAGGTGACTCAGCTGTCCATAACAACAACAACAGCAACAACACCAGATAGGATGTATTGAGAAAATGAAAATGCCTCCAAATTGAACATTTCAATACTTCTGTCAAAAACATTATAGATAAATGAAAGAAGAGGTAATATGACTGAACATCATCTGGCGTCTAGATGAGATATAGCTTTTGAGTCTTGCTGATTAGGGATCAGGAGAAAGGTGATACTATCTACAGACACCAGGAAAGCAGCTGGTTTTTCCAGGTGAGAGGTGAGAATACATATCTATTTTTATGACACTAGAATTAGATTTGATAAGAAGACAAGTAAAAGAAGCTACTAGAACTGAGTATCATGGGGAAATTACCTGGAAATTTACTGAGAGGAGTTTTCTTAGGCTAAATCCGAAGCCACATACCTGGAAAGATTAAACTCCATAGAGAACACAGCGAAGACTGAAAAAGTGTGAGGTTATAGGAATCAAGGGTCGTCTCTGGCAGAGGAAACCAAATTGCCATGAACCATGAGATCTTCTCTTAGGAGTTTAAATTGGGTCATTTTTTCCTTTTGGTAGCATCACACACAATGACCTTTCCTGAAGGTCATGATGTTCTTTGTAATTTGGTTCCTTGCTAAAGAAAAAAAAAAAGGCAGAGCGTTTTAGAAATGGAGTAACAGAACAGCAGTCACTGGCTGCTCCTCATGATTTTGCTGAGAATATAAAGCATAAGAAAGGCAGCCCATCACCACAAATCAATTGGGCTGCAGAAGAATATTGTGTTAGATGGAGCCAACAAAAAGAACACTCTACACACAACAATGTCACGTATAAAGCAAAGCACTTAGAGAAATTAGTGTGTTATACAAAGAGAAGTTTATTTTCAGGAGAGTACAGCTTTTCAAAATAATTTTCCTTGTCTTATAAAAGATAAAACAAATGAAAAATATTTTATTTTGGAAAGGGAATGTCAATTTTATATTTAAAAATATTGATAATGCTGTAATTCAAGGGTTTACATATTCCCACTTTCAATTTCTAATCAGTTCCAAATTTACTGAGACATTAAGAAATTCCAAAATCTGTTTTTAAATGTACATTTTAAAAAAGATCCTTCTTTTCTCCTAAAATATTATACATGTAATTGGTTTAATTGGAGCACAAAGTGGCTTTTGTGAAAAATAAAATTTCCATAAGATTGAATTTGTGTACAAACTCATAAGCTCTATTTGCAATTTATGAGCTGAAGGGCATCTGGGCTGGAAGTCAGACAGGAGTTCCAAAGCTCAGTGAAAGAGCTGCTCCAGTGGGCCACACTGGACAGATGTCAGATTGGCTGGTGGGTGTTTTCTTTCCTTAATTAGGTTAGAAGGAAATTGTGAACTGAGTTAAACTGATCAGGAAAGTCCTAATTGGGTAGTTGAGGTTTCTACTTCCAATAGAGTCAATTGATTGACTTGGATTTCTGCTCCTGGGAAGATCAGGCATTTACAGAAAATAAAATCTAGTGGAGTTTCAGTTTGTGGACAGGAGACTTCACATGAGTGACTCCATCATATGTTGACATAGACAGGTTGACGTTTTATTAATAAAAATTGTGTCAATTACTGTGGGACTTAATTCCAACACTAATTTCATGTATTAAATGTTTGAAAATTTACTATAAATCCAGAAAAATGTTATTATCAGTTTAAAACCAGAAACTATTATGAATAAGAATCTTTCAACAGCAAAGATTCTGTTAGCTGAAAAATTTGGAACTAGACATTGTTTGTGGGCACATAGTAATTTTAATTCATTTCAATTATCATGGTTAAGTTTACATATTATATTTCATCCCTAAATTATAACTAATGGAAATGTTACTTGCTTTCATTATTTGTTGTTATAATGCTATGAATCAAGTGGAAATTTTTCTGTAACATTTTTACAGAGCATTTCTAGCAATAGTTATTTGCATAATGCTTTACAGATTAAGAACATTTTCAAATAAACCCTTATTTGTTCCTTATATTAATGTTATGCTTCTGTTTCTATTTTTGATTCTTTCTCAAGGTTAAAAATACTGAGATTTAAAGACTCATTCACATTTACCTAGTTTCGAACATTGTTGTTTTACAGGAAAAAGGAAATATAGATAAGGAAACTAAGAAAGCAATACCATTACAACAGTCTCTCACAAATTGAGATGCTTAGGAATAAACCCAACTTTTCTTGTCATGTACCCTCAAATAGGAGCTGACCCAGCGGATTTTCAGAGGCAGTCAATTGCACAGGAAGAGATTGTCCATCCTTCTCCCAAGAAGCAGCTGATAGACTGAACTGTATGCCTTCCAGATTGCAGCACAGCTTCTCACCACTACGAGAGCTCATAAACCTAACTGCTGTTATGTGCCATTGAGTCACCTGAGACTCTTAGCAACCCTATGTATGACAGCTCTGAAGCCTGAGCCAGTTCACTGACACCGCCATACCTACCCTTGTTGCCCTAGTTACCATATCAATGCATCTCATTCGAGGTCTTCCTCCCCTGTGCTGTCCCTCCACTCTTCCAAGCATGCTGTCCTTCTCCAAGGACTGGTTCCTCCTGGGTACGTGCCCAAAGTATGTGAGACAGAGCTTCAAAATCCTAACCTCCGAGGAGAAATGTGGTTTCACCCTTTCCAAGATGGACTTATTTGTTCTCCTGGTAGTCCAGGGTATGTTCAAAACTTTTCTCCAGCAACACAACTCAAAGGCATCAGTTCTTCTTCTGTCATCCTTAGTCATTGCCCAGCTCTCTGATGCATAGCAAGTATTGCAAAGACCATGGCCTGGATAACCCTAACTAGAGACACAAAAGTGCTTTATAAAGAAAAGTATAAAACACTACTGTGGAAAACAGTAAAAGAGCTAACTAAATGGAAAAAATGTTCCTTGTTCATGGATAGGAAGACTCAACAATGAAAATACAATCTTACCAAAAGCAACCTACAAATTTAATGCAATCCCAATACAGATACCAAATTCATTTTTCAAACAGATAACAAAAGGCAATTGACAAGTTTATATAGGAAGGAAAGAGACCCTGAATAAGCAAAGCACTTTAATAACTCAAACAGCATGGTACTGGCACAATGACAGGCACATAGATAAATGGAACAGAATTGAGAACCCAGAAATGAGCCCATTACTTACGGTAAACTAGTATTCAACATGGAACAAAATCTACCAAATTGGGAAACGACAATCTCTTCAACAAATGGTGCTGACAAAACTGGACTTCTATCTGAAGAAACCCAAGGCAAGATTTGAATTTCATAAAATACACAAAACCCCATCTCAAGAACAGGTTTGAGGCCTTGAACACGAATGAGGGAAGACCAGATGAGTTGTGGGAGGATATCAAGGGTATCATTCAAGAGGAGTGCAAACGTTCATTACAAAGACAGAAAAGGAAGAAAAGACCAAAATGGATGTCAGAAGAAACTCTGAATATTGCACTGGAGCGCAGAGAAGCCAAAGCACAAGGAAGAACTCAAGATACTAAAGAGCTGAACAGAAGATTTCAAAAGGCAGCACGGGATGACAAAGTAAAATATTACAATGAAATGTGCAAGGAGTTGGAGTCAGAAAACCAAAAGGGTTGAACTCGCTCAGCATTTCTTAAGCTCAAGGAACTCAAGAACAAATTCAAACCTCAAGTTGCTATAGTCAAGGATGCTTTAGGCAGAGTAATAAATTATTCAGGAGGCATCAAAAGAAGATGGAAAGAATATACTGAGTCATTGTATAGAAAGGAATTAGCAGACACAGAAGAATTTAATGAAATAACATTTGAGCAAGAGCCTATGGTGATGAAGGAAAAAGTTCAAGCTGCTTTGAAAGAAATAACAGAAAATAAGGCCCCAGGAATAGATGGTATACCAATTGACATATTTCAGCTAATGGATGCTGCCCTGGACGTGCTCACCAAGTGTGTCAAGAAATCTGGAGAACAACCACTTGGCCAACTGACTGCAAGAGATCTATATTCCCATTCCAAAGAAAGGTGACCCAACAGAGTGTGGAAACTATAGAACAATCTCGTTGATTTCACATGCAAGCAAGATTTTACTGAACATTATCAAAAAACGACTGGAACAGCACATCAGCAGAGAACTTCCAGAAGTTTAGGCTGGGTTTAGAAGGGGTTGTGGTACTAGGGATATTGTAACTAATGTTAGATGGATCTTGGCTGAAAGCAGGGAATACCAGAGGAATGTATATCTGTGTTTCATTGACTACGCAAAGATGTTTGACTGTGTGGACCATAACAAACTGTGGCTGACTCTGAGAAGAATGGCAATCCCAGAACACTTGATCGTGCTAATGCGAAACTTATACTTGAACCAAGAGGCAGTGGTCAGAACAGAGCAAGAAAACACTGCATGGTTCAAAATTGAGAAGAGCGTACACCAGGGATGTGTCCTGTCTCCATACCTTTTCAACCTGTATTCAGAACAGATCATCCGGGAGGCTGGGCTCTATGAGGAGAAATGTGGCATCAGGATT
>NW_006399758.1:10789531-10803628 GCF_000299155.1 Elephantulus edwardii | reverse complement strand
TCTGAGGCTTCATTTGACATACTTTGGCCATGTTGTAAGGAGGGCTCGGTTCTTGGAGAGGGACATCATGCTTGGAAGGATGCAGGACAGGAGCAGGAGGGGAAGGCCCTCTGGAAGATGGATTGATTCGGTGACTGAGGCAATTGGGATGAGTGTGTCGGAGACAGTGGGATTGGCACAGGACAGAGAAGAGTTTAGAGCTGTTGTACATAGGGTCGCTATGAGTTGCAAGCGACTCGACGGCACATAACAACAACAATACCACAAAAACCAACTTAAGGTGAGTCAGAGATCTACGAGTTATGTCCAAAGCCACAAAGACCATAAGAGACAAAGTGGAAACAAACTTAAAAGGCCTATTGCTGTTGTTAGTGGCTGTCACACCGAGTACAATTCACAGCGACCCTATGAACAAAAGATCAGAATCCTTTTCTATCCTGCACCATTCTCACACTTCCTGACACATCAAAGCCCATTTTGGCAGTTACTGTGTCAATTTATCTGGCTGACGGTCTTCCTCTCCTCACTGACCCTCCATTCTTTCTAGTGTCATGTCCTTCTCTAAAGACTAGCCCCTCCTAGCAACATGCCCTAAGTATGTGAGGCAAAGCCTCATCATTCTTGCCCCTAACGAATACTTTGGTTGCATACTTTCCAAGACATATCTCTTTGTTCTTTTGACTGTTCATGGGATGTTCAGTTCCCTTCTC
Organism: Elephantulus edwardii; assembly: GCF_000299155.1. Taxonomy (NCBI): domain Eukaryota; kingdom Metazoa; phylum Chordata; class Mammalia; order Macroscelidea; family Macroscelididae; genus Elephantulus; species Elephantulus edwardii. The sequence goes on along the minus strand of NW_006399758.1, from coordinate 10,802,918 downwards.
AAACACCACAGCTCAAAGGCATCAATTCTTTTTCAGTCACTCTTACTCACTGTTCAACTTTCAGATGCTTAACAAATGATTGAAGAGACCATGGCCTGAACCAGATTTTGAGTTAGTCCTCAAACTGACATTATTACTCCTTAATAATTTAGAGATTTCTAACTGTGGATTTTCCTAGTGCAATGCATCTCCTTATTTCCTGACTGCTGCTATGAAGGTTGTTAATTGTGAATCTAAGCAAGATGAAGCTGTTGACAGTTTCATCTTCTTTCCATCCATCATAATGGAAAATAATTTAAATAAGTCCACAGGAACCAAGATATGATCTTGGAATCAATTCCACTGAATTTCAAGATCATTTTAGGAATAGGTTTGAGACATTCAACACCAATGATAGAAGACCAGATGAGTTGTGGGATGAAATCCAGGAAATATTCCATGAAGAAAGGAAAAGGGCATTACAAAAATAGAAGAGAAAGAACGAATCAAAATAGATGTCAGAAGAGACTCTAAAAATGGCACTGGAGCGTTGAGAAGCCAACACAAAAGAAAAACATACTGAAGTTAAAGAGCTTAATAAAAGATTTCAAATGGTAGCTCAGGAGGACAAAGCAAAGTATTATAATGAAATGTGCAGAGAGCTGGAATTGCCCAAAAAAGAGGGAAGAACTCACTCTGCATTTCTCAAGCTGAGAAAATGGAAAAACAAATTTAATTCTTGTGTCATAATATTGATAGATGTTATGGACAATATATTGAATGAATTCAAAAGTATCAAAGAAGATAGAGGGAATACACAGATTCATCATACCAGAGAGACCTGATTAACACTGAAAATTCTCAGAAAGAATCATATGAACAGGAGCCAATGGCAATGAAGGAAGAAGTGGAAGTTCCATTGAAGTCATTTCCAAAAAATAAAGTCTTAGGAATTGATGTGATACCAATTGACTTGTGTCAATTGCCATGGATGTCCTCACTAGGCTATGCCAGGAAATTTGGATGGCAGCTGTCTGGCCAATGAATTAGAAGAGGGCCATATTTGTTCCTATTCCCAAGAAAGATGATCCGACTGAATGTGGAAACTATCAAACAATATTATTAATATCAAATGCAAGCAAAATACTGCTGAAGATCATTAAAAAATGGATGAACAGTACATAAATAGGGAGAAGTACAAGCAAGATTTAGAAGGCCTAGACTATGATGTATATACAGATTGACAAATACAGCCAGAAATGCATAACCTGGAGAGGTTAACATTGATGGGACCTTCCAAAGATTAAATCCTTGTGTGTATCAAAAACTTTTTCCAGTAGGGTGAAAGGAAAACCTACTGAACAAACAACACTTGGCAATGACGTCTCAGACAAGGGTCTCAAAACAAAAGTTTACAGAATCCTTCAGGGGCTCTACAAGAGGAAGACTAATAATTACAAAATGGACAAAAAACGTGGAAGACTTTTCTCAGAGAAAGACATTTGTATGGCAAACAGACACATAAAAAAGTGCTCAAAACCACTGGCAATAAGAGATGAAAATAAAAATCACAATAAGATACCATCTCACCCCAGTAGCAGTGGCAAAATTTAACAGGATAGCAAACAATAAATGTTGGAGAGGATGTGGAAAGATTGGAACTCTCATACACTTTTGGGGGGATTGTGGAATGCTACACCCACTTTGGAAGACTGTTTGGCATTTCAAAAAAAAGACTGGTTATAGCATTCCATATGATCCAATTATTCCACTACTAGGAATATCCTCTAAGGAAAATAGAACTGAGACACAAATGGAAATTTGTACCTTGATGTTCATAGAAGCATTACTCACAATAACAAGAAAATGTTAACAGCTTAAATGTCCATCAACAAATGACTGGATTGAGAAATATGTGGTACATTCACATGATGGATTACTATGTAGCACCCAGGGGTAATGATTTAAAAAAAATACTACGTAATGTGGGGAGAAACTGGAGAATATTATGCAGCATGAAATAATTCAGTCTCTTAAAGAAGGACAAATATAGTATAAGAGGATTATTGTAAATATAGGATACCTAATTGTTTTCATTGTATGATAGAGTCAGAACTGACCTATAGCCAGTGTGTTTTCAGAGGCAGCTAATTGCACAGGAAGGGATTGGCCATCCTTCTCCTACAAAGCAGCTGGTGGCCTTGAACTTCATATCTTTGGGATTTCAGCACAGCTTCTTGTCACTAGGCCACCAGAGCTCCCTGGATAACTAATAAAATGTGTATAAAATCAGAAGGAGAAATAGGAGTGGGCAGGGGGTGATGAGGTAGGGTGGGGAGGTGGGGGTGGAAAATCAAGGGGTTGTATAGTTTGGTGGGTGGAGGGAGGGGCTGAAGGAACTAGGAAAGATGCATTGGGGACCTGAATAGTGGTAACAGTGGCATATATTGATGGCGATTATTTTTATAAAACGCAATGTATGGGAATGATCATATGACATACAACGTGAATGAAAGAATGTGTGAAACACATGCATATTACTTTTGTATAAAAACCAATATAAAATCTTATTTTAAAAAGGAAAAAATAAATAAACACAACCCCCCAAACTCATTGTTGTTTACTGTTGAGTAGAAATTGACTTGTAGTTGACCCTACAGCAGGTTTTCAAAAGCTATAAATAGCACACAAGAAGGAATTGTTCATCTTGCTTCCTGTGGAGCAGCTGGTGGGTTTGAACCATGTCATGTGCTTTGGACATGTTGTGAGGAGAGACCAGTCCTTGGAGAAGGACATCATGCTTGGGAGGGTGGAGGGACAGCGCAGGAGAGGAAGGCCCTCTATGAGGTGGATTGATTCAGTGACTGGGATAATCAGATTGGGAGTGTCAGAGACAGTGCGATTGGCACAGGATACAGCAGAGTTTAGGGCTGTTGTACATAGGGTCGCTATGAGTGGCAAGCGCCTCGACGGCACATAGCAACAACAACAACAACAACATGTGCCTTTAGTTTAACCGCTCTAGTGGCCTATTGGTAAGAAGCTACACTGGAATCCTGAAGGTATGTGGTTCAAATCCATCCACTTCTCTGCCACAGAAGGATGGGCAATCTCCTCCCATTCAATTAACTGCTTCTGAAAATAAGCTGGAGGGTCAACTATTGGTCGATTCAACTCAATGGAAAACAACACCAAGCCACCAGAGCTCCCTGCAAAGCACAGAGTTGGGATTTGGATTTGTCTTTCAACTACATCTCGTGCTCTCTAGGCTAAATTATTATTATTATATCAGAGATTCTTTGATAAATGTCACTTCTGTGTTATGAGGCATATGTCAATTGCTATTATGTATTCATCACTAAATGGATATGTTGTTGTTGTTGTTGTGTAGCACGACTAGGAACCGATTCATAGCTCACCCTCCAGAAGGTTTTCAGAGACTGTGAATCATACATGCTGAGATTGCCTGTCTTATTGTACCTAGCAGCTGGTGGATTTAAACTGTATACCTGTATGCAAAGGCATTTGACTGTGTGGATCACAACAAACTGTGGCTGACTCTGAGAAGAATGGGAATCCCAGAATGCTTCATTATGCTTATGTGAAACTTACACTTGGACTAGGAGGCAGTCGTCAGAACAGAACAAGGAAACACTGCATGGTTTAAAATTGGAAAGGGTGCATGCCAGGGATGTGTCCTAGCTCCATATCTTTTCAATCTATATGAAGAACATATTATTTGGGAGTCTGGGCTCTATGAGGAGGAATGTGGCATCAGGATTGGAGGAAGACTCATCAACAATCTCCATTGTGCAGATGACACAACACTGCTGGCTGAAACTGAGGGGGACCTGAAGCACTTGCTGCAGAAGGTCAAGGACTGCAGCTTTCAATATGGATTGAAGCTCAACATCAAGAAAACAGAGATTCTCACCACTGGGCTGATTGGCAGCATCATAATAGATGGGGAAGAGATTGAGAATGTTCACAGCTTTAGTTTACTTGCCTCCACAATCAACACTCTTGGTACCAGAAACCAGGAAATTAAAAGATGAATTGTATTGGGAAAGGCTGCTGTCAGAGGCCTCTCCAAAGTACTGAAGAGAAACAATGTCAGTCTGGAGTCTAAAGTGCACCTGATCCAGGCCATAATCTTTGCAATTACTTGCTATTCATCAGAAAGCTAGTTAATGACTAGGGATGATAGAAGGAGAACTGATGCCTTAGATGTTGTGCTGGAGAAGAGTATTGAGTATACCATGGACTGCTAGGAGAGCAAACTGGTTTGTACTCTCTAGGACAAGAAGGGTGAAAACAGACTGCTCCTTGGAGGCAAGAATTCTGAAGCTTCATCTGACTTACTCTGTAGGCCTTGCAATACAGGCAGGACTAGTCCTTGATGCGAGATGTTATGCGTGGGAAGGTGGAGGGATAGCACAAGAGAGGAAGATCATTGATGAGATGGATTGACTCAGTGACTGGGGTAATTAGGGTAGGTGTGTCAGAGACAATAAGATTGGCACAGGAGAAAGCAGGGTTTAGGGCTGTTGTACATAGTGTCGCTATGAATTGTAAGTGACTCAATGACACGTAACAAAAATAACCACCACTACCTTTGGTTAGCAGTGCAACTCCTTACCATTTGGCCACCAGGGAATGCATATCTTGATAATACACTAGACACAATCTTTTCACTCTTATCTTAAATAGATAAGATTCAATTTTTCTTATTTTTTAATTGCTGTTTGAGTATAAGTTTAGAGAGGTGATTGCTATTCTATTTAACCAGCCACACATATTTTGTTTTATGATGTTGATTACTCCTGCCTTGTATCAGCACATTTCTCATTTGTCTCCTTGTGGTTCTAATTTCCATTCCTTCTTCTGTCCCTAACATCCTGCCTTCTGAACTTTATGTTTGGGAAATGTTTCCTTTGGGATCTTGTATGGTTTATAGTTCTCAAGATTGAGCATCTTCTGGTTTTATGGCTTGCCCTTTAATCTGTGTCTCAACATGAAGACAAAACAAAGAGCTTCATCTCTAGACTAATTGGCTGTGTCATGAGAGATGGAGAAAAGACTGAGGTTGTTAACAATTTCTTCTTGATCGTATTCACAATCAACACTCTTGGGACGAGCAATCAGAAAATCAAAAGACAAGTTACTTTGGAAAACTGCTGTCAAGGACATCCCAAGGGTGCTAAAGAGCAACAATGCCAGTCTAGAGACTAAGGTGCACCTAATCCAGGCCATGGTCTTCTCAATTGCTTGCTATGCATCAGAGAGCTGGACAATGGCTAAGGAGGACAGAAGAAGAATTGATGCCTTTGAGGTGCATTACTGGAGGAGAATCTTGAATTTACCATGGACTGACAAGTGAACATACAGGTTTGTGCTGGAGAGAGTGAAACCAGATTGATTCTGGAAGCAAAGATTTTGAAACTCTTTTTCACATATTTTAGACATGTTGCCAGGAGGGATCAGTCCTTGGAGATGAATATCATGCTTGGAAGTTTGGATTGTCAGAACAGAATAGGAAAACTCTGGATAAAATGAATTGACATGATGATTGTGACAGTGGGCTTAGGTGTGTCAAATATGGTAAGGTCGGCACCGGACAGGGCAAGTTTCAGAGTCTTTGTTCACAAATTTAATGGGAGTTGTAGTTGATTCAATGGCACATAACAATAACAAGTATCTATCTATCTATCTATCTATCTATCTATCTATCTATCTATCTATCTATCATTTGCCTGAAATTTTTACAATGGGTTTGAGTCTAGTTCCAGGCTAGGCTCGAAGAGTAGATGAAGACTACAGGCATTAGCATCTCATCTGTCTCTCTTAGACCAGTAAACCTGTCCTTTTTTATGATTTTCAGTTCTTTTCCACATTTATCTCCAGCTTTTCAGAAGAGTCAGCAGTGGTAGAAGACTCTAATTTTTAATTTTAAATAATTAAACATATTTTTGTGGTTCTTATTTAGCATACTACAAGTTAGGATTAATAGTTTAAAAGTATTATATTTTAGGGCATTATGTTTATTGTAGGAGTACGCAATGAGGGTTCCAGAGTAGATTATATTTGGGATTGGGGGTGGGATTCGGGGAGGTAAGGGGGGTATTGTGTACCCATGAGGGAGTTTTTCTTTTGCTTTTCAAGGACAGGAGCAAACGGGGAGGGGGGGTGGAGAGAAGGGTGCAACAATGAATGAATGGAATTCCAAAATCTCTGTAGATGTTCATTGAAACGGAAAATAAATAAATTAAAATATTAAACACACACACACACACACACACACACACACACGCTCCGTGAAGCAGTGTTGAACTTTTCTGTGTAAAACATCCACCGCTCACTTATCACATTGTTTTACTATGGTAGTTTATATTACTGAAAAAATGGCTTTGCCATAAGTGTTTCTAAGACAGGGTCATCTGTGGTGGACAAGGTTCAGTAGAGCTTTCAGACTGAACAGATTAGGAAGCAGATCTGGCCACCCGTATTTGAAATGACATGTTGTTGAAAACCCTATCTATAGAAGAGGAGCATTGTCAAATAGAGTGCTGGAAGACAAGGCCCTCAAGTTGAAAATACACCGGAAGCAGAGCATTCCTTGATGATGTGGGTGTAGTAAAGCTGCCAGGCAATGAAACACCTTCATTTGCAGATGTGAAACAAGTCAAATCAAGGGAAAAGCCATCTACAAACACCCATCAATAATTGAAACATGGAAGGTATGAAGTGTGAAACAGGGAAACTGGAAGTTTTCAAAAGGAAGTGGAATGTACAAAGATAGATATTCTAGGCGTTAATGAACAGAAATAAACTAGTACTGGTGCTAAAAAAACTTCACAACTATTCCAACAAGCAGCATCATATTCAATAAAGAAAAGAATTGAAGTTGCCAAGGAATTTCATTTTACTTGGATGTACAATCAACTCCCATGAAGCAACAGTCAAGAAATCAAATCATGTATTACATAGGGGAAATATGCCGAAAGTGCTTCCGAGCAAAATCTCACTTTAAAGACTGCGATGTTCTGACCCAAGTCATGGCATTTTCAATTCTTTCATTTGCATGTACATGCTGAACAATGAGTAAGAAGAATTGATGCCTTTGAACTATGATCCTGTTAAAGTATATTGAATATACCACAGAAAACCTAAAAATGAACCAAAAAAAATGTCTTGAGAGAAGTATAACTCTAATCCTCCTTTGAATTAAAATGGTGAGACTTTGTCTTACGTATTCTGAACATGCATGAGGAGAAAAAGCTGAGGGTTGGCAAAAGAGAGGAAGATGCTCAATGCGATGGATTGACACAGTGCCTGCAACGATAATCTTAAGTACAAGAGAGATTGGGAGGCTGGTGCGAGATTTGACGGGGTTTGTTCGGCTGAACATAAACAAACTTTGAATCAGAGCCTATTTAACAACAAATAATATGATGTGATGGATGGTAGAGGAGACCTGTGTATAAAGTAACAAAAGAATATAGGTGGAGATATAGGGCATTCTGTATGGAGACAGAAGTGGGGGAAATTCACAGAAAATTCTAGAGTAGCTTCACCCATTCTTCTCAACCAAATAAAGCCATCCCTGCTGCAAGTAATAGGGCCAAATTAGAAACTGCTTTCTCTCCTCTTTTCTCTAAGTCCTAAAAAAGGCAAAAATAGAATAAAGGGGGCAGGGGAAAACAGCTATGCTTCTTCAGTTTTGTTTTTAAAAGAACACACTGAGGGAGTCTTTCTTTTACTTTTGAAAGAGAGGAGCGAACTGGGGGGCAGGGGGGAGAGGGCTGGGCGGGTAGAGAAGTGCAGCAATGAATGAATGGAAATCCAAATTCTCTGTAAATGTTCATTAAAATTATTTTTTAAAAAAACAAACTAACTAACCTAGCACAATCACTTTTAAATACCTACACAGGGAATTAGTATTCAGTGTATCAAATAACAGAGTCTATGATTTAAAAAAAAAAAAAAAGAACACACTGAGAAGCATAAGATTTTACGTAAAACATTATCACAAAATACTTTAACAGAAAGGAACCTAGGCTTAAGACAATTACACCTTTCCAGCCTTTCCAACAGCACTTATCCTGACATCCCGTCACACTGTCCTTGAAAAAGAACAAGGGAAGACCCTCGCCTCTTTAGGCTTCCCCAGCTAGTTTCTACAGCAGCAGACTTTGATGTCACTGGTCTGCTCACAGGAAGAGAAATCAGTTTTCAACCCAAACCTCTTTCTCCTTTTTTATACAGTTATTTTCTGTTTTTTCCTTTCAGGCAGGAAACACGATGTATCCCACCATTCAAAAGATCTAGTAAAGCGAGGCAAAATTAGAGGGTAGCTTAAGGGAAAAAAAATCCCCCCCAAACAACACAACACTTTCCTCTGAACCTTGCTGCTATTATTCTTTGGAGCTAGGCAGTTGACTCTGGCTGATAGCAACCCTGGGAAGCAAGGATTGAAATCTTGTCCTACCCAGCTCTGTCTTCGCATCTCTGCCAAGCTCCAGCCCATTGTTGCAGTGTCAATCCATCGCATTGAGGGTCTTCTCTTTTGCTAACTTTCTACTTCTCCCAGCATCATGTATTTTCCCTGGGGAGATGACTGACAAACTCAAAGCAGGTGAGGCAAAGTTTCACCATCCTTGCCTATAAGGCACTCCTTGGTTATACTTCCTCCAAGACTGATGATTTCTTGATTCTTTTGGCAGTCCATGTTATAGTCAGCACTTGTCTCCAATTCTATGATTTAAAGGCCTCATTTCTTCTTCGGTCATCTTTAGTCATTCTTCACTGAACTCTATAGTTACATTAATCTAAATGGAAATCTCAAATGGTCAGAGGTGCATTCTGCAGCTATTTTCAAGGTGTATGCAACATTGTTTTGTGACAGTAAATTTCTTCTTGTCCCTTGATGAAGCCTGACCATATCCTGATAAGGTCACTAAATAAACAGATCCTAATGTGGCCCTGTTGGACATAGCGAAATAAAAAAACGTAGTGCGATGGGAAAGTCTGCTGTTAGGGACCTCTCCAAAGTACTCAAGAACAACGGTGTCTCTCTGAAGACTAAGGTGCACCGGATACAGGCCATGGTCTTTGCAATCACTTGTTATGCATCAGAGAGTTGGCCAATGACTAGGGACATATGGAGAAATAAGGAAAATTGATGCCTTTGAGCTGTGATGCTGGAGAAGAGTATTTAATGTACCATGAACTGCCAAGAAAACAAACAGATTCATCCTGGAGAGGGTTAAACCAAGATACTCCTTGGAGGCAAGGATTCTGGGGCTTTGTCTGATATACTTTTGGCATGTTGCAAGGAGGGAGAGGTCCTTGGAGAGGGACATCATGCTTGGGAGGGTGAAGGGACGGCGCTGGAAGGGAAGACCCTCTATGAGGTGGATTGATTCAGTGACTGGGGTAATCGGGATGGGTGTGTCAGAGGCAGTGCGATTGGCACAGGATAGAGCAGGATTTAGGGCTGTTATACATAGGGTCGTTATAAGTCACAAATGACTGGACAGCACATAACAACAATAAACAACAATGAGGCCCTGGTCTGCCCCCATTTCCCTGTGCCAACTACCATCCTTTCTCAATGTTCTTAACAATTTCTATGAAAGGAAACTGCCATTGTCTGCATGCAGCCATTCTGATCTGATCTTCTCTGCAAGATCATCTGGTGTCTCTCTCAGACCACTTAATAAATGCCTGGTCCTTACTTGGGACCAGCTTTCTCTCTCTCTCTCTCTCTCTCTCTCTCTCTCTCTCTCTCTCTGAGTGACAGAGACTTCCCTGGGTTCTGTGCTCACAGCATTTACACCACTGTGGTGACCATGCTCGAATCAAAGTGGCATCAGCAAACAACACAATCATCCAAGGAAATGACAATGCTTCAGACGACTGCCTCTGGTCTACTGCGTCTCTCACTTTCCTGGCGAACCAACTGCTAATGCCTTAAACAACTATGTCTAAGAAACCTGGAATGCAGAGTTCACTCCCTCATAAAATAGAAATTTTTCTTTGCTTTGAGTCAGTAGTACAAATCCAAAATCAATTCATGTCTGACAAGCTGTTGTGTGACAGGGGAGGAAATGATTAAATCTAAGTGTATAGGGAACTACATGGGTCAGAAAGAGTCAGAGAGAGAGTTTGCTGTGCAGAGAAATCTTTGGGAATTTAAACGGGGGCAGTAGTATGTAAAGAGTGAATGGAAGGGAGATTATTATTCAGAGGAAGAGCCATAGTTAGAGGTTAGGAGAAAGAATGGCAATAGTGAGAAGAGAAAACCAAAATATTAAGATATTCCTTTGTTGGAAATATTAGAAATGAGCAAAGGATTCACCTGGTTCCTAAAAGTATTACTATCTGTAAAAGTATTATTTCTAAAGTATAGTTATTATTATGTGGTTTTTAGTCAGAACCAACATATAGCTCTTCCAGCAGATTTTCAGAGACAGTAAATGTCACAGGAGGAGATTGTCCATCTTTTTTCCTCAGAATAGTTGTTTGCTGGCTTTGAAAAATGTGCCTTTGTCTTGACAGCATAGCTTCTTATCACTATGCCAGCAGAACTTTCCGTAAGAGTATGGAAAAGTTTGATTCCATTAAGAAAAACATGGCCTATGTGTTTCAAGTTTGGGAGTCAGAGCTCTCTATAGATTACAGAAAATGTTGCTGAAAGTGAGGAGGACTTGAAGCACTTGTTGCAGAAGATCAAGGAATGCAGCCTTCAGGATGGAGTGCGCCTCAATGTCAAAAACCAAAGATTTTTACCACTGGACTGATACTCAGCATCATGATGGATGGAGAGGAGAATGAAACTCTCAACAGTTTCATTTTGCTGGATCCACAATTAATATGCTTGGTATCAGCAGTCAGGAGATAAAGAGACTTATTGCAATGGAGAAATCTGCAGTTAGGGACCTCTCCAAATTATAGAAGAGTAATGATGTCAGTATGAGGACTAAGGTGCATCTGATTCAAGCCACAATTTTTCCGATCACTTGCTATGCATCTGAGAGTTGGACCATTGCCCAACATAAGGATGACAAAAGAAGAATTGATGCCTTTGAGTTGTGGTGTTAGAGAAGAGCACTGAACATCCATGGATAGCAAAGAGAACAAACAGATATGTCTTGGAAAGAATGCAGACAAAGTGCTCTTAGGAGGCAAGAATGATGAGAGTTTGCCTTACATACTTTGGACATATTGTTAGGAGGGGCTATTCCTTGAAGAAGGACATGATACTGGGAAAGGTGAAGGGTTGGCGAAAAAGAGGACGACCCTCAACCGTATTGACATAGTGACTGCTGCAATGGGCTCTTGCATGTTGGGAAGTGTGAGGATGGTGCAGGTAGAACAGGGTTCAGATCTTTTGTTTATAGGGTCATTATGAGTTGAACTCATCTCAATGGCACCTAACAAAAACAACAATAGATTATAGAAATTTTTAGAAACTGATGGAAAACTGACTTCTTGTCAGGTGCCTCAAATGAGTGACAACAAACTGTAAAGTCAAAAAGTGATGTTAAGGGAGAGAAGGAAAAAACCCACATCATTTATGGAGTTCATGTTAAGTTGTATATTTTGTTATTATTTTTAGATTCTATGTTCATGGCATATTCATACTACCCAAATAGCTCAATATGATAAAGTTTAGAATCTTGGCTTTTCACCTAAAATAGGAAGAATAGGTTAAAAGATAAAAGACAATGGATAAAAGGTAATACATATCCTTTGGTATATTTTCCAATGCTTCATTAAGAATTATGAAAAGTAAAATAGAGAAAACTTAAATCCCTCGTTCCCTACTTTCAAGAGAAATTGTATTTCTCTTCCATTTTCATACCAATTCTCCAAATTCAGGTGTTCATTTCTTCTCGTTTTCATTATTGCTTTTAGCTTATCAGCTTGGTCTTAAATTGAGCCTATGTGTTACTACATGTTACTACAAGATGTATATATATTTTTTTTTATGGAGGCCCAGGAGTATTTTGTAAACTGTTGTTATAAGACTCTTGTCTGAGATGCTAATTAATACCAAATCTTTATTCCCAGTCTCAAAATTGGCAAAAGACATGGAAAGAATTTTCACGAGCAAGATATTCGAATGGCAAACAGACACATGAAGAAATGCTCCAAATCACTGGCAATAAGAGAAATGGAAATCAAAACCATAATGAGGTACCATCTCACTGCAGTAACAGTAGCAAAGTTTAACAGGGAAGCAAGTAATAGATGTTTGAGAGGATGTGGTGAGAAAGGAACTTTTATTGTTGGTGAGATTGTAAAATGGTACAACCATTTTGGAAGGCAATTCGGTACTTCCTCAAAAAGCTGAACATAGAAATTCCATATGACACAGCTATTACATTACTTGGAATACATCCTGAGAATATAAGAACTGAGACACAAACTGAAATTTGTACACCAATGTTTGTAGCAGCCTTATTCACCATTACAAGAACACGGAAACTGCACAAATGTTCAACCACAAATGTATGGATTGAGAAATTATGGTACTTTCACACAGTGGAATACTGTGCAGCACATAGGAGAAATAACTTTGTAAATTTTTGCCTAACTTGGCAGAGACTGGAGAGTATTATGCTGAATGCACTAACTCAGTCTCAAAAGGATAAATATTGTATTAAGTCCATTATTGTAGAATAAGTGAAAAGATACAGGAGGGTGGGAGCAGCTGAAAGCAGAGGGATGTGGATGTACAGAGGGAAGAGGGGATTAATCATTGGGGTGTACAGTTTGTTGGAGGAGTGAGGGAAATTAAAAGAATCTGTTTGAATCTGTATTAGAATTTTATAAACTAGTGAAAAAAAAAGAAAAACAAATAATGAATATTTCTGAAATTCTCATCTGATATCCTCTTGTCCAAAACTGTGTGCTACCATTGAGAATCATAATTACTCTCATTTTCTTGCATTATTAAAGCCAAAGAGACACCCACCCTCCACCAAGAAAGCCTGACCTATGTTCCCAGTCTGATCTGTATATTATTAATGTCATGATTCCATTGTTCTCTAGAGGGCAACATTCTGTTGCTATTTGCATCCTTGTTACATAGACTTTATATAGCACATTCATCTTTTATAAGGTTTAAAAGGTCAGCCATGATGCAAAGTTCTCCCCTTTTCTCTCTTCTTGAATACAATGAAGACATTTATTTACTTTACTGTGCTCTGAAGGATGCCCTGCTGAGTAGTAATTGATCACTAAGAATGTGTCAAGGTTACATGTCTTTTGATTCCTCCTGACTTATGTCCAAAAGTGTGGTGAATTGTGTCTTTTTCTGATTCAGGTCCTGGCTTACATTTTTAGCCGTTAAAAACCAGTTTCATCAGATCATTGTTCAGAACAGACAGGCTGTATTAAT
>NW_006399758.1:10781487-10789156 GCF_000299155.1 Elephantulus edwardii | reverse complement strand
CCTCCCCTCCCCTCTCTTCTCCTCGTCTTCTCTTTTCTCTTCTCTTCTCCACTTCTCTTCACCTCTTCGATTTGATGCTAACATTTTTGTTGTCTAGTAAGTAATCTTTAGGGTTGACAATCAATTGGCTTTCATTATCAATGTGTTTATAGCCATGGCTTCATTAGCTCTTGCTGCCCTTTGTCCTTCTGCTTTAACCATACCATGTCAAAGGAGAGGTCTCAGTTCTTTCCATAGATCAGGTGGGTCAGGTCTGATTCCTGAAAGAATGGCTTTCTAGCGACCTGTGTGAGCCACATGTTCTGTTTTCCTTTCTTCATTCTTGACACAGCCCTTTCCATTGACTGTCATTGCAGTTACCTACTGAGAACCGAGACCCACCTTAAACCAGATAAACTCCTTCACTCCAACTGCTCTAATTAATGCCAACGTTGACCTCCCTCTCATCCTTCCTTAAAAGCTATAAGTTTGGTTCCTGACCCGTGGTGACTGATGTACAATAAGATCAAAGAATTGTGCTCCCTAGACTTTTAACAGCTGGATTTTGCAAGTAGACAACCAGCCCTTTCTTGCTTGTCTGTTTTAATCTGTAAATAGCCTTGAAACTTATTTTATAACAACATACACAATGTCCACTGACAGGTGGTGGATGCATATGAAATGCGTTTGTAGAGTCAAACAGAGTCTGTTGCGTGGAGGAGAGAATTTCACTACTGAATTGCCCACCAGAGCTCCTCGTAACCCTACTTGTTGTTGGCCATTAGTTGTTGTCCAATTGATTCTGACTCAAAACAATCCTATGTATAGAGAGCAAAAGTTTCAAGTATGTACCTTTTTTAGAAGTGGATCATCATAGCTATCTTCTGACATTCTTCTAGGTTGACCTGGACCACCAATCTTTCAGTTAATAGTCAAGTTCTTAACGATGTATTGTGCTGACAAGAAATTCCTAGTAATTATTAAATAAGATGTTCCTCTTTTGTTTGACCTTGAAATGAGGTCATCCTAAGGCTTTCCAGCTGCGCCTATACATTCAAACAAAGCAGAAAATCTCTTAAGGGAGGACCTCTACAATTGTTAATGTGTCATTGAGTCACCTATGACTTATGGTGACTCTGTACAAGAGCTCTGAAGCCTGCCCTGTCCTGAGCCAGTCTCACTGAATCCAACACACCTAACCCCATTGCTCCAGTTACTGTATAAATCCATCTCATCTGAGATCTTCCTCCCCTCTGCTATCCATCCATCCTTTAAGGACCACTTCCTCCTGGCCATGTGCCCAAAATATATGAGACGTGGCTTCAAATTCCTAGCTTCCAAGGAGAAACTTGGTTTCACCCTCTCTAAGAGAGACTTGTTTGTTTTCTTAGTGGTCCATGGTATGCTCAAGACTCTTCTCCAGTGCCACAATTTAAAGGCATTGGTTCTTCTTTTGTTATCCTTAGTTATTTTCCAGCTCTCTGATGCATAGCAAGTAATTGCAAAGGCCATGGCCTATATTAGGTACACATTCATCTCTAGACTGACATCTTTGTTTCTCAGTACTCTGGGGAGGTCTGTAACAGCAGATTTTCCCAGTGAAATTTGTATTTTGAGTTCTTGACTGCTAGTGTCAAGAGTGTTGACTGGGGAGATGAGAAAGCTGAAGCTGTTAACAATTTCAATCACTTCTCCATCTATCATGTTGCTGCCTGTTGGGTCCAGTGGTGAGAGTCTATGTCTTTTTGATATTGAGCGTCAGTCCATATTGAAGACTACAGTCTTTTACATTCTGTAGCAAGAGCTTCAGATCCTCTTCAGGTTCAGCAAGCAAGACAGATTCATCTGTATAACATAGGTTGTTCATAAGTTTTCCTCCAATTCTGTTGCTACACTCCTCCTTAAAAAGCCCAGCCTCACGAATGTGTTCTGCATATAGAATGAAAAGGTATGGAGACAGGATGCATCCCTGATACACTCCTTCACTGATTTTGAACCATACAATGTTTCCTTGTACTGTTTGGAGGTCTGCTTCCTGGTCCAAGTATAGGTTTTACACAAGCACAAGTCAAGATTCCCATCTTTCTCCAAGTTAGGCACAATTTGTTGTGATCCATTCAGTCAAATGCCTTTGCATAGTCAATGAAAAACAGATAGATATTCTTCTGGTACTCTTTACTTTCTACCAAGATCCATCTGACTTTGGCGATAATGTCTCTAGTGGCAGGACCTCTTCTAAATCCAGATTGCATTTCTGGTAGTTCTCTGTCAACGTACTATTCCAGTCATTTTGGGATAATCTTTAGTAGGATTTTGTATGTGATATTAGTGATACTGTATGATAATTTCCACACTCTGTTGGATCTCTCTATTTAGAATGGGAATAAATATGGATTGCTTCCAGTCAGTTGGCCAGGTAGTTGTCCTCCAGATTTCTTGGCACAACCTGGTGAGCACGTCCAGGGGAGCATCTGTTTATTGAAATACGTCAATTCGTATCCCATCAATTCCTTGGGCTTTACTTTTTGCCAAGTCCTCCAGAGCAGCTTGAACTTCCTCCTTCATTATCATTGTCTCTTGATCATATATTATTTCTTAAAAATCTTCTATGCCAGCCAAATCTTTTTGGTACAGTGACTCCTTTGATCTCCTTTTAATAATCCCTGGGTCATTCAATATTCTGCCCATAGCATTCTTAAATATAGCAACTTGAGGCTTGAATTTATTCGTTAGTTCCTTCAGCTTAAGAAATTCCAAGAGAGTTCAGACCATTTGATTTTCCAACTGCAGCTCCTTGCACGTTTTGTTATAATACTTTGGTTTGTCTTGCCATGCTTCCCATTGAAATCTTCTTTTCAGCTCCTTAACTTCATGATTTCTTCACTTTACCTTGGCTTCTCAGTGCTCTAGTGCAACATTCTGAGTCTATTCTGACCCCCATTTTGGTCTTTTCGTCTTCCTCAGTCCTTGAAATATCCTTTTGTATTATTCATGGATTATATCTTCCCACATCTCATCTAGTCTTCTTTCATTAGTGTTCAAAGCCTCATACCTGTTCCTGAGTTGGTTTTTTATTACAGGGGGATAGACTCCAGGTCAAATTTTTATTTCTTTGGATATGATTTGACCTTCTTTAGCTTTAATTTGAACTTGCATATGATCAGTTGATGGTTTGCTACACAATCAGCACATAGCCTAGTTTTACTGCTGATATTGAACTTCTATAACAATCTCTTCCACAGACGTAATGGATATAATTACTGTGCATCTCATCAGGTGAAATTTATGTGTATAACCTGCATCTATGTTTCTTCTAAAAGGTATTTCCTATGAGTAAATTATTAATTGTGCAGACTTTTATCATTCTAATGTCTGACCTTGGATTACTGAATGCTCCTGAATACTTCAAAAAAGATATATACCTTTACATCCTACTTCTACTAAGAACTTTAAAATAAAATCTTTAACATAGTTCCACCCTGTCACAAATTCAAGGTCTTTTAGTTCTTTAGTGGTAAAGAGTTGCGCTGATAACCCAAAGGGAAGTGGTTCAAACCCACTAGATGCTCTGAGGGAGAAATGTGCAGAGTCTCTTCCATGCAGTTTACTGCAAAAACCCTGCTGAAAAACTGCTTAATGGGTCAGCTAAAAGTCAGGTCCTAACCAATAGTACATAACATATTCTTACCTAGTCCTTGGAGTCCCTATCATACTCGTTCATTTGAGCTCCTGGCTGTTCCTTCCCATTGTGTTTTCATTATACCTTGAATACCATGTTTAGTGAAAGCCAAGTCTTCCTCAGAGAGCCTTTCTCTCCTCATCTCTCTCCTCTTCTCTTATTTGGAAGCCGGGGACAATATTCCTCAGGTTCGCCATCAAAATTTCTAGACAGTTATTTGTTTCTTTTTTGCCCAATCCTTATATCTGGTTATTTGTTGTTGTTGTGTACCATAGAGTTGAAAATGACCCATAGGTTTTCAGAGACAGTAATTGCATGGGAGGAGATTGTCAATCCTTCTCCTGTGGAGCAACTGGTGGCATCAAACCATGTGCCTTTGGAATTACAGTGCAGGTTCTTGCCACTAGGCCACCAGAGTTCCCTCTGTGGGTTATTAGGACAGTACTCCAGTACTTTCCTGGTGTTGTTGTCTATTGATTGTTGTTGAGTTGACCCTATGAACAAAGGGCCTAAAGCCTTTCTATAACTATCATCATTTATCAAAGTTCATAGAGTTTGCAGAGGCATGTTGTTTAGGAAGTGAATGTCACTCCAGCTTCCAAATTATCCTGGATGCCTCAAATATCTTTGTAAGGACTCGGTAAAGTACACAGCCCCAATCACTTGCCTTTCCTCATTTCTTTCAGATACCTGCCTTCATGACAGCCACATCCTAAACCTTGCCATCATTTACTACTTCTTTCTCTTCTATACCTTAATTCTCTGTAGTGCACTTATTTCCTCTCTGTGTAAACTTTAATACGTGATCCCTTTCCCCACTACAGAGGAAACTTTCACACCTATTCACTTCTTCCCCTGAGCCTTAAACCTTGGTAGCCCACTCACTTCTCAGATGCCTTAAAATTATACAATCCATCTACTTCATCTTTTACACCTTTAACCTCAATAGTACATTCCCTTTCACACTTATACTTTAGATGTCAATAGTGGACCCCTCACTCCCTTTCATCTTTACCTGCTAGGCTTTTTTCTCCTTCTGCCATATTGAAACCAACTCTGAGTGAGATATCTCCCCTTTTTCTCTCTCTTTCAGTGACTCCTCCATTTTAATGACATTCTCACCATTACCATTAACTTTATTTTTTCTTTCAAATTTTATTTTTGCATTTGATCAAGGCTTTTCTTTAATCTTACTTATCTCTACTTTTTTATTTACTTTTTAAAATGTGTACTAGTTTGCATACAAAATTTGCATACATTGTGTTTCATGAATGTATTGTGTTTCACAGATTTCTTCATCCACATTGTGTTTCATACAATCATTTCTATACTCTGTGTTTTATAAAATTAATCACCATTGATCTATGCTCACTCTCACCCTGTCTTTTCATGTTCCCACTGAGTCTATCCTAGGAATACATGCCAAGGAAAATAGAACTGAGATACAAATGGAGATTTGTACGTTAATGTTTATAGCAATGTTACGCACAGTAGCAAGAAGATGGAAGCAGCCCAAAAATCCATCAACAAATGAATGGGTTGAGAAATTGTGGCACATTCACACAATGGAATACTGTGCAGCACTCAAGAGCAATGATTTCATAAAATACTATATAATGTAGGAGAGACTATAAAGCATTATGCTGAGTGAAACGATTAATTCTCAATTCTCATAGGAACAAATACTGCATAAGACCATTATTGTAAACATAGACGGATAACTAGTAAGATGTGGGTAAAAAAGGAAAAGGGGGAGGAGCAGGAAGGACTGGAGATCACAAGGCCACAGAATTTGGTAGGTAGAGAGAGGACCTGAAGGAATTGGGATAGATCTAGAGGAGACCTTTAAAATTTTTACTTCAGGTGAATTCACCCATTAGATTTTCTCATATGTAACTGGACTAATAAATCTTGCTAGAGAATCTCCCAACTTAGAGGCATAGCATTCCACTCTTGGCTCTCACCAAGCACTGAACATATAACTAGAAGCTATATGGCCATATAAGTTGCCTGTTATTTTAAAAAGGCAGCTAATTTTGTTTTTAAAGTAGCCTCACTAATACAGAGAATTAAAGGCTGAATTTCTAACTTAAAATGTGTTGGTTCAAATCCACCATCTTCCAGCAGAAGAAGGATGAGGCATTCTGTGTCCATGATGATTTCTAGCTTTGGAAACCCTAAGAGATAGTTCTACTGTGTTCTGTAGGGTCACTATTACTTAGAATTGACTCAATAGCAGTGAGTAATTTTATTTTATGTTGCCTAAGACTAAATGAACCATTTACTTACTTGCTATTTTACAAACATTGTTTGTGAAAATTTTGAAACCATATTTTAAGAACATATTTTATATTAAAAATGAAAAAATGCCTTGCTATATCAGACATACTATCCTCTGGAACAGGAATGGTAAATGCACCTCTTTACATGTCAATTTCAATTTCCTGGGGTGCCATGGATAGTACTTAATAGCTAATGGGAACATGGCTCATAATTTGGTTATCAGGATTTATAGGAGTTTAAGGAAGCTGACACTTCACTTTAATCACCGCCTAGCTAGGCTCCTATTTAGCTTTCAATTTATCACTAAAGCATAATTTCTTAAGGGGCTCTCCTACCTTTAGACATTATTAGATATACTTTGAACACTTTTTCCAGTGTGAATCTAGTCAGTGGAGGACCTGAGGAAAGAAGTCTACCTTCTGCAGCCTTACCTTACCTCAGCATAGGAGGCTAACAGTGCCACTCTCCGTCTGCAGTTCTAACTCATTTGATGGATGTGTGGATACGCCAACAAGCACAGGTGATTTATTGTAATCACAAAAGAAAGGTTTAGCATTTTTAAAAAATGCTGTTGATATTTTGCAGAAGAAATGTGTCCACTCACTCAATATGGGGTGTTTTTAGTTACTTGAAAAATTGATGTGTCATAAACATTTGTATTAACATGCAGCTGTATTATTGATTATAATGTTTGAAGAGAATTTCTCACCTTCATGTACTTTGAGTATAATCACCTTGGTCCTAGAGTAAAAACAAAAGCTGGATTCATCACAGTAATATTACTCTCCAAAGAGAAGCCTTTATGAGCCTTTAAACCAGCATCTACAATGGAAATAATTCTTTAAACAAGCTACAACTTTTCTTGTGGAGACATTTTAGCAGATTAAAGAGATGCTTCCACAGCAGTATATTCTCTCCCTGTGACCACAGCAGTGCTTCCCCAGTTCCTATTACCATCTGCTGCCTGGCATCCTCTGGATTAATATGATTTGAAGTTGATGCATCAATAATGAACAAAGCTTTATTCAGAAGTCCTCACTAAAGGGAACATGATAATAACAGTCAACATGTCATTGCTCTAGGAATGCCTTGCAATATCATATTTTCTGTACTTCTTAATATAAACTCTGCATGCTCTTTCTTGTTGTTTCTTATTAGTGTCTAGCAGAGTCATGCGTACTTTTCAGGCCCCAGTTAAACTCACAGTAGCCTCAAGATTCCGTTTCTCATCAATCTGTAGTGGTTGCTCCATCTTCTGGACGATGTGAGGTGAATACACATTTTCACCAGGACCAGCATGAGCAGACGTAAGCACTTGGAGGTTGCTGCTTTATGTTGTTTTGTTTTTTTTAATTGAATACTGTATATAAGAAAATGAAAAGGAGTTCTGTTGATGTTGTGCAACCTACACAACATTCCAAGACAGATGTGGTTGACAGTCTATTAATTTCTCAAGCTCATTGCTGTTGAGATTGACACTCCATTGGTTTTTTAAGGCTTTAAATGTCACAGGAGAAGATTGCCACCAGTGGATTTGAAATGCCAGAGTAACAAAGTCTTTGAGTTAATGGTGCAACTCACTCCACAGTCTATACTAACAAAAGAGCAACTAGCTGATAAAAAAAAAAAATACTATGATGACAATATAAATTTCCCCACCTCCCAACACTCTTGGTACCAGCAACCAGGAAATCAAGAGATGAATTGCACTTGGAAAATCAGCCCTCT
>NW_006399758.1:10764031-10781256 GCF_000299155.1 Elephantulus edwardii | reverse complement strand
TACCTTGGAGAGGGACATCATGTTTGGGAGAGTGGAGGGATGGTGCAGGAGAAGAAGACCCTCAATGAGATGGATCGATTCAGTGATTGGAGTAATGGGAGTAGGTGTGTCAGAGACAATGAGGTTGGTACAGGATAGAGCGGGGTTTGTACATAGGGTCGCTATGAGTTGCAGGTAACTTGACAGCATAAAACAACAACAACAATATTATAGATTAAGGATTAATATATATATTAATGGGGGATTGCATGATGCTTCCTTGTTTGGACTACAGGAATTTCTTCGAAGCTAGATAAAAGGAACATTTGCCACCATAATTGTTATCTGAGTGAATACTTGTAACCATAGTATAGGATAGTAATGTACATTATCTTAAAATAGGTATGATGCAAGTTTCAATAGGCTAATACATTTTTTTAAATGAGTTAGGATTCTCTAGTTCTGGTAGACATTTGAGGGGAAAGTTGAAAGAAAATAGTGTGGAAGTTATTAATCAAAAGAGAGGATAGGAATGCAGAAAGAGTAGGCATCATGAAGCAGCAAACCTTTTTCTCCGAGTAAGATTCCACTTAACATTATTTCTTCAACTGTAATGAACTTGAAAAAGCTACATTTAAACTTCACATAAGGTGATATTTCTAAATATATATTTGGAAAAAAGGAGTGGAATCCTCTTCCTAAACAACATGCTTCTGGAAACTCTACGAACTTTGAGAAAAGATGATAGTTACAGAAAGGCTTCAGGTCTTTTGTTCAGAGTCACTATGAGTCATGCTTGACTCGATGGCAATCAACTACGATAACAACAACAATCCTATAGATAAAAGATTGAGCTAGGAATTAAAAAAATGCATTTATTAAAAACATATCTGATAACAAACAAGACAAAGATATGGACTATTTGCCTAGAAGTTGACAGAGAACTGATAGCATCATCGATAAGTCGATGGAGGATGTAGCGGAGAAAATGAAAAAGCAGTTGCTATTCACTTAACTCCAACTCATGAAGATCCCATGTGCATCTGAGTAGGACAGCTCTATAGAGTTTCAGTGGCTGATTTTTTGGATGTTATTGCTACACCTTTCTTTGCAGATGCCCCTGAGTGGGCTCAATCTTCTACCTTATAGGGTAGTAGTTGAACCTAATAGCTACTTGCACTACCCAGAGACTCCTTAGAGAAAATGAACATGCATGAAATGCCTACCATATTACAGAAATTATTTTATCTTGTTTAATACCCCAAACAATCTAGTGAAAAAATTAACCTAATTAGAGGTTGTGTAGTCTGCTGGTCAACAACTTTTATTTTCTATCCACTATTCCATATCTCTCGTATGAAGGTATACTAAGTGCTTCCACAGTGCCAAAGAGCTAGGATATCAGTTTAAAGATTAAGGTATGGCTGATCCAAGCCTTGGTATTTTCACTTAGTTCCTATGCATCTAAAAGTTGGACACAGAATGATGAAGATGGAAGAAGAAATGACACCTTTGAATTATGGTGTTCAAGAAGAGCAGTGACTACATACCATAAACTACCAAAAGAACAAACAGATCCTCCCTGGAGGAAGTGCACATAGGATGCTCTTTAGAGGCAAAGATGATTTCACATCCTTTGGAAATGTCAGGATGGACCCATCCTTGAAAAAAGATATTATGTTGGGTAAGACAGAGGGTCAGTGAACTCAATTCAACTAGATTGACTGACACAGTGACTATAATATGGACTTGAACATTCTGGAAATTGTGAAGAGGAAACAATGTAAATTTCCTGTCTGTTGTTCACAGGATTGCTAACAGGGAACAATCATATCATGTGAAGATGCAAAAGAAGCAAGGTCAGTAAGCATGGACCTTGAGCTAACCAAATGAAACTACAACAACTTAAGCTTGTCAACCAGTTGGAGAAGAAAGTTGGAAGAGCTTCATAAAAATTTAACTGAGTATCCACTTCCAAAATAGCTCACCTCTGGAAGCCCTATGAACTAGGAGAAACGATGAAAGTTATACAAGTGTTCAGGTCTTTTGTTCATAGGTTTGCTATGACTTGCCTACAACTCTATGGCACTTACTTACAACAATAATAACACAGAGAAAGGTCAGTTGGTCTAGAGGACAGAAAGTGATGCTACCAAGTCAAAGGTGGGTGATTTTAATCTGTGGCCTTCCGGCCTAATTTTAATTGCTTTTAGTCAAACATTCTTCTAAGTGGTATAGCACTGGTCTGTCCATTTGTTGTACAGAGGTAACTTGTGGTTGCTGTGATGCTAAACACTGTGACACTCAAATATGATAATGGTTACCCATGGCGGACAGTGTTTGATGGATCTCCCCCACTAAAATAAGCTTGGAAACAGGAATGGCATTCACTTCCAAAATAGCTTGCCTCAGGAAACCCTATGAACTTAGAGAAACAGTGAAAGTTATACAAGTGTTCAAGTCTTTCGTTCACAATGTCGCTATGAGTTCCCTACAGCACTTAACAACAACAACAACATTGATAGTAAGGGTCACTGGACTTTGATATGGCTGTATCTTCTCAATACTAAAGGGAGCTCTGGTGTCCTAGAAATAACCCGCATTGTAATCCTGAAGGCATGCTGTTCGAATCCACCACCTCCTCCTTGGAAGAAAGATGGGCAGTCTCCTCCCACGTGTTTAACTGCCTCTGAAAACCTACTGAAGGGTCATTAATGGGTTGGTTCTAACTCAGTGGTACACAACAACAATAAAATTAAGTTAGGGCAAGCTTACAGTGAAATGAAAGGCTAATGGTAGCAGAAAATAATGTTTTGGAATGAAAAATTTTATAAGAAATATCATATAAACTATGCAAAGACATTCCATTCTATGTTATATGATTAGAACTCTGAAAGGTCTGAAATATTTATATGGAATATTGGTTTTGCGTAAATGGACAGTAAGAACCATTTTTTAAAAATAAGGCCAGGAGAGACTTCAGCAGGTTATTAAGTCCATCTTTTTGCCTCCGGGTAAGAATTTATTTAAATACAACCTAATAAACTTTTTCTCTGAGATCTTCAAAACTTCTAGAAAGGGTGAGAGAGGTTTAAAAAGTCTGTTCATTTCCTTAGTAAAATAGTTCTAGGTCACTTATTCTGATTAGATATGTTTGATATAGACTCAGAAATGGGGGGAAATGTCCAGTTTTAAGTAAGAGTTTACTGTTTCAGAGCTGCTTCCAATCTCACAATATGTTATTACTTGCTATATTTTTAGGGTCAACTATGAAAAATATACAGGTTGTTACATCCAACAGTGTAGAGAGTTTGTCTGTACTATGCAATCAGCACTTTCGAACTTCCCAGCACCCACTTATCCACCCAACAGCAAGAAATAAAGATGTTGCAATCCTGCCTAGTGTTAAAACCAGACTACCAAGTTCAAATGCAGGACTTGGTGGTATGAAGTAGAGTCTGTTGCCCTAAGATGAGTTGTTGCGATGGCAAAACTGGATCCCAGGTCTAGGAGGTCTGAGCTCCAGTCTTCTCTCTTAACCTTTCCCTGTTGGTTAGGCTAGGATTTTAGTTTGTTTGTTTCTTCATATCTTAGGCCCGGATCCTGTTCCCTCTCCTTTCAGTTTCCTGATGATGTTTACTGTTTACTGAGACCACCTAATCTCAACCACAGAGGTATTTTACTCAGAAATTCCACTCTTATGTCACAGCTGCCTTGGAAAACTCTCTTGCCCACCCAGAGTAATGCAAAGTGGAAGTTCCACATGGGCCTTAGGAAGAAAAGGACTCGAATTCAGAGATGTTGCTCTTCTTAGATATTATCAAGTCAGTTCAGACTCATAGTGTTCCTGTGTCCAACAGAATGAAGCATTGCTTAATCTTGTCCCCTCCTCACAATTGTTGCTACCCGTCAACTTCATAATTGTCTGAGTTACTGTGTCACTTCATCTCACTGATGGTGTTCCTCTTTTTCACTTATCCTCTACTAAGCATGATGTCCTTCTTCAGAGACTGATCCTTCTTAATCACATGTACTTAATGTTGTTGTTATTGTTAGGTGTCGTTGAGTCGCTCGTGACTCATAATGACCCTGTGTACAGCAGTCCTAAACTCTGCTCTATCTTGTGCCAATCTGACTGTCTTTGACACTCCTACCCCAATTATCCCAGTCATTGAATCAATTCATGTCATCGAGGGTCTTCTTCGCATTGTCTCTCCATCCTCCCAAGCATGATGTCCTTCTCGAAGGACTGGTCCCTCCTTCCGACATGCCCAAAATATGTCAGATTGGAGCGTCAGAATCCTTGCCTCCAAGGAGCAACCTGGTCTCATCCTCTCTAGGACAAATATAGTTGTTTTCTTAGCAGTCCATGGTATATTTAATAGTCTTCTCCAGCACCACAGCTCAAAGCCATCAATTCTCCTTCTATCCTCCCTAGTTATTGCCCAGCTCTCTGATGCATAGCAAATAATTGCAAAGACTATGGCCAGGATCAGGCATGCCTTAGTCTCCAGACTGATATAATTGTTCTTCAGTACTTTGGAAATGTCCCTGACAGCAGACTTTCTCAGTGCAATTTGTCTTTTAATTTCCTGGCTGCTGATACCAAGAGTGGTGATTGTAGAGCCAAGCAAATGGCAACTGTTAACAATCTTGGTCTTTTCACCATCTATCATGATGCTGCCAATTGGCCCAGTGAGGAGAATCTTTGTTTTTTGATGTTGAGCTTCAATCCAAATTGAAGGCTGCAGTTCTTGACCTTCTGCAGCAAATGCTTCAGGTCCTCCTCAGTTTCAGCAAGCATAGTTGTGTCATCTGCTTAATGCAGATTGTTGATTAGTATTACTTCAACCTACCTTTCTCCGCATATACCCCAGCCTCCCTGATAATCTGTTCTGCATATAGACTGAAAAGAGATGGACATAGGACACTCTTCCCAATTTTGAACCATGCAATGTTTCTTGCTCTGTTCTGATGACTGCCTCCTGGTTCATGTATAGATTTTTTCAAAAGCACAATCAAGTGTTCTGGGATTCCCATTGTTACATGAGACAAAGGCTCTATATTTTCATTTCCTCTGGAGTGCTTCAATGAGCTAGTGGAACTTCTTCTACAACACATTACATTGTTGGGTTGGTTTTTTTCCCCCCTTTCTGATATTCTTAGCTGACACCATAATTCAAAAGCACCAATTCATCTTTGTCAGTATTTTTCGTTGTCTAGTATTCACATGCTTATGAAAAGATTGAGAAAGTATGGGTCAGATACACCTAAGTTATCAAAGTGGCATCATAAATTGTCCTCAGAGGACACATTAAAGGGAGTTTTTCCAGAGGATTGTCCCCAGTACAATACATTCTTTGGTTACTTCGACTGTATAGTGTCCATGGACTTCGATTGTGAATTCAAGTAAAAGGAAACCTTTGACAATTTCTAGGTTTTGCTCACTTATTATCATTTAGGATTATCAACATCACTTATGATGCTGTTTACTGGTCCAGTTGTGAGCATTCTGTTTTCTTTATGTTGAGATGGAATGCATACTTCCATATTGAAGAGAATTCTCTTTGATCTTCAGTAAGTGTTCAAGTCTTCTTTGCTTTCTGCAAGCAAGGTTCTGTCATCTCCATGTGACAAGTTGTCAATGAGTTTTCTGCCAATATGATGGTTCTTTTTTACATATAGAAATGTGCCCTACTTTGGATGTTTCTTTAGGTATGTTGTATCTCTGGTAACCATCCATTAATTTTTTTCCCAGTGTGTTAATCTTTCTTTAGCTTTTTATAAATAGATGATAATTCAAGCATTATATATTGTTGTTTCACTGGACACTGAATAAGGGTGACTGAAGAACTGATGCTTTTGAACTGTGGTGTTGGAGAAGAATAAACAATACGTCTTGAAGAAGATGCAGTCAGGGTGCCCCTTGGAGACAAAGATGATAAAGCTTCATCTCACACTTGGGGCATGTTGCTAGGAGAGATTATTCCTTGGAAAGGGACATCATTCTCAGGAAGGTGGAGAGACAGAGAGAGAGGAAAACCTTCAACCAGGTGGATTGACAAAGTGACTATAGCAATGAGCTCAAGTGTATCAGAAACTGTGAGGATTGCACAGGATAGGAAAGGGCTCAGATCTATTGTTCATAGGATCACTATAAGACATAGTCTCCTCAACAGCACATAACAGCAACAACAACATAGGGAGCTCTGGTGGCTTAGAGGTCAGGAGCTGTGCTGCCAGTCCAAAGGCATGCAGTTCAAACACACCAGCTGCTGCTCTGTGGGAGAAAAATGAGCAATTTCCTTCTCATGTGATTTACTACCTCTGAAAACTGCTGGAAGGTCAGCCATGCGTCAGTTCCAACTCACTGACACATAACAACAATAACAACAACAAGTAACTCATTGTCATTTAGTCAGATCTGACTCGTTACTGCCCTGCAGCAGGTTTTAAGAAGCTGTAAATTGTGCAGGACGATAGTACCTATCTTTTCCTCACAGAGCATCTGGGAGATTTGAACCACCTGCTTTTGGTTTGGCAGCAATACTGCTTGCTCATTGAGCCAACGGAGCTCCTCATCACAGAACTATATACAGAAAATACATCTTATTGCTAATACCATCTCCTTCTACTCTCAAATGCCCTGTTCCACTATGTACTGGACATAAGAATGATTCTGATTGGGGAAAATGGAGATTTGATTCAGCTTTAACATTTCAGATAAAGTTAATTCGAAGAGCTACAATTGGTTTTTCTTAAGCTATTTCTATTACCTGATGTTTCAGATCATTTTTTACTTGTCTCTCCTCCAAGGGACAATTTTTCATTCCTCATAATTCAGGGCAGTGCCCAGGGCTGATGAATCCAATGGACTTTAACAAAGCGGTCCTGGGTGAAATGAAACTCAATCATACTCCTTTCTTCTTTTCCTCTGGATGAACAGTAAGGTGACAGGGGTTAAAGTTATTCCAGACAAAGCTTTAAACAAAACTTGAAGCTTTAGAAAAGCCACAGGAAATAGCTCTTTCATGATTTATGACATCAGATCTGAAAACATCATGTGATGGATTTTTTTATCATATTTTTATTTAACACAACAGCTCTTTTAATAACAAGATAGATTTCTTTCTGGATTTTACTTGTAAGGTCAATGATACTTCATTTTTTTTTAAATTTATACAATTGTAACCATAACAGTATCATCTAGTTGTTCATCTGAATGTCCCGTTTTCACTAAACGAATGGCAGTGATACTTTCAAAATTTTACACCTCATCCAATGTTCAGACCTGTATTCAGTATTGTAGGCCAAAAGCCTTTTGTTTTCGGTTTAGTTTTAAAGAATAATTATATGATGAGAATGTGCTTAACTTAAATATAAAAATTTCCATCATATTGATGGCCTTATGTGCTGTTTTGTTCAGTTCATGGGAGATATCAGATCTAAAATATGAAACTCAGGAATAGCTCAGTGATTTGTCAAAACTGAATTGAAAAATCCTGAGCCTAGTTTTCCACAATATGTAGTCTCTATTCAGGTTCATATCACATTGAAAACGTACAGCTGAGTATTTGTCTTTAAATAGAACAGATTTTATGACAACAAATTCAAAACATGTATATTTACATGGTTCTATTTTTGGTGACTAGAATGCAAAAATTGGAAAATAATAAGAAAGAAATTATATAGCTAGAAAGTAAGGTTTGGGTGACAGAAATGAGGCTGGAAATTTTATGATTGGATTCTGTATGTTCAATTATTTATTCATATCAAATCTTTTTTCAATAAGTACAAAAGGTAATTTTATACACAGACTTCACCTGATGAATGTCACAGGATTCAGATTGGCTACATCTGTGGCAAGAATATTTAGAGAAACTCAATATTAGTAGTCACAACCAGATCCAGTGCTGATTGTGAAGCAGTTCATCAATTACTCACATAAGAGTACAAATCGAAGTTGAAGAAAATTGTTTAAAGTCTATGAGAACTGAAATACGACCTTAAGTCTATCCCACTTGACTTTAAAAATCATCTCAAGAACAGGATTGAGGCATTGAACAACAAAGACTGAAGACCAGAAGAGCTGTGGGATGTCATTAAGGATATTATCCATGGAGAGAACAAAAGTTCTTTACAATGACAGAGGGGAAAGACAAAACCAAAATGGATGTGAGAAGAGACTATAACAATTGCACTAGAGCATCAAGAAACCAAAACAAAAGGAAGAGATGCTGAAGTAAAAGAGCAGAACAAAGAACTTCAAAGGAAGCTCCAGAAGATAAATCAACATATTATATAAAAATATTCAAAGAGCTGGAGTCAGAAAATAAAAAGGGAAGGACTCATTCAGCATTTCTCAAACTGAAAGAACTGAAAAACAATTCAAGACTCAATTTACAATATTGAGAGATACTAAGGGCAAAATCTTGGATTATCCAGGAATCATCAAAACAAGATGCAGGAATATGCGAAGTTACTATATCAAAAAGAATTGGTTGACACTGACAGAGAAACAAAAGCCAATGGTATATAAGGCCCCAAGATTCGGTGAAACATCGATTGACATTTTTCAACTAACAGATACAATTCTGGACCTACTCCTAGTCGATAGTAGGAAATTTGGAGAACAACTACCTGTCTGATTTACTGGATGATATCTGTATTTTTTTCCTTATCCCTAAGAAAGGTGATCTAACAAAATATGGAAAATATCATACAATATCATTAATATAACATTCAAGGAAACATTGCATGTTTCAAAATCAAGAGTGTATCAGGGATGGATCCTGTCTCCATATCTTTTCAATCTATATTCAGAACAAATCATTAGGGATGCTGGACTTTATGAGGAGGAAAGTGGCATCAGGATTGGAGGAAGACTCATCAACAATCTGTGCTATGCAGATGACACAACCTTGCTTACTGAAACTGAGAAAGGCCTGAAGCATTTGTTGTAGAAGATCAAGGACTGAGTCTTCAATATGGATTGAAACTCAACATCAAGGAAAAAACAAAAAAAGATTCTCACCACTGGACCATTTGGCAGAATCATGATAGATGGAGAAGAGATTGAGATTGTTAACAATTTAAGCTTGATTCCACAATCAACATTCTTGAAACTAACAGTCAGGAAATAAAAAGACAAGTTGCATTAGGAAAATCTGCTCTCAGAAGTCTCTCCAGAGTGTTAAAGAGCAACAGTGGCAGTCTGGAGACTAAGGTGTTCCTGATTCAGGCATGGTTTTCACAATGACTTGCTATGCATGAGAGCTAGATAATCAGAGATGTCAGAAGACGAATTGATGCCTTTCTTTGAGTTGTTGTTCTGGAGAAGAGTATTGAACAGGGATAGCCAAGAGAACAAATAGTCTTGTCCTGGAGAGAGTGAAACCACATTCGTTGAGGGCAAAGAATCTGAAGCTTCATCTCACATTCTTTGGGCATGTTGCCAGAAGAGACCAGTCCTTGGAGAAGGTTATTGTGCTTAGATGGGTGGAGGAACAGTGCAGAAAAGGAATACCAAAATTGAGATGGATTGACACAGTGACTGGAGTAATGGAAGAAGGTGTGTCAGAGTGAGATTGCCTCAGGATAGAGCAGGATTCAGAGCTATTGTACTATGAACTGTGATTGACTCAATGGCACATAACAACAAGCAAAATACTGCTGAAGATCTCCAGAAATAGCTAGAACAGTATACTGACAGGGAATTTATAGAAGTTCAGGCTGGATTTAGACACAACAATGGCACCAGAGATTACATTGCTGATATCAGGTGGATCCTGGCTAAAAGCAGAGACTATCAGGAAAATGGTAACAGACTATGGCTAACATTTGAGTACTGGAATTCCAGAACACTTAATTGTGCTCATATGGAATTTATACCTAGACTAAGTAAGACATGAAAGTACAAATGGAACAAAGGGACACTGTATGGTTTAAAATCGGGAAGGACGTGCATCAGGGTTGTATCCTCTCTCTGTAACCAATTAAATCTGTATGCTGAACAAATCATTCAAGAAACTAGACTTGTATGTCTGCAGGCCATTTGGATATCTTCCTCAGTGAAAATCCTTTCCATGTCTTTTGCCCATTTTGTAATTCGGTTATCTATCTTTCTCTTGTGGAGGCCCAGGAGTGTTCTGTAAACTTTTGTTATGAGACTCTTGTCTGAGATGGCATTGTCAAATGCTTGTTCCCAGTCAGTAGATTTTGTTTTCACGCTGTTGGAAAAAGGTTTTGGTGAACACAGGGATTTAATCTAATGAAGGTCCATTCATCAATTTTATCCTCTTCATATTTTACATTTCTGGCTGTATTTGGCAGTCTTTTTATACTATAGACTAGGGCCCCTTAAGCTTGATCCCAGTTTTTCTCTTATGAACTTTTTGGTTTTAGGTTTTACCTCCACGTTTCTTATCCACCTTGAGGTGATTTTTGTGAGTGGTGTGAGATGTGAACCCAACGATTTTTTAAATTGCTACCTAACTTGAGAGAGACTAGAGATCATTATGCTAAGTGAATTAACTCAGTCCCACAAGGACAAATACTGTATAAAACCATTACTGTAAAGGACAAATACTATATGGTGCCACTGTTGTAGAATGGGGCTGCCATTGGGGTGGGGGTAAGATTGAGAAAAACTGGATACATTATATTTACTGCATTGAAGCCGATGAGGGAGAGAATAGTTTAAAAGTAATATATTTTAGGGCATTACGATTATTATAAGAGTCTGGAATGAAGGTTGCAGAGTGGAGTATACTCGGGGTGGGGGTGGGGGTGTGCGGGGGCGGGGGGGGGATTGTGTACCAGTGAAGGAGTTTTTCTTTCGCTTTTCAAGGACAGGACAGAACTGGGAGTAAGGTGGGGTGGGCGGGGAGAAAAATGCAACAATGAATGAACAGAAATCCAAAATCTCTGTAGATGTTCATTGAAATTAATAAAAAAAAATTGAAAAAAAAAAGAAACTACTTTCTTCAGGGGAGGGGTCAACTCCTGCAAAGAATTTGTTGTCTTCGCTAGCCTGGTATTTTATTATTTTTTTTTTAGACTTTTTACAGTGGGAAAAACAGAGATTCTCTCACCAAAATAAGTTCATTGTATCACCCTTAATGTTACCACTACCTCCAAAGCAACGTATACATCCTAAGGAAAACAAAAAATAAAGCACATGAAAAATTAGAACTAAAACAAAAACAAACCATTACTGTAGAATGAGTATGAGGACCCTAGGCTGGGGTGGGAGGGAGGGTGAAAACAGAGGGGTGTGGAGGGGGAGTAAGGTGTTAATGGTAGGGTTGCACAATTTGATAGGTGGGTGGGTGAAGGAAATGGGAAGGATCTTTTGTAAAAAACAATGTATTCAAACTTTATAAATAAATCAGAATTAAAAAAATCTAGACTCTGTGAAAAGTAATGTGGCCTGAGGATCAGAGCAAGATGCCTCAACAACCTATACTATGCAGATGACTCACTTTTAACAAACAAGTAGGACTTGAAATGATTGCTGCAAAAGATCAAAGACTACAGCCTTCAATATAGATTACATCTCAACTTCAAGAAAAGATTCTCAACACTGGACCAAAAGGCAATGTCATAATGTAATAATCCTTTGTCATAATCCTTTCTTTAGAAAGGATTGAAGATGGCAATTATTTCGTCTTGCTTGGATCAACAATAGTGATTGTTACCTACCAGCAGGCAAGAGATCAGGATGTATATTCCATTGGACAAGTCTGCTGTTAGGGTTCTCTCCAAAATAGTAGAGTTCTTCCCCTCATCTGTTCTAATGCAGTGTTTGGTATAAGAACTGTCTGAAAGGAATTGATCAGGCATTATATTTATGACAACAATCTGGAACAAGAGGTGCATTGTAAAGTGGACTGAGGAAGGAGGAAGGGAGTGGGAGGGAGGAAAAATAAAGGGTGCAAAGATAAAGGACTGAAAATCCAATCTTTTGGTAAAAAAAATGTTAAAAATCACAATAAAAAAACACAGAAGAGCAACGATGGCAGTCCGAAGACTAAATTGTGCTTGATCCGGATTGTCATAATTTCAATCACTTGCTATGAACCAGAGAGCTGCACAACAAGTAAGGATGACAGAAGACAAATTGATGCTTTTGAGCTGCGGTGTTGGAGAAGAGTAATGAATAGCCCATAGACAAGCAGATAGGTCTTGGAAAAATTGCAGCTAGAATGTTCCTTGGGGGCATGAATGGTGAAATTTTGGCTCATATATTTTGAGCATTTTCTTAGAAGGGGCTTAGAAAAAGCCATCATGCCTTGAAAGTTGGAGGGTCAGTGCAAGAGAAGAAAACCCTTGACAAGATGCATTGACATATGTAATGTATATCAGAAATGCCAGCAATGGCACAGGATAAAGCAAGGTTCAGATCCATTGTTCATGGAAACTCAGCTTGATGGTACCTAACAATAAAAACATGTATTAAATATCTTAGCATTTTTATTCTTATTAGAGAAATAGATTACTATTGATTCTTTCCTGTCAAATAGAAAAACTGCCTGTGATTTTAACTCTGACTCAATCTTTTCCTTCTCTAGTAACTTTCTAAGAAAAATGATCTAAAATCATTTTGTCTTCATTTTTTCCTGCTCAGTAAATCATCTCCTGCATCTTGACATCTGAACCTAGTATCACTTTTAAAAGAGAACTTTATTCCTGAACTATTTTTTTCTCTTTTGAGATCAAACTGTTTTATTCAGAGGTTTTGGGGGAAGATGCAAAGATGCAGGGAAAATGAAACCTGGCCAGGATCTCTCACATCTCACAGATGTAAAAAAGCCTGAACTACAGTTTTTCAAAGATCAGAAAATTCTCCGAAAAGGAAACATACTGATAGGCATGACAATGTAAGATAAAGCACCTAATTAAGATGGGCACATGAATACAGCAGCATTATTCTCGTGGCCATCTGTTGTTTATACCTACCCAGAACTCATCCTGGTGTTTGGCAGTACTACCCAGATTTTCCTTTGGGAACTGTCTGACAGCACCATTCTTAATCAAAAAATAGACAATGCAATGCAAGTCCCACCAGAGAGTCCAGCATGTCTCCAAGCTACAGTGTTTGGTTTATGGTTAGTCACAGAGATCAAAAGGCAAATTGCACTGGTGAAGTCTAATGTCAGGAACCTCTTCAAAGTCATAAAGAATAATAATATCGAGTCTAAGGACTAAGGTGCTCCTGATTCAGTCCGTGGTCTTCACAATTACTTGCTAAACATCAAACAGCTGGACAATGACAAAGAACTACAAGAAGAATTGATATCTTTAAATTGCGATGCTGATGAAGAGTATTGAACATACCATGGACCAACAAAAGAATAAACAAGACTGTCTTGACACAAACAAGACTGTCTTGAAGAGGGTAAAACCAAGTTTCTCCTTGGAGCAAGAATTTTGAAGCTCATTTCATATACTTTGGGCACGTGGCCAGGAAGACATCAAGCTTGAAATGGCAGAGGGTTAGAGCAGGAGAGAAAGACCCCAGATGAGATCGATTGACACAGTATCTGGGGCAATGGGGATAGGTTTGTCGGAGTCAGTGAGACCGGCTCAGGACAGGGCAGGCTTCAGAGCTGCTGTACGTAGGGCGGCTATGAGTCACAGATGATTAGATGGCACGTAACAACACCACACCTGGAGAAGCAAGATAGATATTCTGCTGCAACTTTCAGGAAATTATCTTCCTTGCAGTTGTCAAACTATGGAATATATGGTTAGGACCAAATGGCAGAGCTATTTTGAGGAAAGTAAATACAGAGGAAAGCAGAATTGCAAGATAAGGACAAACAATTTTAGAGTGCTTCTGAAGCTAGATAGTTTGCTAAATATTACATTGTTGTTGTTGTTGTTGTTATGTGCCATCGAGTCACTTGCGACTCATAGCGACTTTATGTACAACAGCCCTAAACTCTTCTCTGTCCTGGGCCAATCGCACTGTCTCCAACACACCCATCCAAATTACCCCTGTCACTGAATCAATCCACCTCCTAGAAGGCCTTCTCCTCCTGCGTGGTTCCCCCACATGTCCAAAGTATGTTAGATGGAGACTCAGAATCCTTCCCTCCAAGGAGCCGCCCAGTTTAACCCTCTCCAGGATGAATCTGTTTGTTTTCCAAGCAGTCCATGGTATCCTCAATACTCTTCTCCAGCCCCACAGCTCAAAGGCATCAATTCTCCTTCTATTCTCCCTAGTCATTGTCCAACTCTCTGACACATAACAAGTGACAGCAAAGACCATGGCCTGTATCAGACGCACCTTAGTCTCCAGAGAGATACCATTGCTCTTCCGTACTTTGTAGAAGTCCCTAACAGCAGAATTTCCCATGGCACTACGTCTTTTAGCTGTTGTTATTGCTGTTAAGTTAGTACTAACTCAGAACAATCCCATGTAAAACATAATGAAACACCGCCCAGTTCCATGCCATCTTCATAACTGTTGTTGGTATATTTGAGTCCATGGTTGTGGTCATCTTGTCAATCTATCTCACTGTGGAACTCTTTCCATTCTGATAGTCCTTTATGATAATTCTAAGCCACCAGCTTCTTCTTGGAAAAAAGATGTTGCACTCTTCCACCAACCCTCCACCCCTATCCAGTGAAACATTACAACCTTAGAAGCCCTATGGAGCAGTTCTGCTTTGTCTTACAGGATTGCTACAAGTTGAAATTAACCTGATAGCACTGATTTGAGCTTTTGCTTTCACTTCACCAAGCGTAATGCCTTTCTCTAGTGAATAGTCTTTCCTCTTGATGCCCAGCATTATATCAGATAATATTCTGTGAGCTAGAGAATTTTCATTGGCTAAGCTTTGGAAGTAGAGCTTCAGGCATTTCTATCTAGTCTGACTTGGTCTGCTGATGAAATCTGTCAATGATGAGCAATCCTGTTGGTATTTGTAACAGTAGTGGCATTGATTTCAGAATAATAATGACATAGAAGCCACCATAATCTGATAGACTGACAAATGAAAGGTGGAAACACTTTCTATAATAATTTCTTATTTAATTACTGGAATTATTTTGTGAATAAAGTGGTTTTACTCTTATAGTGATACCAACTAAGGAAATGGTAAGCTCAGAACCCATAGTCAGAATGACAAGCTGGATTCAGAAAAGGACATAAAACAGGGCTATTATTTCTCATAGCTAAAGCAGAGAATGCCAGAGGATATTTTTAACTTGTGTTTTATTGATTATGCAAAGGCATTTTTGACTGTGTGGATCATAATGCATTATGAATAACATTGGGATGAATGAGAATTCCAGAATATTTAGTCATGCTCATGCTGAACCTATATTTAGATCTAAAAGAAACAGAAGAAGGTAAAATGGAAAGGTTTAAAACCAGGTGTGTGTTTAACCCTTGTATCTTTTCTTTGTACCTGTTCAATATGTACACTAAGCAAATAACCCGAGAAGTAGAACTACATGAAGAAGAATTTAGAACCAGCTTTGGAGGAAACTGGTCAACAACCTATGTTATGCAGACCACAGAACTTTGCTTATTAAAAGTGAAGAAAACTTAAAACAATTACTGAAAAATATCAAAACTATAGTATTTAGTCTATATTACACCAAAACAAAAATCATCACTACTGGATCAATAGGAAACATAATAAATGAAGACTGGAGGTATCAAAGATTTAATTTTGCTTTTATTGATAAATGCCACCAATGGAAGCAGCCATCAAGAACTCAAACAACACAGCCCCCACACCAAATATATAGAGTGCAGGAGCCAGGGGAAGCTGGCCTTCAGTTGTCCTGTGCACCAGCACCAAGGACAATTATCAAGATTAGAAAAGGCAGGTGCAATACCGAGAGATTCCTACCAGGCTACTGACTGGAGCGGGCAGCTGCACAGAGTGTCAGAGCTTGCCCTCCTGGTCACTTACTAGATAGAGAGAGAGCAGCAGCCTGGAAAGCTGGTCTTGGGCCACACTGTGGTCCATCGAGGACCTTTACAAACTTTAGAAGAGGTAGGCAGTACTCAGGCATGATTCCCGCAGGGCTGCACTGCAGTCCAGAGAGAAGTGGAAGGACATTAGGAAAGGCAAGCTTTGTCACCAAACAGGACCAGAAATGACTCCTGGTAGAGTGAGTTGCGCACTCCCCTAAAGGAAACACTTTAAGTCTAAAACTAATCCACGACATCATAAAGATAAAGAAATATTAACAACTCACTCAGAGACACTAGAAACAGCCTAATACCTATAAAAATGTCACATAATGTCAAGAAAGCAGGAGGCAGCTTCAAACATGGTGGGGAAAATACCCCAAACAAGCCTTCTCCGAAAAACTGAAAGCATATTGTAGATCCAATGAATATCCCAAAGACAGAGATGCAGAAGAAATACATTGACACAGAGCCATGTGAACCCCTGGAGAAGAAGGTGCAAATGATGAAAGAAAGAATGAACGTGATAAATTAAGTGAATACTCCAGAGGCAGGGAGACAGAAGAAATATGAACAACTATGGGAGAAATTCCAAAAGATCGAAGAATGATTTGAAACTATAGATAAAGAGATGTAAGAACTTAAAAAAAAATTATCACAAGACAGAGATTATACAGCCAATACAGTACTGGAAACATCAGAAATGCTTGAAAATGTAATACAGAGTATCAAAATTTAAATGGAGGAAGTTTCCAACATGCTGGAGAAACAAAGCAGGACAGAAGAAATAGAACAGAAAGTCAGGGAGCTGAAGTATAAGGATCCAAGGAGGGTGGGAGAAGTAGGAGCAGAGGGATTAGGATGTGCGGGGGGGAGGGGGGCGAGGAGTGGATTAATCATGGGGTTGTAGAATTTGATGAGGGTGGGGTGAGGGTAGTTGAATGAATTTGTTCTTAAAAAGAAAGTATTCAAATATTGTAAATAAACTAGTAGAAAATTAAAAAGAAAAAAGAAAAAGAAGCTCAGAGCATTATGCTGAGTGAACTAACTATGTATCATAAGGACAAATACTGTATAAGACCATCAATGTAAAAATATAAAAATAACTACTAAACATGTATAGAACTCAGGAAGAGGTGGGAACAGAGGAGTGAGAATGAGTATGGGCGAAACCACAGGGTTGTGCAATTTGGTGGGTCGAGGGTGGGAGAGAAGGAAATTGAAAGGAACCAGCAAGGACCTGAAAAGATAGGCAATAATGGGCAAAGTCTCAGACAACTAGATAACACATAACAACAACAGACTATGATTA
>NW_006399758.1:10722774-10762016 GCF_000299155.1 Elephantulus edwardii | reverse complement strand
AAAAAAGAGAAGACACAAATAACTTGAAAAAGAAATGCTAGAGATGTCACTAAAACAGAACAAGATGAAATTAAATTGATAATAGCAGATTATAA
The DNA here is from genome assembly GCF_000299155.1 of Elephantulus edwardii. Lineage (NCBI taxonomy): Eukaryota > Metazoa > Chordata > Mammalia > Macroscelidea > Macroscelididae > Elephantulus > Elephantulus edwardii. Next base: position 10,761,921 of record NW_006399758.1, on the reverse strand, counting down.
AAAACTATACTCCAATAAATTTGAAAATCTAGAGAAAATGGACAAATTCCTTGAAATTCACACCCTACCCAGACTGACACGGACGGACATAGAACACTTGAACAGACCTATCATAAAAGAAGAACAGGTCATAAAAGATTACCCTCGCCAAGCCCCAGCAAAAGGCCTGGCCTGGTTCAGGTGGCTTCATAGCTGAATTCTATCAAGAATTCAGAGAACTATAACCAATTCTACTTAAATTATTTTACAAATTTGGAAAAGAAGGAATACTCCCAGAGTTATTCTATGAAGCAAGCAATAACCTAATACTGAAACCAGGCAAAGACATTAAAATGAAAAATAAAACAAACCACAAAAACCACAAACCAAACTCTCTCATGAATATAGGGGGAAAAATCCTTAATAAAATCCTCTCCAAAAGGATCCAAGAGTATATGAAATGGAGCTTCAAAAATCCTTGCCTCTAAGAGCAGTCTGTATTCACCCTTTTTTAGGACAGATCTGTTTGCTTTCTTGGCTGTCCATGATACATTTACTCTTCTCTAATTCCACAACTCAAAGGCATCGATTCTTCTTCTATCATCCTTAGTCATTGTCCAGCTCTCTGATGCAGAGCAAGTAATTGTGAAGACCATGGCCTGGGTCAGGTGCACCTCAGTCTCCAGACTGACATAGTTGTTCTTTAGCACTCTGGAGGGCTCCCTGGTAGCATATTTCCCTAAGGGAGATTGGCAAAAAAATGAGATACTATCTCACTAACAAACAGCAGCTTGCTGATGAGAGTAAGCACAACGGAGACACACGACTCCAAGAGCAGTCCAGAGAGCTCAATTTTATTGGTGGCTGCAACACACTTATATATAAGAAAGTAAACAGAAGGCAGGATAGGGTGGGCTTGCAGACATGGGACGTGTGAATTGGATAGGAGAACCTCAGGCTTGTGCGGACCACTCCCAGCTCAACAGATGTGGCAGCCATCTTCCCAGGTGGCGAGCTTTCTCAAGCTGGTCAAACACAGGAGAGCTTTCTTTAACCTGTATTAAAGGCCATTGGGAGGTTTGCACTTATCCAGAACTAGGTGATCTTTCCTGGCTAGAGGCCCTTCCTTCCACCCCAACATTTCCCAGCACCTCAGTAGAAGTGGTAAAGTATAACAAGGCTGCAAATCTTGTTAAATAAATAAATGTTAAAGAAGATGTGGAGAGAATAGAACTCTCATACATTGTTGGTGGGATTGTAAAATGGTACACCCACTCTGAAGGTCATTTTGGTGCTTCCTGAAAAGCTGAATATAAGAATTCCATACAACCCTGCTATTCCACTTCTGAGAATATAACCCGAGGAAAATAGAACTGAGACACAAATGGAGATATGCACATCAATGTTGATAGCAGTGTTATTTACAGTAGCAATAAAATGGGAACAGTCTAAATATTCATCAACAAATGAATAGATTGAGAAATTGTGGTACATTCATACAATGGAATACTATGGGGGACTTAGGAGCAATGATTTTTAAAAATGCTATATAACATGTTAGACACTGGAAAGCATTATGCTGAGTGAACTCAGTCTCATAAGGACAAATCCTGCATAAGACCTTACTGTAAAAATAGAAGGATGACTAGCAGTATGTATACAAGAGTCCAAAGGGGAAATAGGAGAGGGCTGGAGTGCTGAAGCTGGGGAGAGAGGGAAATCATGGGGTTACAGAGACTTGTGGGTATAGGGAGGGGGGAATGAAGGAATTAGGAAAGAGAGGGGACCCGAAAAGATGGGGAAATAATGGGCATAGATAATAGTGATTAATTTTATAGAACACAATATATGGAATGATCATATGAAACACAATCTGAATGGAGGAATGTGTGAAAGACAATGTCTATTAATGAAATACAATGTATATTTATTACAGAGTGCTAAGGAGCAATGATATCAGTCTAGAGACTAGGGTGTACCTGATCCAGGCCATGGCCTTTGCACTTATATGCTGTGCATCAGAGAGCTGAACAATGACTAAAGATGACAGAAGAAGAATTGATGCTTCTCACTTGTGGTGCTGGAGTAGAACATTGGACATACCATGGACCATCAGGAGAACGAACAGGTCTGTACTGGAGAGAGTGAAATCAAGTTTCTCCTTGGAGACAAGGATTTTCAAGCTCTGTCTCACATACATTGGGCATGTGGCCAGGGGAGACTGATCCTTAGAGAGCACATAAGGCTTGGAAGGGTGGTAGGACAGAGTAGGAGAGAAAGATCCTGGATGAAATGGATTGGCATAATAACTGGGGCAATGGGATTAGGCAGGAGTCTGTGAGACTGGGTCAGGATAGGGCAGGGTTCTGAGCTGCTGTGATTGCTATGAGTTGCAGGTGACTCAGCAAGTAACAACAACAATATGGAAATCAGTATAAAATGAAAATAAATTTTAAAAAGAGAAGAAATCAGTGTTTTAAAAAGAATATATCTGCTGCCAATCTTACTTCTTTAAAATATCAAAGAATAAGGATGCCAATTTAAAAACTAAGGTGCTCTTGGACTAAACCATGATATTTTCATGCACTGTGAAAGTTGAGCAATATTTGAGGAAAAACTAAAGAATAATTGATGCTTTTGAATTGTGATGTTAGTGAAGAATATCAACTAGATCATGGATAGATGAAGGAGCATGCAGTTCAGTGTTAGAAGAAGTGAAGCCAGATGCTCCTTAGAAATAAAAATGGTGAGACTCTGTGTCCCATAATTTGAGCATGCTATCAAGAAGGGCCAAACCCTGGAGGACATTATTCTTGGAAAGTGAAACAGAGGAAGATTTCCACTAACCTGGATCGACCAGTGACCATAACTGTTACTGAAGCACAGTAGAGATGGTGAGGGTGGTCCTTTATTGGGGAGGGTTTAGTTCTGTTGTTGGAAGAATTCTTGTAGGGTGGATCTTAATGGAAGGACCCAAAAAGAACATGCTCAGGCATATACCCATTCTCAAAGGGTGCATGGTTGCATTTAAACAAATGATATGTGATGTGATTCTATTTACATTTAAATACTATCACAATATTTCTGAAATGGCCATTCTTAAAATGGACAAATTATACAACAAATTGAGAACAGATTAGTTTCAGGGTTAAAGTAGGGTATCAGGAAGAAAGTAAGTAACTTAATTCTTTTGTGGAATTGTTTAACATCTTGATTGTATTAATACCAATCTCCTAAATTTGATAATGTGCTCTAGTTTTGCAAGATGTTTTCATTAGCAGAAACAAGATAAAGCCCACATTGGATTTTTTTGTGGAACTCTTATTTATTTATTTTTACAATTACATGTGAAACACCAGTGATCTTAAAATAAAAGTTTACTTTAAAAATAGTCTGGAAAAGCTTAGCCTAACCAATATCTTGTACAGTTCAGCTACATTTTTCAAAGGTTGTCTATAAAAGCTTATTGCCTAGCATCATCCAGCCAATTTTTTTGTGTGTGCAATTATCAGATCTTTAATTAGTAAAGTTGTTCTCCCTACAGAGTAGGGTAAGCCATGAGGTAACATCCTGATGTTGTTCCTCTCAGGAACATGTTTGTAACAGTGAGTCAACATGTGGACAGTTAGAGAAGCAATAGCTTTTAGTAGACCTGGTATTTCCTAGTAATCAATCCTTGCATGTCTTTAGTTATTCTTTAACAATCACTTATATTCTTACTTGTCCCCATCCTTCTAAAGTAAAGTGCCCTAAATGGAACACTCTATTATATCATGTGTTGATTACTGCCTTTTCCTCTGAGCACAGAGCCCTGGAATAATATATTTTCTCCCTTTTCTGGCAAGGAGCGCACAGACTTCACTTAATAAGAGAACTACAGCCAGTCAAAGGCACAGAGTCATGGCCTATGACCTTACTGAGCTTCTAGATTGTCTGTACTGTGATGTTTTTCTCCCCTGAATCCATTCAGATTGGCCATGAAGGGAATTCACATGTACATCTGGGAGATTTTTGATTGAAAGAAATCTTGGCGATCTCCCTGGATAAAATGAATGTTTTCCCAGACCCGGGAGTTCCAAGTATCAAGACCTACCTGGAAGAAATCAATGAGGTATTTCCACCATTGTATTTAGTTCTTGTTCACATGGCCACCATATGTCAGGACAAGACTTTCCACACCTGGAATTTCAACATAATTTTTGTGAAAGTTAAAGTTACTTTTTTATCTTTAATTTTTCTTGCTCCTGGTGTCATGTTTATCCTTGAATATTACAAATTCCCTTTGGAAATCAGCACGAACAGGAGATAATTTTGACATATTGAAGTGCCCTCTAGCTGAACATATTACAAGACTGAAAGAATCAGGAAGCAATTAAGGCATTTTTACTTTTTCTTACAGCTTCTCCTGATCCCCAATACTTTGAGTATATATAACTGGCGAGACTGACAATTACAACCCCACAATTTGCCTTTAATTATAATCTACTGTTAGTTTATGTTCATATTTGTCCTTGCTCCTTTTAAGTCTTAATGGAACCTCAATTAGAAGTTTTCAACTACACATTATTACTTTCTTATTTTCCCTTTCATACTATGAAATTTCCGGAATGGTTTTCTTAAATTATATGGTACAGACTCTTCCATTCATATATTGATGCCTTTTTTTTTACCTCAGATGTAAAATGATATTTCTAAAATTATTTTCTTTAATACGTGTGTGTGTGTGTGTGTGTTTTATGTACTGTCAGACTGGATATGTCACAGGAGGAGATTGCCTCTCCTTCTCCAGCAGAGCTTCTGATGGATTCAAACCGAGTACCTCTGGGATTGCAGCGCAGCTTCTTGCCACGAGGCCACCAGAGCTCTCTTTTAATTCTGATTTTAACAGAAGTTTACTAAAAAGTTAGGATTTTCATTTATTTGTTGTTTCACATCTTCAGTTCACTTTATTTTTAAAAAATATTCATTCACTGTTACACTACCTACCTTCCCCCTACCCCAGTCCTCTTAGCAATGTGCCTCTTCTCCTGGACTGTTATCTAGAATGATTTTCTCAAAGTTTAGAGTTTTGAATAGCTATTCCAAGAAAATGGTGACAAATCTCCCAAGGAGCATGTTCTATCTGTTGATGAGGTTGAGGACATTGTCTCTGACAGCTCTTCTTCAGAGGCATGACTTTGCATTAAGGGCTGGATAAATCCAAGGTAGAGACACATTTAATTCTGTGCTTTTTAAACTTATTCTTACCACAAAATACTTGTGTGTGTGTGTGTGAGAGAGAGAGAGAGAGAGAAATAGAGACACAGAAAAGCCAAGAGACATGAGAAAAAGGAGTAGACAAAGAATATGATACCTTGTAGTATCTCTCTGGAAAACAAGTGTCTAAAATGCTATTCTGAAACAGCTTTTGCTTGTGAATTCTACTTTTTCAATCTTATTAAATAATAACAAAAAGAAACCCCTCCCAATTCACTACTCTGGAATTGGAACTGACTCAGAGCCCACCCTCTAGGAGGTTTTCAAAAGTTGTAATACACCCACACCCGGGAGGAGACTGTCCATCTTTCTCCTGAGGAGCAGCTGGTGGATTCGAACCCTTCAAGAGGCACTGACTTTAGGTTCGCAGCTCACCTCCTTAGGGGTTGTGCCACTAGAGCTCCTCTCTCACTTTAATTACTTTATTAAAATTGGAAAGTCAGAGCATGCTGTCAGCCACCAAGAAGTAAAATCTGTGATTTATTTTCTTCTTTTTAAAAAAATTTTACTTTCTAAAAAATGGGCACCATGGGTATACCTACTTTGGTAAATCTGCTTGGATGTCTTCAGCACTTCGTCATCAATATATCTCAATTTATTATGCTCATACATGATGCTCGGATTCCTTAGCTTGCGTACAGAGATCCCCACCACCTGGTCTCAACCTTCTTTTCTATTTCTTTTTCTAATTGTGTTCACAAATAATCTTCCTGTATCCTGGAAAGACATCTGGTTTCTTTCTGTTTTAATGCATTTATCAGTGTTTTACTTGCTAACAACATTAATGTTCTCCTCTTGTACAGTATAATCTTCCTCATCCTGAAATGAAGTTTCCTCATCTTCTCTCATTTAACAATTTTCTGATCTTTCCGTCCCTTAGTCCCAGACTGTAAATTGTATGATGACAATGGTCATGAGTATGTTTCCAAATACTAAGCATCCGCCTTCTCTCAGTACCTGATAAATAATTGGTAAATGCTCAGTAAAGGTAAACATGTTGGGTTGAATTTTAATTCTGTGAATAGATTTCTGTTTGTATCTATAGAACTGATTTCTCCTTGGTTTATACTGTGTATTGCTTTATGCTCATCATAATTTTGACTGTATCAATTGTCTAAATATACAAAGCCCTTTAGCCACTAGGGTTTGGACATTTTGTTGTTTATAACAAACAACAAGGATAGCAGTTTGTACATAATAGATACTAAATTAACCTTAATTAGTTCAGGGACCAGTACAACTCTCTCGTCTCACATGAAGCTCTCCAGTGTTGTGGCTCCCATTAAACTTCTTTTCTTACACCTTCTTAGCAATTACTGTCTCTACAACTCACTGTGGCCGTTTATTGGTAGATTTTTTCTGGTTGCCTTGTAGATACCAAAGGTGTGATGTTTTCACGTGTATCCAGTTTCTTCTATGAAACTTGTGAACTCCTAAGGGTATTAAAAAGCATTTCATGGTCTCAGTTTTATTTTCAGATGAGAACAATAGGAATTTGCCAAATCTAATGGAAAAAAAAAACCCTAAGATGGTCCCATGACATTTAACTTTATTATTATTATTGGCATTTATGATACAATATTACCTCTCCAGTGGTTTACCCAGATAAAAATAAATGACACAAAAATACATCACACATTGTGATCATTTTAACCATACAGGAAATAGTGAATGATTGAAACTATGTTACATGTATATTTTACAATGAAATAAAGGCTATATTAAAATGAAATTCCATTTGATTTTTTGGTTATTTAATGTTAAACATGGATATATTCAAAGGAATTTTACTATTTATAAAACCAACTGGTATTTTATTGTTTTAAGTAATGAATACTTTGTAAAGGAATACTTACAAAAATATTTCTTAAAACATAGTGCTATGTTCTACTTGTTTACTTGGCAGTTACAAATATATAGGTTCATCTGAAACTACATCCAGTTCTCACTCGTGGACATAGTTAATTTCCAAAGACCAGGCTGCTAAGAAAAAATTAGAGTTATCATGACCACAGCATCTAAACTCATCACTTGTATTTGCTAACATTCCACAAGGCACCTGCTGAGGTCACTCTGGCATTACTGCCCATTCCCCAAATTGTATCAAGAGAGCTAGACTCCACCACTCCCCACAGAGGAGGACAGTGGAGGGCAGCTGAGTTTTCTAGTGTTAGGGTGGTCCAGAAACTGGCCCCTCCTCACTGCTGTGGCCCTCCCTCTCTCCTCCCCCTGACGTATTTTTAGGATAGAGGACCTTTAGGTGGCTTTGTGGAGAGCAGGAGGCTCCCTACCTGTATGCAGGTGGGGTTGAATGAAGTAGGGGAGGGTGCTCAGCACCCACTGATGCTTCCTTTCCTGCCAGCCCCTCACTCGAGCATTCCCTGGCTCTTGCTGCATGGCCTTGTGCCCCTCTATCTCTATGTTCCATGAAAATGAACAATCCAGAGCTTCCTTTGGGAAGAGTTTTGGCCAGGCCCAGCCTCTGCCATTGGCCTTAAACTGCAGCTGCCTGTGGCTCCACTTTTCTTTCAGTAGCCTGCCTACCTTCACCAGTGTCCATCCAAGAGGGGACATTAAAGAAGAGTCAGGGGCTTCAGAATTATCACTCTGCTGATGTAGGGTCTCATGGGCCATGGGCAGTTCAACGACCTAGTGCAGGGATCTTCTTGGCTCATCCTTTCTTCTCTTTGGAAGCTGGAACTAGACCTAAGGGTTTCACTTCCTCTCTGGGCTGATTTATGTATGTGTCTCTTGCCTTCAGTACACTTACTACCACTCTACTCCATCTGCCAAACTGGGGGACTGGGGAGACTGCTTTGCCCTTCTCCTCTGAAATGGTAAAATACCACATAATCTGAGTTTCTTTCCCATGTGCACATGAGACTTACCAGAGTTCCCATCAAGGACCTCAGCATTCATCACTGCTATATGTGCAAAATTGTTACACTGCAGATTTTTTACTATTGTGGTAAATGTGAAATGCCAGACAACAACTGACAATAAGTGAGGAAGAAGTATATACAAGTTTTGCCTGAAGCATTAGATATTCAATTCAAATGTATGTTTTCTAAAGCATTTCACCAGTTTTCATTCTTGTCTTGGCTGCATATTACATATGTATGGATACATAAATATATATAACATACATGGCATCAGATCTGTTACAAATTATGTCATTTTAAGCAAAAGACACAGGCAATATTAGCACAAAATAAGATACGAGGAAAAATACTAGAAATGTATTCAACACATATCTCAGACTCAACAGGTCTGTATATAAATTCTCAAAACTCAAGACTGAAATGAGTGAGTGATATTTATTGTTATTTGCATCATAATTACCCTAGTCTTTCTACTTTTACTAGAAACAGAATTTTAAAACTACAGTGATTTTGTGCTTAATCAGCCATGTGTTGATTGACTACCAATGGAATTGCAATTTAGTGTCATCGAACAAGGATGCTCTATCAGTTATGATTTCTGTATAGACAGTTCCAATGTCTATAGTTCTGGTGGCCTAGTGGGTAAGGAGTTGCACTACTAATCCCAACAAAAGCGGTTCGAATCTACCACATTCTCTGTGAGAGAAAGCTGGGAATTTATTGCCAGTGCAAATGACTGTAAGGAGGTTCTGCCTTGAGTGCACATAGCAGTAACAATGTTTACAGTTCTGGTAACATAGTAAGAAATTGCACTGTTAATCTAAGGCAGCTGGTTCAAATCCACCAATTTCTCAGAGGGTAAAAGATGGACAGCCTCCTCCTGTGCAATTTGCAACCAGAACATCTGCTTGAGGGTCAGCTACGAGTCAACTCTGATTTCAGGAAACTCACATCAGTAACAGAGAAAATGTCTACGTGCAGACATTCAATACCTCTGTCTTAAAACCTCAGTTTTAAAGATCTTCATATTGAAGTGAAACATAAGGATATAAATGATTTACATAATGTATTATCATCATAAAGTACCAAAGAAACATATACAGATTGATACACTTTATCTCTTATCAATGAGAGAAGCAGGGTGGGGCGAGCTTTTCTTCGTACATATAGATGGGGTGCTTGGCTATAAGAATGTTGGAAGCATCAGTTAAATTCCCCCCTCCTCAGAACTAAAGACATGTTACTTGTTAGGTACCATCAAGTATGACTCATAGCAACCCCATGAGCAATAGATCTGAACCCTGTCCTATCCTGTACCATTTTCACACTTCCTGACGCACTAGAGCCCATTGTAGCAGTCATGGTGTCAATCCACCTGGTTGAGGGTCTTTCTCCCTCACCAACCCTCTGCCTTTCCAAGCAAAAAGAGTTTAATGACTATTATGCACTTACTGCATCTAAAAAGATTCTGGCCAGTGTTGATAAAAAAGAATTGCCACGAGGTCCAGTCTTATAAGACCTTCCTCTATGTTTCCTACCTGTCCTACTTTTTGAAAGTGAAGCTCTTCTATCATTCATAACTAAACCTTCAAGAACTTGATTGCGTAGAGGATGTTTTTCTCAGTCAAAATTTGGATCACCTTTAACCAAGCTTTGACTCTCATACATATCTTCATACTTCAGCAGGACAACTGCAGTTCATTGAGTAAATGGGTTAATAGGCAACTATGTTCATGAAATGATCACCACTGGCTTTGGCAAATATATTAAACTATAACTTGGAGAGGTAATTCATAAAAAAATAAAGCTTTGGAAAATTAAACAATTTCCAAAGATTCAGAAGCAATTTTGTCAAATAATATAGGTTAATGCTAATATTAGTAAATAGTCAGTGAAGAAAGTTTTAAAATGAAATTAAAAATAAAATGTAATGCAAAAATAACTTTTTACAGATGCTAGTTTTCTATTTTGACATATTAATTTTGCAAAACTGAAAGTGAATAAAAATATGTCCATTGCTCTGCATAAATCATGCTAGATATGAAAATATATATTCTGAATACATAATTGTATAACGATTTAAATACAAACAAAAATTTCAAATACACAGCTATTTTAAAATAAGGCCTTAACAAGATAATAGAAGACTGATTTGCAATAAATGCACATGCCCAGAGGGAGCACTGATGGCCTACAGATATGGAGTCCTGCTGCTAACTCAAAGGCAAGTGGTTCGAATCCAGCAGCTTTCCTGCAGGAGAAAGATGGCAGTCTCTTCCTGTGTGATTTACTGCCTCTAACAACTCATTGGAAGGTTGGCTAAGAATTAGCTTTGATTTGCTGACACATAGCAAAAGGTTGAAAATTGTTTTCTTAACAAGCTTCTTAGGATTTGTTTACTTATATTCTTGGTTTTTAAAGTTATTGTCGAGGTGAACTTCATGTCATTCTGCACTTCATTATTCTATTGTTGTAGTTAGGTGGCCCATGACTCACAGTGGCCATATGAACAATAGAGCTGAACCTTGCCCCGAGTTGCACCATTGTGATGATATCTGATACGCTTGAGCCCACGGTTACAGTCACTGTGTCAACTCAATAACTTAACTATTACAACACTTCAGTGAGTAGAGTCAGTATCAATGCCATTTATTATAGTAACATAAAAATTAACCTAATTTTACATTGACCATTGCTTCTCTAATAGTATCCAGTGACTGCAGAGTCTAAACCACCAGAACAAAAGCACAGGAACAAAGAGAGACTAGTCGGAGATTTGTAAGGCTGAGAGAGCCTGCACTCTGAATTCAATGTTATATAGCCAATCCAAGTGAAAAATAGCTCAGATAGTCTTGGTTTTTTATAATTATGAAAATAGATTTAAAGTCTAGTCTCAATGTGTTTATACTTTTAATACTGAGAAGAAAGGCTGCTAATAATCACTGGAAGGTATGAGGGAATATTTGAGGTGCGTTGGCTGTGAAGCAGTAGCTAACAATCCATTCTGAGGCAGTTGGCATGTTGAAAATTAAACTTCCTCTCTGCAAGGCCTTTCCTTCTAGATGGGGAGAGGTGATGTGTGAAGTCAGGACCTGGAATAACTATTAGCATGCTTTGGCAACTTCTCAAAGTTCACTGGTTTTTAAGAAGTAAATAAGCATTTAGTAAACACATTCCTAATTCTCAAAGCCAGTTAAATGTCTTATGTCCCACTTGAAGGTATATTAGGATAAGTCCCTTCTTTTCACTCATCAGACATTTCCCACTGTTACCACTGGTTTGGAATCATAAGTAACTTCTAAAGGATGGGCTAGTTCAGAATTTTAAGACAAACAAACAAAAAAACACCAACATTTAGAACTATTACCTTCAATGAAGAAGAATGTGGTATAAAATATTTTGAGGTATAAAATATTTGGAACAGTGTTGGGATACCTGACAATGAGTACTCAAAAGAAACAACAAAATCCACAAACATGTCCTAGGAATCCTTTGATTTTCTTATATTTCACACATTTCCATTCACTCCCCTCCCCGAATATATGATGTATAATTTAATGGCAACAGGAGCCACATAATTTTAAGCTTCTAATCAATACTTGGCAATATTACAAGGGCTCTTAACATTAATACAGAGAGGCAGCATAATGTATTGGTTACAAGGCCAGAGTTCCTGGGTTCATATCCTGGTTCTATCATTTGCCAATCCAGTGATTTGGAAAAATTACCAAGGCTTTATCTAATGTACTTAGCTATAACAGGAGAGTGAGGAGAAGAATGCCACCTCAAATTACTGTTTTTATAGGGAATAAGTGAAACTGTAACACTAAAATACAGGAGGTAAAACACTTTGAAGTATTATTATTATTTGTCTCAGAGGAAGGACCTGACAACATATCTGCTGTCAAAAAAATCAGTCGTTGAAAATCCTTGAAAGCACATTTCTATTCTGATACACATTGGGTTGCCATGTGGTAGAATCAACTTGACTGCTGGTGGCTTAGTTCGAGTTTTATCACTGAGTGTTAGCTAAAATTTTAATTACCCTTCCACTAAATACAGTGAGTGATGTTAATACACACCACTTTCAGATTTTGAGTATTTAGTAAATGGCATGAACTCCAATAGGTGGTAAGCTTACATTATTTTTAACCTTTAAAATAATATTATACAATTCTACTGTATAGAGAATAAATCTTTAGCTCTAAGCTAAATTATAAATATCACAGTTGTAGATAATTTCCCTCCTGCAAGACAGTAAAGTATGACTGGAATGTTTAAGTGAACCCTTTGTATGGCTAATGAGATTTGCTAATTATATGACAGAGATTATAAAACAGCAACATCAATTTCAAAAGTATCTGGCAGTTAATTGATTATATGCACACATTAAAAGGGTACAAATTTTCAGTACAGCAAAAGTTACAAATTACTACATAGTAAGAACTCTGAAAGGAATACTTAATACAGATTGTATGCTAAAGTGATAGTTTCACTGAATTCAAACATCTTAACTTTTTATACAAATTTGACGTATTACCATTAAAAAGCTTTCAACATATCTTCCTTATTTTTTCTATTATAAATACGTACTTACAATGAAATGTCAAGTGCTCTTGTGCCAAATAACAGTATTACCTTGACCAGCACATAAACATTTCATACACATATACCATGATATCTCATTCAAGGCACACCTCATTTTACTGCACTTCACTATATCATGCCTCACAGGTTTTGTGGTATTTGAAAATTGAAGTTTTTGTGGCCACCTTGCAAGTAGTCAGTTTATTAGCCCAATTTTTTCAACAGCTTGTGCTCACTTTATGTTTTTGTGTCATATTTTGGTAATTCTTAAAATAAGATGCTATTGCACATTTAATAGACTACAGTATAGTGGAAATATAACTTATATACATTGGGAAACTCAAAATTTGTGTGACTAGTTTCATTGCTCTATTGACTTTATTTCGATGGTCTGGATCCTAACCAGAACACCTTATGTATGCCTCTATCCTGATCTACAGCTGCTTCTGGTGAAGATTTTCAGTGATAGTTTGAAAAACACTAATAAAATTTATAAATTAAAATTTAGTGACTGAGACTTTTCTTTTTAACATATATTTTAGATATGAACATCATTGCAATGCCTAGGTTAATTGCCTTTTAGTTGCCTCCAACAACTTATGGAAAACAGAAAAATATCACCCAATTCTGAGCCATATTCGTGATGGTTTCTATGTTTGAGTCCATTGTCTTGGCTCTTGTGACAATCCATCTAATTTTCACATACTAAGTTAATCTAAGGAGCTCTTATGGCCTAGTGAGTAAGGAGTCTGAATGGCAACACAAATGCAGGTAGTTCAAATCCACTGGCTGCTCCACAGAAGAAAGATGAATAATCTCCTCTCATGTAATGTACAGCCTCTGAAACTCACTGGGGGGGTGATAAGAGCTGATTCCAATTTAATGACAAAAAGAGAGTTTGAGAGGTTCATTAGATTCTACATAATTACCATGATTACAATAAAATAACTTGAATTGTTTTGAAAATTTTGAGTTTAAGAATTGACATTGCTATATTCACTGTTCAGAATGTTATCTCAGCTGTGTAAAACTGGTAAACCTTAGGCATCATTTACAAGGGGAACTGAAAAGGAGATACTTGTATTTCAACAAATTATTAGGGTCCCAAGTAACTGCAACAAGTTTAGCTTTATTTTCACATATATACCTTACCTAAAAAAAATCAACATGGTGTTCTCTCTGTTAAGAGTTATGAATCTCGTAAGAAATGAAGAATTTTAGGAGTCCGTGGAAAGCCTGTGTTTTCAGATGAATATTTTCTCCTCTTCACTCCTGTCTGCTCCCTCATCTCTGTGATCCCTGCTTCTCCTCACTCTATGGTACGTTCCATACACCCTCCAGATGCATGGCCAATGAAGCCATGCCAATCACTCCTCCTGGGCAGAAAAATACACCAACGGCAGCTGGAAGGTCTTGCTGGAAGCAGCAGCCAGCTGTTTTCTCCCACTGTCCCCGAAACTCTCTAGGGGAAGAAAGAAGGATGCTCTCCCATCTTTCATACAAAAATGTACTTTTCCTGATTCAAATGGGAAGCCAATGACAGCAAGTCTACACTGTCCTTAACATTTTTTGTAAGTGTCACCTATTTCTTCACTGACAGACACCATCAAGTAAAAATGTTCTGCTTTATATGGTCCCAATTGGAGAAAACAAAAACACACAATAAAACATACATTTGAATAAATGGAGAGAGAGTATGGTGGTTGATTGTTTTTATCCTTGATTTTTCTCCCTCTAAGTCACAAGCATAGATTTTACCCTAGAAATGAATTTTTATTTCAGTACACAGAATGGTCAGTTCATGAAGCTCAACTGTCTGAATGACCTAGCCACACTGTCAGCACAAATGTAGTTAGTTATTTACATAATGGTGGAAAACAGCAGGGACTGGGAAGAATTTCTTTATCTTGAGTGAGAGATGTTTTGCCAGCATTTCCTTCATCCACTCCAGAAGTTCTTGCTTGCCTGGTTCCTTGGAAATGATCTTCATTCTTCTCCAACTGGAGGAGGTGGCTCACAGAGCTTGTACAACCTGGAAGAAGTATGGAAAAGTGTGACAGTGACGTGCCATGTTTCTAGTCTCTGTTATTTTGTCTATCTAGAAAAAAATAGTATATGAATGAGCAAACTCCAACATTTAGGCTCTATGAATTGACACATTGTCTGGGGTAATGCAGGCAGGTGTGGCAGAGACAGTGAGACTGGGTCAGGATAGTACAGAGTTCAGGGCTATTGTGTTGCCAATGAATCTCGGGCAACTTGATGGCACATAACAACAAAAATATAGAAAATTACAATGTCCTTTACATATCTGGATGGTTAATGATTAAGCAATGCTACTTTTCAAGAGAGATGCTTCTGATTCAGTCCTATCAATTCCAGCTATCCAACTTACTGCAAATAAAAATTTACTTTCTGCATTCTAGGAGATGATACTATTAGAATTATCACCATGTCTCTCCTGATATAGTAAGCTAGCAGCTATTTCTCTTGTAGCAAGCTAGCGTTTTTTTCAGATGACTGAAAAGATTTTCTGACTAGTTTTGTAAGTTTACTTAACAATGTCTGTGGTTGGGGTGCAGGGTGGGAAAATTGATGTGACTGATTCATACGGCCTCAATATGAAAGACACATCTCCCAAATGACCTTCACCTTTCCAAAGAATCAGGTAGAGAGTCAAGTAGATCCATGAATCCCCTCCAGGTGGTGGAGATTCACAAAGAGGTTCTCCAGGGCATTCCCAGTTCTATTCTCACATAAATTGCAGTAGCCACATTCTCCTGGTGCCTAAATCCTAACTTTAGTTATAAGAAAGCCATAGTGGCCAACCTCACTTGGCCACGTGTGTTACTTAACATACAGTTCTGAGAAAAGATTGGCTGACCTAGAGTTGCAGGGACTTAGATTAAACCTGTTCTCCTCAATAATTCCCATAGCCACACTGGCCTTATTTCAGAATTTGAACTGATGCCTTAAAATACAAGGCACATCGATTTTAAATTTGCACACATTTTAAAAGTGCTCCAAACCCAGGGGTAGCTGCAATGATTCATTCCCTTTCACAGATTAACCAGAACACAGGTTAAATGAGTACCTAGCAAATACAGCAAATTATGGGTATACTTTCCCTTTGCCATTTAACCCCATACAAAATCTAAATCAAAGGAGAAGAATGAGAAAGGTTTAATACTGAGATATAAATCCCAGCTAACAAAACTGAACTTTCCTTCCCAGCCTAGAAATATGTAGAAGTTATTGCCCTTGGAGGTTTGTAAAATGCATTTCAAGTCTTAAAGGTAGTTTACGCTCCTTATATCATCTCAGTGGAACAAGATGAATACTTACATAAGGACATCTCACATCAGAAAAGCTTATTTCATCTTTCCTGGTGAAAAGAATACATTAAATTGAGCTGATGCACTTCATGTACATCTGAAGGATATGGAGTTGTTTCAAATTGCATTCCCAGGGCTGGGATAACAGACAGAACAATGAAAATGTTATTTTGCACCTTTCATTCCCATTCTCTTATTTCCCTGAAAGTGCTACCTAATGAGCTAAAAGGCACAGTGTCTTTGTTCAAGTGGGACAGAAACAGTAAACTGGATGGCAAGTGTCCTGCCCCGTGACACCCTGGCGGAGCCATCATCTTCCATTACCTCATGCAGCCGTGTCCACAGAATGGAACAAATGCCACTTGGGTAGATGAGCCTTTGAAATGTCTACCTTGCATATTGAAGAAAAGGCTACTCTCTGTGATCAGCTAATGAAATAAGAGCTCTGGGTACTGCAGAGCTGGGCACATGCAGCTTCTCTGAAGCTTCTTGGAAGCGACTCAAGGTTATTTGAGTTCAGACACACTTGTAATGGAAAATGTGGGACTTTGGGAATTTAGAGCAGACAGATGAAGTTTGAAAGTAAAATGTAAGAGGTAGGAGTTGAACTTTTCTGTACACTAAGGCACTGGGGTTTTTGGCAACAAAATTGTTGGGCAGTGGGAAGCTTTTGCTCAACATTTAGGGGACTTTATACTCTCATCCTCAAGTCACACACATCGCCCACTGCCTCTGCAAGGAAAAAAAAACAAACATTCCTGGCTCTGCTTTTTTTTTTTAACTGTCTGAGCTCAGGCAGCCATCTTGGAAATGATATTTGAGCTCATATCCAAATGTGCATGGGGAAGAAGTGTCAAGCTTGATTTTATAAATTGTGCTTTTTATTCTGTAAGGGAAAACTCCAATGTTGTGCTCAAGTAGATCACAAAACATTTGCCACACCATGAAATAAACACCTCTTCCAAGTCTAAAAGTATCTAGAATACTCTGTCCAAGGCAATTAGCCTCATCTAACAGATGAGAAAGTGGAAGCTCAGAGAGCATATCTTGACTAAAGAGGGTATTAGAACACAGCAGGAGGTGGGACACAAAACTCTTTATCTGCTACTAACATTAATGCTTTCAACCCCCTACCATGATGCCTCTCACCAAAACAAATAGAAGCTTTCATCAAATAAAAGCCTCGGCTTTTGTAACATAATAGAAAAGAAGGTCTGTGTGGCCCGGATAGTGATACAACATATGGAATGTAATATATAATTCTGAATGTCGATGTGTGGCGTTTTCTGAGGAGCCTATGGAAGAGTCTCAGTCCACTTCTACCTTCTACAAACATTAACATAAAATTCTTGAGCACCTGAGGTACCTCTCATTCATCTTGACATCCCAGTGCCAAAACAGTTCCTGATGCATAGCTGAGGCAGAGATTGCAAAAGGGGATGAGGCCAAACTCACTGGAGCCAATGAAGTCAACGAGCTCTCACTCTCGGGAGCAAGCTCGACCTCATCAAGACCCAAATAAATTTGCTTCAGATTATTAAAGGCCTGCATGCAGGTATACACCTGTATTCAGTTATCTAGATTTGCCATTCCTTCATTTGTTAAATTCTTTTCTCTAATACTAGTTCTTTACTTCTACGTCCACTATCATAGTGGCCAGCTGAACCATTAGCCCCTTTGTCATCCAAGTTGGAATGGTTGGTGGTCATCCTTAGATGTTCTTTTTTCCTCCTGTAGATTTTTAAATCCAATTAATGTCAAAGGCTATTAATTTTGTTTCCCATAGATTTCCCTGATTCACAAGTTTCCGTCTTCCTTCAGTCTTAATTATCCTTTTAAAGTTAGAGATAAAATATCAAATCAAAACATTTGGATTGGAAAATTGCTTAATAGCCTCCCTATTGTCTTGAAGTTAAAATTCAAACTCTTTACTTCCTACAAGTCTCTTCAATTGTCTGGCACCAGGCTTCAACTCAAGAATGCCTGGTTAGTACGAATAATTCATGTGCTCAGCTGCCAACCAAAACATCAGAAGTTCAAAGTCACCCAGACATGGTTCGGGAGAAAAAGACTGGTGAACTATTTGAGAAAAGTCAGCACTGAAAACAATATGGAGCCCCTCCCTATTCTGACATTCCAGGGGCCATCATGGTTCAGAATAAACTCCACTGTAAGAGGTTTACCAGGCTGATGTTTTAACTCATATTTTTCATTTAATTGGAAGTTCTTTGAAGGCAGAAGATATTTCTAACACATGCTAAAATTATCAGAGAGGCTTTGTATAGTGCTTTGCACCTGCTGGGTCCTCAGTAAATATTTGCTGAATGAATAAAACAAGTTTGGAGAAAGGACTCTAGATGGCTCTCTCCATGTTGTTATTTCTTATTTACAAAAGTCAACTCTACAGCTGGTTCATTTTATGGTTTCAAAACATAACTCGATAAAGAAATAATGAGCTCATCAGTTTCTATTCTTGTGCTCAGCTTGACAATTAGTTTATTGATCAGGAAGTTAAAGCCTTACCTAACCTCACTGTTAGAATATGTGTTTATAAGCTCTAGCTAAGAAGATCCTGCAGAGACATTATGTTGCTTTCTCATTGGAATTTTAACACTTCAGTGGGTCTATTACACAAAGGCACCACATCTGCTCCAGGAGCTGGAGAGAATGCCCAGGTGACAGGATATTTTAGCAACAGACAGTCTTAGCTTCTAATCAGCGATAAAATGAAATTAAACATAGGTGATGACTAAAGAGACCTAGCATATTTGGAGACTAGGATTTTGAAGGTCTGCCTCATCTAATTTGGGCATGTGGCCAGGAAGGACCAGTCCTTGGAGAAGGACATCATGCTTGGAAGGCGGAGGAACAGTGCAGGAGAGAAAGACCCCGGATGAGATGGATTGGCACAGCAACAACAGGGGCAACAGGGGTAAGTGTGTGGGAGTCAGTGAGACTGGCTCAGGACAGGACAGGCTTCAGAGCCATTGTTCTTAGGGTCGCTATGAGTCGCAGGGGACTTAACAGCACATAACAACAACAGTCACACTTTTTACTCTTTAAAAAGAAATACAATTAAAGCATGAGTATTCCATCCATTTTAAGGAGGGAAAGATGCTTTCCCTTTTGAAAGCATTTTCATGGCTCACATAATTTTTTAGAATGAAATATAACTTCATAAATGCTATAGTCATCACTGGCACTCTGGTAACTACTTTGTAAACAGAAACAGGGAAGAGTGCCTTGTCTCTGACAGAGCTTGGAGGAGTCTTGTTAAAATGAAAATGAAAAAAAAACAAACCAAAAAACCACCACACCACAAAACCCCAATGTAGCAGAAATAATTTAACTTTGCCCCCTTCAAGACAGATGACTGTCGACCACAATGTCACTATGTAAATCAAACCAATGGCATTTCTGTAGTGCCTGTTCTCGTGAATATTCATCTTAAAGGTGGACTGGAGTCCTTTCTTAGGTTTCTGTTATGGACTGTGAATATTTTCTATGTAAGCTAACGGAAAGCTCATTCATTAATTTATGCACTCTCATGTTCTTGAATAAGTTCAGGTATCTGGTGGTGTAGTCTGTAGGGAGCTGTACTGCTAACCCAAAGGTCCCCTCTCTCGGGTAATTTGAATCTAGAAGGTCCACAGTAGAAAAATGAGCCATCTCCTTCTGTGTGATTTACAACCTTGGAAACCCACTGCAAGAGTCAGCTATGAGTCATTTCTGACTCTAAAATTGGGCAAAGTGACATGTAATAATACTCTGCAACTTAGTAAGTTGCTGTTGGATGTCAGTGAGTTGGAACTTACCCATAGCTGTCCCTCCAGTAGGTTTTCAGGGGCAATTAATCGCAAGGGAGGAGACTGTCCATCCTTCTCCCATGGAGCAGCTAGTGAATTCAAACCATGTACCTTTGGGATTGCAGTGCAGCTTTTTACCATTGGGCTCTAAAGTTCCCTAACCTAATAATGATAAGGGTCATAACAGATGAGTACACAGCGAAAGTGTTACACAGAAGGGAGAAACTTGAGAAAGATTTCAAGGAGGAAATGACATATTTCAGGAAATTGCAATTAAATAGGTGTCGTCCTCCCAGATTTGCATGACAAAGATAAAAATGTTAACTGACCAGTATACACAAAGTCAAAAGTGTAAACACAAATGGCATTTTGGTAGTTTAACATAGCTGGATCTCAGTAGTGCTTGTATAGACTTCTTTTTTAATCCATGATAGATTTTGTGAAATCAAATAATGCCAATGCTTCTACTTACCGCCTCTATGTTTGCTTTACCTAAGATTCCATTTCATTTTCTAGTAGTTATACCTAATTACATTTAACCACAGGATGTTTACAAGGGTGATATCCATTATAATAATGAGTTCTAAACTGGGCATAACCTAGAGCAGTTCCATTAACTCTTAGTGACACTGCCTAGAAAATGCTGGCACATACTTTTGGAAATGATGAGCAGATCTGGGAACATACTTACCTAGGAGCAGACTGTGGGGTTCGGTCTCTGACCCCCAAATTCTTCGCTGTGTTCTGAACTCTTGCTCCCTGAAGGTAAAGAAAATTATCTTTAGCTTTGTCCTGTGTTAGCAATGATTTAATGTACATTGTGTTAATCAACACTGAATGTAGAATACTGAATTCAACACCAAGTGGAACTGAGAAGGAAAAGGGTACTTGTTACATGAACACTTTATTTGAAAGGAATTTTACATATCATACGGATTATTTCATTCAATCATTTATGCTTATTTTGTTTTATAACATAATTACAATTTCATCTAATCATGTTGTTGTTGTTACGTGCCGTCGAGTCGCCTGCGACTCATAGCGACCCTATGCACAACAGCCCTAAACTCCACTCTGTCCTGTGCCAATCGCACTGTCTCTGACACTCCCATCCCAATTATCCCAGTCACTGAATCAATCCACCTCATAGAGGGCCTTCCTCTCCTGCGCTGTCCCTCCACCCTCCCAAGCACGATGTCCTTCTCCAAGGACTGGTCTCTCTTCACAACATGTCCAAAGAATGTTAGAGGGAGCCTCAGAATCCTTGCCTTCAAGGAGCCACCCGGTTTAACCCTTTCCAGGACAAATCTGTTTGTTTTCCTAGCAGTCCATGGTATTCTCAATACTCTTCTCCAGCACCACAGCTCACAGGCATCAATTCTCCTTCTATCTTCCTTGGTCATTGTCCAACTCTCTGATGCATAACAAGTGATTGCAAAAACCAGGGCCTGTATCAGACGCACCTTAGTCTCCAAAGAGATACCATTGCTCTTCAGCACTTTGGAGAGGTCCCTAACAGCAGACTTTCCCATGGCAATGAGCCTTTTAATTTCCTGGCTGCTGGTGCCAAGACTGTTGACTATGGAGCCAAGCAAACTAAAGCTGTGTACAATCTCAATCTCTTCACCATCCATCCTGATGCTGCCAATTGGTCCAGTGGTGAGAATCTTTGTCTTCTTGACATTGAGCCTCAGTCCATATTGGAGGCTGCAGTCCTTGACACTCTGCAGCAGGCGCTTCAGGTCCTCCTCAGTTTCAGCAAGCAGGGTTGTGTCATCCACATAATGCAGATTGTTGATAAATCATCCACCAATCTTGACCCCACATTTCTCCTCATAGAGCCCAGCCTCCCGGATAATCTGTTCTGCATATAGGTTGAAAAGGTATGGAGATAGGACGCATCCCTGGCATACGCCCTTCCCAATTTTGAACCATGCAGTGTTCCCTTGCTCTGTTCTGACGACTGCCTCCTGGTCCAAGTATAAGTTTCGCATTAGAACGATCAAGTGTTCTGGGATTCCCATTCTTCTCAGAGTCAGCCACAGTTTGTTATGATCTACACAGTCAAATGCCTTTGCATAGTCAATGAAACACAGATAGACATTCCTCTGGTATTCCCTGCTTTCAGCCAAGATCCATCTAACATCAGCTACAATATCTCTAGTACCACGACCCCTTCTCAAACAGCCTGGACTTCTGGTAGTTCTCTGTTGATGTGCTGCTCCAGTCGTTTTTGGATAATCTTCAGTAAAATCTTGCTTGCATGTGAAATCAGTGAGATTGTTCTGTAGTTTCCACATTCTGTTGGGTCGCCTTTCTTTGGGATAGGAACAAAATGGATCTCTTCCAGTCAGTTGGCCAAGTGGTCGTTCTCCAGATTTCTTGGCACAACTTGGTGAGCACGTCCAGGGCAGCATCTGTTAACTGAAATATGTCAATTGGTATACCATCTATTCCTGGAGCCTTATTTTTTGCCATGTCCTTCAAAGCAGCCTGAACGTCTTCTTTCATCACCATAGGCTCTTGCTCATATGTTGTTTCATGAAATTCTTCTGTGTCTTCCAATTCCTTTCGATACAGTGACTCAGTATATTCCTTCCATCTTCTTTTAATACTTCCGGGATCATTTAACGTTCTGCCGAAAGCATCCTTCATTATAGCAACTCGAGGTTTGAATTTGTTCTTCAGTTCCTTGAGCTTAAGATATGCTGAATGAGTTCGGCCCTTTTGATTTTCCGACTCCAACTCCTTGCACATTTCATTGTAATATTTTGCTTTGTCATCCCATGCTGCCTTTTGAAATCTTCTATTCAACTCTTTAGTCTTCCCTGTGCTTTGGCTTCTCTGCGCTTCAGTGCAATCATATACATTTTATAACAATGATCACAACAGATTAATTAGAATGTCTTATCAATGTTTCCCTTCATTCAACATATCTATTACTTTTTTACTTTTCTCTCCTACTCTTCCTATCCCTACTAACTATCCAAGAATGAGGGTATTTATATGTAAACCTTCTTTTAGAATGTGGGGGATAGAAGTATCATTCAATCCAGCAGTCCCGCTAATAGATGTGTGTTGTTGTTGTTAAGTGTTGTTAAGTATTGTTGGGTCACAGGCAACTCATAGCAACCCTATGAACGAAAGTCCTGGACATCTCCTATATAACTTTTGTCCTTTCTCCAGGTTCATAGGGTTTCCAGAGTCAAGCTATTATGACATGAACAACAATGTTTATAGCTGAATTATTTCTAATAGTTACAATATGGAACTCTGGTGGCCTAGTAGATAAGGAATTGTGTTGCCAACTCAACAAGTGGTTCAAATCCCTCACTGCTCTAGAGGAAAAAGAAGGGCAATTACCCCTTGTGATTTACAGCCTCTGAAAACTCTCTGGAGAGGCAGGTATGAGTTGGTCCTGACTTGCCAGCAATGAGTGAAAGAGATAGAAACAACTTAAGTGTTCATTAACAAAAAATGGATAAAGAAACTATGGCTCACTCACACAATGGAACAGTATACAACATTAAAACAATAAAGAATTCACAAAACATTACATAACATGGATGCATCTAAAGGACATTTTCCTAAGCAAAACAAGTCATCACAAAAGAGCTATTATGATGTAAGACCACTAGTCTATCTGAAGAGTTTTAAATTAACACTTCTAAGAATCAAATTGTACTGCTGTCTTATTTCAAAGTATTAGTATTTATTTCTATAGGCATTTAAATAATTAATATATTTAAAGTGTAAAATTTCTGTTCATCACATATGTTCTTATTCCTAGAATTACTACCAAAAATGGAGAAAATGGAAATGAGAAAATATTAAGTATCCATTCTGTGTTTTCCATGTTCCTAAAATAAAGATCCAATTCCATTATCCTCATAAACTTGTTTTATCTTTAGTTTGCTATTTTAAACTTTGTAATATTTAGCAGGAAAATAAAATCATAGTCACATAATTTGATGGGAGGAGGGATGGGTGGGTAAACAAAATGGAAAATATCTGGTATGAAAAGCAATGTATATGAACTTTGTAAGTAAACCAGTATACAATAAAAATTTTATTTAAATAAAATTTTCTAAAGCAAATTCCGGACAAAATATGCCCATCTGGATCACTGAAATGGGAGAATTCTGCCTTAAAGCTCACAGTACAAAGACATTACTTTAGCAATGAAATAATTTTAGTAATCTATTCTAGTAATTACTTGTTCAGTTACTAATGTAAAGTATTTAATTCATAGACACAAACACTACAGATTTTGGCCAGGAAAAGGTGAAGGATAGTTGTTTAAGAAATTTTGAGTTTTGAGATACTCTTTGAACCATGAACTAAAACTATATAAAATATAGCAGTTTAGTTTTAAAGTAAAAAGTGCTATCTTTGAATACTTTCCTCTTTTATAAAAAACAATAACAACAAAACAAAAATGTAAGAGACCAAATGATCAACCATTTGTCTAAAGCTTGGATGAAATGGTTAGGGTGCAGTGAGCCTAAATTAATAAGAATGCAATAATTAGGATGGAAATAATGAGAATGTTGGCACAGTGTAAGGAGTATAATCAATGTCACTGATCAATATGTGTAAAAATTGATGAACTAGTATCTGTTTTTCTATGTATACTCAAAAATACGATAATTTTTAAAAAGAAAAGAAAACAAGCTGAAACTCGCCCCCAATCTTCAACTACCACATCCTGTCTTTGGAAATGGAGGAATGAAGCAAAAAGAACAGAATATATTCCCTCAAATGGACCAAAAATAAGGCAAATAAATAGGGGAATGAGACAAAAGAAACAGATAATTAGAAACCAGATGGGATGCAAATAGGGAATTTCCATTAAACATTTTTTTAAAAAATATGTATTTTTAAATAATTTTAGAGGTAAACAAAGAGTTGACATATATTCTTTATGTGAACCTTTTACTTAATCATAGCACAAATTAGCAAAATCAAGAGATTGTAGTATTACATGACTGAATAAATGTACCTCTTATTCAAATTTTAAACAATTTTCCCACTAATCTCCCCTTTCTGTTCCAGGATGCAGTGTAGGTACTCACATTTCATACAATTGTCATGTATTCTTGGTTGGTCTTCTCCAGTTTATGTAAGTTCTTTAGGTTTCTCATCTTTCATGACCTTGACATTTGATGAGTATGAGTCACTACCTTACCGAATGTCTCTCAGTCTGGGAATGTCTCATTAGTACATATTTTGGCAAGAAAACTAATTGAGTAATGATGCTGTATTTCTCTCAGGATACCGTATTAGCAGGGGGCATATCACACCAATATGTCTATCACTGGCAAAATGAATTTTTAACTGTTGGGTAAACTGGTATCCTCTCAGATTATATATACTCTAAAACCACTATTTTTTTGTAATTAATAAATATAAGTGATTATTTTATATTATATACATATCATGTATCTCTCTTCAAATTTTTACCCACTGATCTTAGAAATCATTGGTGGATGACTGCAACACTAATACTGCAGTGTTTAATTAACTGTACTACTTTAGTAAAGAAAATTTAAAACTTCTTAGAGTACTTATTCAATTATTTGCTTAAATCAATATGAACTCAAAGGTACTTATTGTATTTGATGCATAGATTTATTTAGTTTTCATAATGACACTTTGAGGTAAATAATATTATTACCTGTTTTAATAATTAGGATAATAACTAAGAAGCAAGGAAACGTGTCCTACAATGCAGAGATAATAAACATTGGAGTTAGAATTCAAATTCAGAAAGTTTGACTTAAGTGTATCATCTCATGAAGTCTTCTCCCAGTTATTCTAATAGGAATTAATTCACTGAACAAGCATCACTCAGCATAATTTGCCTTAGGTCTCAGTCTGGGAACCTGTGATATATAATGGAAGCAGATACTGGTATGCCACCATGGGTTCTCATATATTAAGGATGCATCTCTTACAGCACCGGCCCATGCCTGTATCTTGATGTTGCCACCATTAAACGAGACAAGGACTGTACTTGTAAATGTGCTTTCATCTTATTCCTTGAATGAGGCACTGATATTGTAGATAAAAATGCAGAAAAACTTGGAATTGTTTTTAAAATTATTAAAAAAAAATTTTTAATAGACTTTCACCAAACAAAACACAGGGAAAAAAAAAAAATCAACAAAAACTCCCAAAGCCTCACTGCCATCAAGTCAGAAGCAACTCATCATAGCTGTGCCTTCGGGAGGTTCTCAGAGGCTGTGATCAAACTAGAGGGCACTGTCCACATTTCTCCTGTAAGCAGCTGGTGGATTTAAGCCACCACAATGTGGTTACTTTTGAGTTGCCAGTTTATAGCTTTTACCTAAAGCTTTTTATTAACCAAATTAGGCCAGTGGGTTGTGTAAAACTGTTGCATTAGGGTCCACAATCTTCATACAAAAATTGCAAAAGATGTAGCAACTCTCTTTTTTATAGCTTATCTTTCATTCTCATTGAGGTAACAACTTTACAAAGAATAAACATAAACTAAGTATATGGAAGCCACACTGCAATTATCAATGCTAGGGGAAACTCCTTATTGTTAAACCAAAACTAAAATTGTTATAAATATTATTTCTTAACTCCCCCATATATACCCATCTCTGTCTACATCTATCTCATCTATATTTTGTATATTAGGTTGTGATGATAGATTTTATGATACCTAAAGTTGACAGTCTAACCATTCAATCTCAGAAAGTAATTGTTATTAGTTATATAATTTGCCATAGAGTTGGAAGACAAAAAAGAAAACGCAGGCTAGATCTTTGTTTCAAACTTGCATCCTCATTGCTCAGATCCCAAGTGGGGAAGAGTTGGCTTATATATTCAACTGAGCCACTAATTGTGCCGCTGGTTACTGCTGAATATTGGAAAAAGAATCAGTGACAGAAGGAATATTGGGAAAAGCTCTGCTGTGTTCGTCTGCCCCAGTTTCCCTGCAGAGAGTGCCCCAGGCTCTATGTTCTTTCACAAGAAGCTGGAAATGCATTCTATGCCACTCACAACAATTTTGTGATGTCTTAACTCAAAACACAAGAATAAGTCACAGAGGCAAGAAAGAAGCTAACTTTGCAGAATGCATTTATTTAAGAAGCAGTGATAAGTACTGGAAAAATAATGCAGCTTAGGAAATGGCCTGATCTTTATAGTTAGCTGCGTAACTTTTTAATATTGGATATTTTCAAGAGGCTTGTGCAAATTCTATCCGACATTAGAAGCCAGCCTTTGCCACCATGTCAGTTCTGTCGCCACCCCACATCCTGTGTCACAGAGTAAAACTGCTTTGACTAGCTTGGGTCAGTGGGTTATGTACCAGAAACAGATCACTACACCTTTCTACTGCTATGCCATTTGGTGGGCTCAAACAGCCAGCCTTTAGGTTAGTAGTCAAGAGCAAACCAAAAATCAAAATCATTGCCATCCCTTGTATGTGCTGATAGGGACAGAGCAGAACTGCCCCAAAGGGTTCGAAGCCAGTAATATTTATGGAAACAGACTGACAAATCTTTCTCCAAAGGGGCAGTTATTAAATTAATCCATCGACCTTTTGGTTAGTAGCCTATTAGTTACCATACTAGTTACCAGAGTTCATTAAATAATGTTTTACTTTATCACTGCTTTCCTTTATTTTCTGTTGTAGGTATTTAAAGGGATTAGTCATGCTAATGACTAATAGTTATGACTATCCAAGTATACAGAGTTAGAATGTGTATGTAGCCAACTCACGATGATTTTCTGTCATCGACTGAATTGTACACCCAAGAAATACATGTCAACTCCGCAAGGCCATGACTCTCAGGACTATGTAATTACCCTCTGTTGGGTGAATGATGTAATTATACTCACTTTTGTGATGTTAATGAGGTAGGGTTAGTGGTAGTTATGTTAATAAGGGAGAATGTAATTTATAGGACTAGGCTCTATCTTTAGTCTAATCTGTTTCAGGATACGAAAGAGATGAAATAAGTAAGCTGAGATCAGAGATCTACTGTCACCAAGAAGAAAGATGTGAGAATGGAGTTTGTCCTTTGAACACAAAGGAGAACTGATGCCGAGACACATGCAGATTCCAATGGGTGTCAGGCTCGCTAATGCTGAAAGTAGACAAGGAGCATCCCCTACAGCTGGCAGAGGGAGCCTCCCCTAAAGATGGAGCCCTGAATCCTAGCTCTCAAATGTCAAGAATAAAGTTATGCTGATTAAAGCCATCCACTTCTGCTATTTCTTTCTATTATAGCTGCAACGGATAATTAAGACATCCCCCTAGTGGAATATGGTAAAAAAGGGTAGTGTCAGTTTCTTTTTCGTGCCATAAACCATAATTCTGACGTGGCTCCTCCAAGTCCTCCTGGAAACAAGCTTTAACAGCAGCAGAGGCAAACAGAGTCTCTCTGTGCATGTATCAGCAAGAGATCATCATAAATATATGCTCACCCACTTTTCTTTTTTTTAAAAAATAATTTTAATGAACATTTACAGAGAATTTGGATTTCCATTCATTCATTGCTGCACTTCTCTACCCGTCCAGCCCTCTCCCCCCTGGCCCCAAGTTCGCTCCTCTCTTTCAAAAATAAAAGAAAAACCCCCTCCGTGGTACACAACCCCCCCGCACCCCTCTCACCGCCTCAAGTACATTCCACTATGGAACCTTAATTGTGGACTCTTATGATAACCATAATACCCTATCATATATCGCCTTTATTCAGTCCCTCATCTGTTTCAGTGCAGTATACACAATTTGTCCAGTTTTTCTCAGTCTTACTCCCACCCTGATATCAGTCCCATTTTACAGCAGGCTCACTCACTTTTCAAAGCAGAATATGTGTGCAAGTCCATTCTAAAAACTTCTTCCTACACCTGTTGCCAATTTATATCTGTGTTTGACCTTTGCCAGCTGGGCAATACTTGAGTCATAGACTTCTGGTGGATTTAACCTTTACATAGCAAATTCCACTTGGACCTTCTGAAATGATGACTTCCCGTTTGCAACTGTCTAGTTCCTAACACCAAACACCAATGCAAATGTATTTACTATGCTTGACCTTTTTATTTCAGAGTTTAGTCTGGTGCTAGCCTCTTATATGACTGAGTCATTTGATTTTTTTTTTTTTTTACTGACTTGGTGTACACTCCAGAGTGCAATACTGGGAGAAAGTCCAAAGGGAATTGTACATGACACATGAAGTCTTCCATAAATAAGACAATCATATCTACAAAATCATATTTTAAAAATTAAATCACTCACTACCATTAAGCAATTCAAACCAACTAAGCAAGTGGGGAAACATGAGCAATTTTCTTTGACAATCCAAAGAAATATGTCAGAAGAAAATAAAACTGCCACCTTCCAACTTTTCTACTAGGTTAAAAATCTATTATATTAAGCATATTTTCCTAATTGCCTGTGAATTATACATTGTTCCATTTTTGGCCTTGTCTTTTAGGGAAGTTTTGAAGGTTAAAAAAAACTATCGCACTTAAAATACTATTTAGGTTATGGCACAGAGACTCTATGTCATTTTATGAGATTATGCTCTCATTTGTAAGTATCTCAGTGACCTTAAGATAGTCTGAAGTCTGCCTTTTATCCTCCAACGCAAAATAGTAGGTTTGTGCTTTATCTTCAAAATAATACACAATCTTCTTAGAGTAACACATCAGTCTCTCTGAGAGACCCAAAAGCAAGTAGCAATCTCAGTATTTTCCCTTTTCTTTGACCCCAATATGTTCTCCTAGGCTTATAAATAAAAACGTGACACTCCTGAAAATTCGATATTACTTCTTACTTTACATAAGACAAAAATCTACTTTTGCTCTATTTTGCATGACCAACTTCCTTCTCTCCTCCAGGTTACAGTGTGGTGTTGCTTGCTTTCAAGTGGCCCCTGACTCTCCACAATGCATGGCCAATGAAAGGAGATGCTGCCAGCCCTGTGGCCCCTCCGCTTGGTCAGCTGCTCTTCAGCCAGCTGTGACTGATGTGATTTTCACAATGTTGATGGCCAGCCCTTTGCTCCTATCCCATAATAGGCTGAAAGTTCCTCTGAAAACTGTTCAGCATCATAACAACACATGACTCTGCACTGACAGATGAGAGGGAATGAAACTAGTGAATCACAAATGCCCCCCCCGCCCAGGCCATCCCTTTGACCAGCAGTGTCTTAGTTTCCTGAAGACTTCTCAGTTAGGTGCCTGCATCCCTTCATTCTCAGGAGTGATTCTTGTTCATGACAGAACTTAGAAAGGGCTTATCACATCCTGCCATTTGTCCATCACCGGAGTGAAATGCCTTTAAGGGCAGATCCTGTGGCTCAACCATGATATGAGACTCACCTGTTTCCGCATTACGTCAGTAGCCTGCATGATGTAGCGAGGGGGCAGCCCATGGCTTCTGGCCAGAATGATGGCCTGTTCCAGCGTCACACTCAAGGTGCACCTGTCGCAAAAGGAAAGACAATCAAGTAATTGCTTCCTGTTAATTCTTCAAGACAGATTAGGCTACTAAACTCAGAATAAGAAAGTGTCAGCCAAAATAAAAGTGACTAGAAGATGAATCACCAAATCTCCGACAAAAAAATCGATTGTTCAGATATTCTCCTGGGACCATACACTAGGGATTTCAGTTGAAAACAAGTCCTTCATGAACCAAGTTTATCATAGAATTTAAAATAGAGGAAATTTAATGACTAGAATGACAATACATTTTATTATCAGATATTATAATTTACCATTATTTCATGTGGCTTAGAAAAATTTGATTTATTAAGTCTATCACTTGTTATGCATTGGGGAGCTAGACAATGAGCAAGAATGACAGAAGAAGAATTAAAGCCTTTGAGTTGCAGTGTTGGGAAAAAGTACTAACGATCCTATGGTGTCTAAAGTGCTGAAAATGGAACATGGGGCACAGAGAACATTGTCATAAGCATCTCTCTGAAAGGGCCAAAGGGAGTAATGATAGCACAGCCTTTCACTGCCCCAAAGCAGAAATCTCTCGCCCTTAACTCCAGCCCCATGGTGCCTCTGGAGTCATACCAACAGCAAGAAGTTTATTTGTTGCTGACTGACGGTTGTGGTGCCAACAATGAAGTTTATTAGAGAAGGAAGTTGAAGAGTGGGAGAGGCAAAGAATATTTCACAACACAAGTCCAGGTTTTAGCTCAAGTTCCAAGGTACAATTCTGCAATTAGTCCAGGCTCTGGTTTCAGTTCAGTGGTCAAATCCAAATCACTCAGCAAGGTTTGCGTCCAAGAAAACCAGCATCCAGCTAGTGATAAGACAGCTTCTCCTTCAAGCATCCCTGTTCATTGTCCAGCTCTCAGATGCATAGCAAGTAATTGGACAGACCATGACCTGAATCAGACATACCTTAGTTTTCAAATTGATATCATTACTCCTCAATAATTTGGAGAGGTCACTAACATGAGCCTTTTCCAATGCAATATGTCTCTGATTTCCTGAATGCTGGTACCAAGGATGTTAATTGTGGATCCAAGTAAGATGACGTTGATGATAGTTTCAAAATCTTTTCCATCCAGCCTGATGTTGTCTTTTGGCTCACTGGTAAGAATCTTTGTTTTCTTGATATTTAGATGCAATCCCTATTGAAGTCCACCTTCCTTGATTTTGTGCAGCAAGTGCTTCAAGTCTTCCTCACTTTCAGCAAGCACTTTCAGTAAGCAAGGTTGTATCATTTGTATAATGCAGGTTATTGAGCTTCTTTTCTGAAGCAGTTGGATTCTGGAAGGTAAGTTGTCTTGATTTAATTAATCATCAGGTGTAAGCTGATTGGTTGTTTTGATTTAATTAAGTTGACTGGTCATTTTGATTGAACTAGCAATGAGGTGTAAGCTGACTGGTCATTTTGTTTGAATTAGCAATCATTTATCAGCTGGAATCCTCTTGCTTAAACCAATCAGGACTTGGTGGGTGGGTCTTTGTATATAAAAGGTAGTTGGGCCCTGCTTGAGAGTCTTTTCTTTGGAGCTTCTTGTCTGAAGCAGTTGGATTCTGGAAAGTGTGAAGACTGATTTGCTATTAAAGTTACAAACTAAATTGGCATGGATTTTTTTTGTATTTGAGGAGAATATTGTTCTAATTGGTACAGTTCTTGTCTGTCAGTTTGCTGTACTGAGATAACATGGATGGGTCTGGAAGATATTATCCTAAATGAATTATCTCAGTCCAAAAAAGGACAAATACTGCATAAGAATGCTGTTATAATAAAAGAATGGACATGGCAAGTAGAGGTGGGGACTCAGAAAAGAATGGATTGATGATGAACACTCAACTGGAATAGGTGAAGGCAAGGAAAATCTGAAAGGAATGGATGACGAGATATATTAATGACAATTAACAATCTGAAACAGGAAAAGCATTACAAAGTGATTGAGGTGAAGGCTAGGGAGGAAAATAAGTATGAATAAATGAATGAAAACCAATCTGTAAACTTTCACTGAAATCACAATTACATATATACACAAGTTTAAGAAAGAAAAGAAAACTGCATGGAGAAGAGTCCTACTATGATCCACACAGGTTCCTCATAAGGCAGAACTAAATCAGTAGTAAGTGGTTTTCTACTTCAAAGAGCACTTTCAACCAGTGCAAAGTTTGACTTTGATAAGAAACTGACTCTTTGTTAATTTCTATTATAATAATTTATATAGATATGGATTTGATGGCAATCAACAGCAATAACAACATGTTAATGAAACTCTGATAGCAAGGGACACAAAACATACTGCTTTGTAAGTAGGCTGTAGCATATACCACCAAACATCAACAAAAATAATTTACATTTTATGCTTTGAAAAAAATCTTCTCCTGCCCAACAAAACCAGCTTAATTCACAGATCATAACTTTTTTCTCATTAAGTACTTCTCGATTCCACTTTTAACTTTATTATTGATTCTAACATTTTAAGCCATAATAATCACTACACAAATTAATGAAGCTAAGAAGGAAAAAAGTCATCATTTTCTGCTCGTACTGAGATATGTTAGTGCATTCCTAATTAAACATGGCTTGTCCTACTCCACTTACAGCAAACACTCATTCTGAAGGATTTTTTACAGATGGTCTATAATTTTCATACTCCTCGAAAATAGATTTATTTCATCCTATCTGAAGTTGGAAAAAGGGCAACAGTGGCTCAGGGGTTCAAGGATTCATTTGGATACTTGCCAAAAATGTCAGCATTTTGAACCTCTCAGCCTCTCGATGGGAGAATGATGAAGCTCTTTGTTTCCGTAAACATGTATTGCCTTGGACACCCTTCGAGCTGTTCTACACTTTCCAACACAGTTGCTATGAGTTGGAATCGATTTGATGGCAGTGGGTTTGGCTTTGGGTTTTATTTCAAGTGGTAATAAATTGCTGTAGAGCAGCACATTTTCAGCCAGAGATATTGAAAGATTTTACTAAGTTCAAGAAATCAGCATGGTCATTAACATCCTGCTTGACAGGGTACTTCAAGATGTCACTTTGTTAGAACAAATCTTCTATCAAAAGATATACCTTGGAATGCATGCACATTTCTTTTCTTTCTCCAGCTTTTTTTTTTTAAAGGTGGCTGCATCTATTCTTTTTATAGTAACCATTATATATAATCCAATTAGGTCCTGATATGAATTTAAAATTAAATTAATGCAAAACTTCTAAAGCGATACCATGACAATGTAGGAAGTGCTAGCTATAGTCTATTCACGTTTGATGGCTCAGATATAAGGCCTGGTTTTCCCATTCAGAGAGTCACAAAATTCCATTATCCTAAATTGAAGATGTGAAAGGCTAGCAGTCAATCCAAAACTTTGCTATCAATATGCTATTATTTGCCTCATAGCTTTTTATCGTCTTTCAACCATTTCAATCTGAATGTAGAGTGGAAAAACCCAGCATTTGAAAGAAACATTTTGATTTTTGGCATTTTCCGGAAGACTTGAGTCCAGAAACTAGCACACAGCTTTTCAGTGGAGCATAAATGTATATTCAAAGTGAGGTTTTACAGAACATCATTTCATTTTATAGGTACTTTCTTGTTAACAGTAAAACTGCTTTTGCCAACCTGAGGCATGAGAGTGAAATTAACCCACAGAAGTTCAGGAATCCTAAACACTCTATTTAATCCTGGGTTCTTTGCTTGGTCCCCAACCTCCTCTCTAGTACTATTTCTATTTTCATATTAACAGTAGCCACAGAGGAAGCTCTGGACCATAGTCTGTAGGGACTTGCACTGCTAACCAAAAAAATCATACTTTTCCAATGGTCCAAATCAAATAGTCCCAACGTGGAAGATGTGAGTATCCTACTGTGTGGTTTATAACCTAGGATACCCAATGGAGGGTCAATGATAAATTGATTCCAACTTCATGATTGGGGAACAGCCATGGAATTGAATTCTGACTCATGGAGATCCCACATATGTCAGAGAAAGTATGCTCCATAGACTTTTCAGTGGTTGATCCTTCAGAAGCAGTTAGCCAGTTTTTCTCTGAGATGCCTCTGGACACTTCAAACACCCAACCTTTAGGTTAGAGCAGAGTGCATGGGTAGTTTTCACCAGCCAGGGAATCTTTCACATTTGACTTTTAAATTACCATTTCAATAAATCTGTCTCTTTAGCTCCATCCTGGGAAGTACCAGCCTTTAATCTTTCCGCTCCTTTTAAACTGCAGCATTAATTTAAAAGTTCAGACAACTTTTCTTTGTGGATCATAAACATAGCAAAATGTCAGACTTGTATTTGTCCTTTACCAAAAAGGCAAATACAATATGTATGCACTTAAGAATATTTCTCAGTAATTTTGCACACACATGTTTATCATGGCTTTTTTCACAATAGCAAGGAGTTGGAAACAACCTAAGTGCCCATCAACAAATGAATGGCTAGAGAAGCTGTGGTATATTCACACAATGGAATACTATGCTGCATTGAAAAAGAAGGAACGCATGCAATATTATTCAAAATGGGTGACCCTGGAGGACATTATGCTGAGTGAAATATCTCAGTCACAAAAGGACAAATACTGCATAGTGCCACTATTGTAAAATAGGACTGACATCGGGGTTGGGGGGAGACTCAGAAAGATGGGTTCAATAATGTATACTGCATTGAAACAGACGAGGGATATGTGTTTAGGTATAATCGTCATGACAAGAGTCCAGAATGAAGGCTGCATAGTGGAGTGGACCTAAGGGGAGGGACTGTAAAACAATGAAAGAATTTTTCTTTTACTTTTCAAAGAGAAGAGTGTACTGGGACAGGGAGGGGTGGGCAGAGAGAAAAGTGCAACAATAAATGAATGGAAATCCAAAGTTTCTGTAAATTTTCATTTCTCATTAATTTTAATAATAAGACATTTCCAGCAACAACTTTGCTTGAAGCTTCTTGAGAAAGTTCACTTGACAGGGCTGGGACATTATAAAGAAATTATTAATTTCCCCACAGAAAGAAAAAAGAAAGTGTCAATAAATCTATGCTAATGATTAATAAATCTTTTTGACATTATTTTGTATTGAGAATAGATCACACACCACCTAGACATTTTGCATAGTTTTGATATCTTAAATATAATCTGTCGGTAATGGGTCCTATTGAATTAAAAAAGGACTTTGATTTTGCAATGCTAGGGAAGAGATAAGAACTCTGAGGGTGCAATGGTTAATTGTACACTTGCTAAATGAAATTTGAACCTTCTCAACTAATTCACATTAGAAACTCTACTCCTGTAAAGATTCAGTGCTCTTTCTCAATGTCATTGAATTGGTACTGACTCATAGATAACGTTCCAGTAGGTTTTCAGAGGCTATAAATCACACAGAAAAGACTGCCTATTTTTATCCCACAAAGCAGCTTGTGGATTCAAACATTCTACATTTGAATCACAGCAGCACACCTCCTTACCCACTAGGCCACCAGGGCTACAGCCTAGAAAATCCCTTGTGGCAATTCTATTTTGTTATGAGTCATAATTGACTTAAGCACCTAACAACAGCAATAATATGGGAGAGTCAGAAATAAGTGTTTTTCTGTTCATTCATTTAACAAGTGAATGTCAGAGGCCTGGTTAACTTGCAAGGCAAGACTAGCACTACATTTGTAAAACGAGCAGAACTGATTCCATCTTGGCTAGAACCATCTCGAATGGAAACCTAAATGAGATAATGTGATTACCCCTGCAGGTGTGTTTCAGAAACCTAAATGAGATAACGTGATTACCCCTGAAGGTGTGTTTTCCGAAAACCTATATAAGCCTTTTTAGAGATAATAAAAGGGGGGATTTGTGATCAATGAGGAGGCTCTGTGCGTCTTCATTTAATCCTCGTCCCTTATCTCGGTGGAATTGTTTCGATATATCAGAGCAGAACCTCGATAAGTGAAATAGATTGTTTCAGTATCTACTTTGTCTTTATTTACATTTATTTGTAAAAAAAAAATTGTATTTATTTACATGTTTTTGCTGATCCACAACTCCACAACTGTCCACAAGAGGCTTGTGTTGCTCTGATGCTGAACACGTTCCAAGAATTATCTAGTTGAAGAACTGGTGATCTACTTCTGAAATCAGTCCATGAAAATCCTGTGGCTCTGATCCACAATTGACCAAAATGATGGTGAATACCCATGAGTGGAGAGCTGAGCAACAAAGACAACTCTGTACCATTTAGTGTTGGCAGAAGTAGAGATTTACTGTGAAGGACAAGAGCTGAAGTTTTAGGACTCATACTTGCATTGATCCCTTTCAAGGTCTGGGCGGGACTCTTAATAATACATTCTGTTAGTCACTTCCTTTTATAAATTGGCATAAATTAAATGATTCAGACTACTCTCTTATATAGATCCCAACTCCTTTATGATGGTGAGTAGTGGAAAAATTGCTGTGGCTGTTTCAGGAATTGAGCTAAAGGAAGCTTAGTTGGGGGAGACATTTAGATTAGGTTTACTGACATCTATTTTACAATCCACAATTATTTTTCTTTCCCATTTGGCAATTGTAGTATTCTGCTGTCATGATTCCCGAGCATTCCTATTATCCACTGTGTAAACTTAGTTAGAAATACAACCAATGCTCCTTAGAAATGCAGTGAGATGTTGGTTTATTTTGAATGTACTACTAGGAAAAGCTAATCAAGAGAAAAGGACATCAAGTTTGGTAAAGGGCAAACAAAACTGAGGAAAACCCTGAGTGAGTGAGATGCAGTCCATTCAATAATATGGTCGAATACATCATTCATAGATCATGGGGATGGGGTAAGACACGACAAAGTGTTATTCAATCTTCTCTCCATCTATTCAGATGTTGCCTATTGACCCAGAATATTTTTTTTATGTTCTTAAGATTGAGATGTAACCCATATTAATAGATGTAACTCATATTAAAAGAAGTAGTTTTTTTCTGCAGCAAGTATTTGAAGTGTTCTTCACTTTGTGTACGCGAGGTTTATCATTGGCATATATATATTTCAGAACTGTATAAAAACGATGTTACAAAATCACTATGGCTTGAGCAGGCAGTTAAATAGGATGGTACCAAAAATGTGGGAAAGAAGGTACAGAGGTGGGTCAGGCAGCAAAAATATTAAGC
The DNA here is from genome assembly GCF_000299155.1 of Elephantulus edwardii. Lineage (NCBI taxonomy): Eukaryota > Metazoa > Chordata > Mammalia > Macroscelidea > Macroscelididae > Elephantulus > Elephantulus edwardii. Next base: position 10,724,460 of record NW_006399758.1, on the reverse strand, counting down.
TATTTTCTAGATTGCCCTTATCTCAATTCCTAGATGCTTGTAGTATTTACCAGCATGTAAACGTTCATTGGAGACTGGGATTTTGTACCTCTATCTCACATACTTTGGGCACGTGGCCAGGAGGGATGGGTTCTTAGAGGAGGAAGACATCATGCTTGGAAGGGTGGAAGGACAGTGCAGGAGAGGAAGACCGCGGATGAGATTGATATATATGGTAACTAGGGTAATGGAGTAGGTGTGTCAGAGTCAGAGAGAGGGGCTCAGGACAGGGCAAGCTTCAGAGTTGCTGTACAACCGGACACTATGAGCCGCGTGACTTGAGGGCACATAACAACAACTCCCCTCTATCATAATAAAAAAAAAATACTATCATTCTTATTGAATACCTGTAACAATTTATTATTGTTCTTAAAAGAAGACATTTAATTTATGATTCCCAAACCTTTCACCCTCCTCATTAGACTGAGATGGAGCAAAGAAACGAAATGAGAAGACAAATGTAAACTCTTTATCCTGATGTTTAAATTTCCCATTCCATCTCTACTTACATTACCTGTACCTTTCTAAACAAACCTTCTTTCTGCTTGCAATCAACATTTTGATACCATCACACAACCTGCTCCCAGCTATGAAACATTTCATCATTGTTAGGTGCCATCAAGTAGCTGACTACGATTCAGAGCAACCCTATGAACAATAGGCCTGAACTCTGCCCTATCTTGTGCCATTTCCTTTACGCTCTTCATACAATTCATGTTTCAAATACAGCTGGATGTTTGTAGCTATTTCTCCTCGTGAAGGTTAAACAGAGGCCCTACATTGGACGAGAGCTTTATTCACTCAGTGCCACTCTAGCTGACTCTACTTTGAAGAAGAAGCTCTTTCTTAGTTTCAATTTTAGTCCCTTCCCACCTAAGGGGCTTACTTTCTAACACTGTATCCAACAAGGTTGTCCTGTTTTTCATAGAATTTTCAAAGGCCTGTTATTCCAGAAGTTGTTAACCAATCCTGTTCTTACTCTGTCTTAGGTTAGAAGAGACTGTGGCACTAGGAATATCATTGCTGATGTCAGATGGATCTTGGCTGAAAGCATAAAGGAAGGATGTCTATTTGCATTTTACCAGCTAGCTATGCAAAGGCATTTGACTGTGGGTCACAACAAACTATGGCTAGAAATGAGAAGTATGGAAATCCCAGAACACTTGATTGTGCTCATGCAAAACCTATACATAGAACAGAAAGATACTGTCCAATCAGAGCAAGGGAACACTATCTGACTCAATATTAAGAAAGGAGTGCATCAGGGATGTATACCTTTCTTTATACATTTTCAATCTATATGTGGAGCAGATCATTTGAGGGGTTGAACTTTATGAAGACGAATACAGTATCAGGATTGAGGAAGATTCATTAACAACCTGTGTTATGCAGAGGACACAACCTTGTTCTTTGCTTGCAATCTGCAGTAAACACTTCAACTCCTCCTGAGTTTCAGTTAGCAAGGTTTGAGCCTTCAATATGGTCAAGTACTGTAGACTTCAATACAGATTGCATCTCAACATTAAGAAAACAAAAGATCACAGTTCGGAACCCTGATTCACTGTTGGTGGGAGTGTAAAATGGTGCAACCCCTGTGGAAAGCAGTATGGCGCTTTCTCAAAAAGTTGCAAATAGAGATACCATTTG
>NW_006399758.1:10718889-10721769 GCF_000299155.1 Elephantulus edwardii | reverse complement strand
TAAAAGTAATAAAATTTAATAATAATAATAAAAAAGATCACAGTTCACATACTTTGTGCATGCTGCCAAGAGGGACCAGTCTTTGGAGATGGACTTAATGCTTGGAAGGGTAGAGAGCCAGTGCAGGAGAGGAAGACGATGGATGAGATAGATGACACCGTTACTGTGGCAATAAGGTCAGGTGTGTAAGAGATGGTGAAATTGCCTCAGGATAGGGCAAAATTCGGGGCTGTTGTTCATAGGGTCATAGTCTACCCTACAACATAGTAAGTTAGGGAGCCCTGCTGGTATAGTTTTAGGCTCTGCCTCTGTGGTGATTTGAATCTACCAGCTGCTTCTTGAGAGCAAGCCAGGGCAATCTCTTCATGTGCAATTTAGAGCCCTGGCTCCATCATGATGTCAATGAGTGAGAAATGGGATAATAAATTCAATAACAACATATTCTGGAAATCTAAGGAGTGTCAATTACTCTGACTGCAGACAAAAACATCAGTTTTACTTTAATTACATTTCCAACCCCCAGAGATGTACTGCCTCATTTAATGTGGATTAAAATTGTACTGATGAAGGAAGGCACAGTTCCAAGAGCTGAAACATTAAATTGAACACTTGGGGAGAGGCATCATCTCTTCTGGGTCACAAAGGTGACGCAGTAACCCACAAGGAAACTGACACTGGAAACAGAATGATAAAAGCTTTATGGCTTTGAGCCTTGTTTTTCCATGGTAGCTTTATTTGCTAATTCTCAGCATGCTCACTGTTAGAAACTCTGATATTTTGAATTCAGCTACTCGTTACAGTTCTATCTCCTGGGCAATCCTAAAATCGTTTCTTATTACCAAGGGGGAGGGCCATTTGGAGTCTAGAAATAACCTGAAGTATTAAACACTTGAACAACTAATGCAAAAAAAAATTCTTAGCATTTGTAATCACAACAATATGTGCTACAATTACATGAGGATTTGGAGGTGATAAATACTTTAAATGTCACTGAAAATGAAAAATTCAACTTTCTGCTATAGATGTTTTGGGTTCTTGTTTGCTCATATGTTTAAACTGAGGGTTGAGTGAACATTACTTAGAACCATCTTTATTGTATTGTTCAGTAATTTTTCATATTCAATTCCAAATACCCTAAAAACCATAACTCATTAGAGCCACTGAATTTATTGATAAGGGGAAAGAAATGACCCCTACTGGGACTTCAAAATTTCCATAATCAGTAGTTTTTAATTATTTTGTGGAAAATAATAGGACTAAGTAGCTTGGTTAAGTCTGATCATCTTATAAATATGCTACTGTAGTATAACTAGGAGAATAATTACTTGTTAGTAAATATAAAATGTGGCAAGCATAATAAAAGTCTTAAGATAGGTTCTGGAGTTCTTGGAGTTTAATGGGTCCATGAGCCAAACAAGACAGACAACTTGTGGAAATAGCAAATAGTAGCCTTAGACTCATCCTCATAACAGTCACTACATTGCTGTTGTTGTTGTTGTTATGTGTCGTCAAGTCACCTATGTCTCTATAAATGGAGTAAATGTTAAAAATTGCTTAAATTTACTTATATGGTTATAGAGATTAGCTTGATTGTGCAGGAAATGAAAAAATTAATTGGACTGGGAAAATCTGCTATCAGCAATCTGTCCAAAGTACTGAAGAGCAATGATGTCAGTCTAGAGACTAAGGTGTGACTAATCCAGGCCACGGTCTTTGCAATTACTTGCTATGCATTAGAGAGCTGGACAACGACTAAGAATAGCAGATGAAGTATCAATGCCTTCGAGTTGTGGTGCTAGAGAAGAGTCTTGAACATACCATGGACCACCAAGAAAATAAAGAGGTCTCTCTTGGAGAGGGTGAAACCAAGTTTCTCCTTGGAGGCTAGGATTTGGAAGCTCTGTCTCCCATACCCTGGGCATATGTCCAGGAGGGACTAATCTTTGGAGAAGGACATCATGTATGGAAGGTCAGAGCAGGAGAGGAAGACCCCAGATGAGATGGATTGATACAGTAGCAGGGGCAATGAGGATTGGCATGTCAGAATCAATGAGACTGGCTCAGGACAGGACAGGCTTCAGAGCTGCTGTACAGAGGGTTGCTATGAGTCACATAACAACAATAAAAAATACTTGTAAGTCAAAGTAAAAACTTCTTAAGTGTAAATCAGCAAGTTTTACCTCAAAATCAAACTCAAACTCACTGTCATTGAGTCTACTACAACTCATCAAGTTTCAGAGGCAGTAAAACTCAATGGCAGCATATTGTCCATCTTTCCCTGTTGTTGCTGCTGGTATATTTGAACTGCCAGAGATGCCTGGTCATTTAGTTAGCAGTGTAACATGGTTTAGACTAGAACTCTGTCAAGTCCCAGTCTTTTGTTTTATATAATGGATGTCTATGGATGACCTCATCTCCCAATCATCTATAATGATTACCTTCAGTAACGGAAATAAGAAATAATTCCCATAGGGCCAGTGCGTTCATCAATGTCTAGGTAGAAAGACACTCTGCGAAACATCCTTATCACGAATTATGTTATTAGGCTGTTGTTTTAACTCATAGTGATCCTGTGTGCAAGAGAATAAAACATCACCTGACCAGACACTATCCCACAATCACTGCTATCTTTAGGTCCTCTGTTGCAGCTACCACATATAATCCATCTTGTGGAAAGTCTTCCTCTTTTTTAAAACTGGTTTTCTGCCAAGGAGGATCTCCTTCTGCAGGGCAGGCCTCTCCTGTAGTATGTCCAAAATATGTGAAGACAAAGTTGCATCATCCTTGCTTCTAAGGGGCATTCTGGCTACACTTTCTCCAAGAGAGATTTCTTTGTTCTTCTGGTAAGCCACAGTACAGTCAATTTCTTCACCAACACCA
>NW_006399758.1:10707113-10718440 GCF_000299155.1 Elephantulus edwardii | reverse complement strand
TTTTTCCCGGTAATCATTCACAGTAATTAATTACAATTGACTGACACAATTAACTATATAATGGGTAAACAAACTGTTGGGTAAAATGGTGTATTTCTTTTCCCTTACCCATCTTCTCTATTTCATATTTTACCCCCTCTTCTTTTCTTCTCTGCCTCAGTCTCATTTAACTCTTAGTATATATCCTGTTCCATCCAGGCTGTGAATTGTAATATCAGATTGCCTATTCATTTAAGATTGCCTTTCCTTTCATCTATTCTAATACAGGAATTATGTATACATTCTTTTCCTACTTTCTCTGCTACCTTTCCCCTCACCTCAATTCCATGACCATCCTATTTTTATAACTGTGATCTTACACAGTATCTGTCCTTTTGTGACTGAAATATTTCACTGAGCATAATGTCTTCCAGACTCATCCGTGTTGTATATGTTTCACGAGTTCATTGTTTTTCAATGCTGTGTAGTTCTCCATTCTGTGGATGTTCCAGTTTCTCTATTTATTTATTCATTCGTTGATGGTCACTTGGGATTCATCCGTCTCTTTGTTATTGTGAATAATGCCCTATGGGTGTGCAAACATCAATTTGTGTCAGAGCTCTGATTTCTTTGGGGTATAATCCCAGTAGTGGCACAGCTGGATCAAATTGCATTTCTATTTTCAACATTTTGATGATGCACTAGACTGCCTTCCATAGTGTTAGCACTATTTAACATTCCCATCAACATTTCCTGACAGTTTCAGTCTCTGCATCTTCGCCAACATTTGTTATTTGCTATCCTATTGAAATCTTCTAATGTTGCTGGCATCAGATGATATTTCATAATTGTTTTGATTTTAATCTCTCTAATAGAAATTTTGAGCATTTCATCATGTGTTTGTTGGCTATCTGAATATAATTTTTGGTGAAAAGTTTTTCACATCTGCCTATTTTGTGATTAGGCTGTTTCTCTTTTATCTTGTTGAGGTGTTGGCTGTTACTATTATGTGCCATCGAGTTGCCTGCGACTCATAGCGACCCTATGTACAACAGCCATAAACCCTGCTCTTTCCTTTGCCAACATCACTGTCTCCAACATACCTACCCCCATTACTCTAGTCACAGAATCAATTCTCATAGAAGGTCTTCCTCTCCTGTGCTGTCCCTCCACCCTCCCAAGCATGACATCCTTCTCCAAGGACTGGTCCCTCCTTGCAACATGTCCAAAGTATGTCAGATGAAGCTTCAGAATCTTTGCCACCAAGAAGCAGCCTGGCTTAACCCTCTCTAGGATGAACCATTTTGTTTTCCTAGCAGTCCATGGTATATTCAATACTCCTTCTATCTTCCCTAGTCATTGTCCAGCTCTCTGACACATAGGAAGTGATTGCAAAGACTATGACTATGGCCTGTATCAGGCACACCTTAGTCTCCAGAGGGACACCATTGCTCTTCAGTCCTTTGGAGAGGTCCCTAACAGCAGACCTTCCCATTGCAATACATCTTTTAATTTCCTGAATGCTGATGCCAAGAATGTTGATTGTGGAGCTAAGCAAACTAAAGCTGTTAACAATTTCAATTTCTTCACCATCCATCCTGATGCTTCCAATTGGCCCAGTGGTGAGAATCTTTGTCTTCTTTATGTTGAAGGCTACGGTCTTTGATCTTTACCAGTAAGTGTCTCAAATATTTTTCCCTTCCAAGAGGCAAGATCGTGTCATCTACATATCACAGGTTGTGACTGTGTCTTCCTGTAATATGGAGGTTTTGCTCATTTTCATATAGTTTAACATTTCAGGTTATTTGCTCATCATACAGATTGAATAGGTGTGTTGAAAGTATACAACTATAATACATATCTTTCCTGATTTTAATCTACATAGTTATTCTTTGTTCTCTGAATGGTTGTTCCTTGGTCTGTGTATAGGCTGTGTATAAACACAATTAAGTTTTTTGGAATTCCCATTCTTAGGACTTTTATCCATTATTTGTTATGAGCCACACAGTTGAATGCCTTTGCATAGTCAATAAAATATATGCATCTTTACTGTATTCTCTGCTTTCAGTTAAGATTTACTTGACAGCAGCAACGAAATCCTTTATTCCATGTCCACTTCTGAATAGAACTTAAACTTCTGCTGGGTCCCAATAATTTTAACATTGCAATTTTAAATCAGATCAAGGGCTGGATGATGGGAGATAGGTGTTGAAGGGAGTGGATGGGAGTAGAAGGAAATGCTCATGGAACAGGGAAATGGGTAAGACAAGATATTTGTATCAAGAACAGGGACAACACTGAAACTATTGGCTATTTCTATTGGGGTATATTGTAGAAAGATATTTCTACAAATATCTTTCATCTGTTGTAGTTTTTGTTTGTTTGTTTTTCGTAAAATGCTTGTCTGACAGATACTTTTCTAAATCTGAGCATTCAGATTCAGACAGACTAGGAAGAAGAATTGGCCACCCACTTCTGAAATATCAGGCCTTTGAAAACCCTATGCACAATAGAACACACTTAGACTAACATATAGGGCAACTGAAGTAGAGCTTTCAATTATGGAAACACAAAGGAGAAGGAACAGTTAAAAGCAGAGACTAGTGACTGGAACATGGATTGTGAGAACCATGAATGTAGAAAAATTAGACATTGTTTAGGAAGAAATGGAACACATAAATATTGACATACTAGGTACTGGTAGATGAGATGGACTGGCATGGGGCATTTTGAGTCACATGATCATATGATCTATTATGTTGGAGATGAAAAGGTGAGAAAAAATGGGATTGCTTTCACAGTTTAAAAAAGTCATTTCTAGATGTGTCTTAAAATACAATATTGTGAGTGACAGGATAATATCCATATGCATACAAGGAAGTTCACTGAATACCACTATCATTCAGATATATGCGCCAACAACCAGAGCCAAAGAAGAGGAAAAGAAGATTTCTACCAACTTTTGCAATCAGAGATCAATTGAACATGCAATCAAATGCATTAATAATAGGTGACTGGAATGCAAAAGGTGGGAACAGAGAAGAAGGATCAGTAGTTGGAAAATATGGACTTGGTGACAGAAATTAAGTTGGGGATAGAATAATGGAATTTGGCACAATCAATGATTTATTCATTTAGAATACATTTTATAAGAAACATAAACCCAGGTTATACACATGGATTTCACCTGATGGTATGCATAAGAATCAGACTGATTATATCTGTGGAAAGAACCACTGGCAAAACTCAGTATCAACTATGAAAACTAGGCCTGGTTCAGACAACCAACTACTCATATGCAAGTTCAAGCTGAAGCTGACGAAAGTGAAACCAAATCCATAGTAACCAAAATATGACCTTTAGTCTATCCCACCTGAATTTGAAAATCATCTCAGGAACAGTTTTGAGGCCTTGAACACTAATGAGAAAAGACCAGATGAGTTGTGGGAGGATATCAAGAGTATCATCCAGGAAGAGTGCAAAAGTTCATGATACAGCCAGAGGAGGAAGAAAAAACCTAGATAGATGTAAAAAGAGACTCTGAATATTGCACTGGAGTGCCAAGAACCCAAAGAAGAGAGAGGAAATAAAGATATTAAGGAGTTGAAGGGAAAAAAAAAGGAGAGCGGGAAGACAAAGTAAAGTATTACAATGAAATGTGCAAGGAGCTGGAGTGAGAAAATCAAAAGGGCCAAACTCGCTCAGCATTTCTTAAGCTTAAGGACCTGAAGAACAAATTCAAACCTTGAGTTGCAATAGTTAAGGATGCTTTGGGAAGAATATTAAATGACCCTGGAAGTATTAAAAGAAGATGGAAAGAGTATACAGAGTCATTGTACCAAAAGGGAGTGGTAGACACAGAAGAATTTCATGAGCAAGAGCCTATGGTGATGAAGAAAGAAGATCAAACTGCTTTGAAAGAACTGGCAAAAAATAAGGCCCCAGAAATTTATGGTATACTGATTGATATATTTCAACTAACAGATGCTGCCCTAGATGTGCTCACCAAGTTGTGTGAAGAAATCTAGAGGTCAACCACTTGGCCAACTGACTGGAAGAGATCTCTATTTGTTCCCATTCCAAAGAAAGATGATCCCATAGAGTGTGGAAATTATTGAACAATATCATTAATATCCCATGCAAGTGAGATTCTGCGGAAGATTATGCAAAAATGACTGGAACCACATATCAACAGAGAACTGTCAGAAGTGCAGGCTGGGTTTAGGAGGGGTCAAGATACTAGGGATATTGTAGTTCAAATGTAGATGGATCTTGGTGAAAGCGGGAATGTCTATCTGTGTTTCATGGACTATACGAAGGCATTTGACTCAGTGGATTATAACAAACTGTGGCTAACTCTGAGAATGGGAATCCCAGAACACTTGATCATGCTAATGTGAAAACTCATCAGAACAGAGCAAGAAAACATTGCATGGTTCAAAATTGGGAAGGGTATATGCCAGGGATATGTCCTATTTCCATACCTTTTCAATTTATATTCAGAACAGATTATCTGGGAGGTGGGCTGTATGAGGAGAAATACGGCACCAGGATTGGAAGAAGACTCATCAACAATCTGTGTCATGCAGATGACACAAACCTGCTTGCTGAAACTGAGGAGGACTTGAAGTGCTTGTTGCAGAAGGCCAAGGACTGCAGCCTTTAATATGGATTTAGGCTCAGTATCAAAGAACACCACTGGGCCAATTGGCACTGAGATTGTTAACAGCTTTAGTTTGCTGGCTCCACAATCAAACTTCTTGACACCAGCATTCAGGAAATTAAAAGACGTATTGTAATGGGAAAGTTTGCTGTTAGGGACCTCTCCAAAGGACTGAAGAGCAATGGTGTCCCTCTGGAGACTAAGGTGTGCCTGATACAGGCCATAGTCTTTGCAATTACTTGCTATGCATCAAAGAGCTGGACAAGACTAGGGAGGACAGGAGGAGAATTGATGCCTTTGAGATGTGGTATTGGAGAAGAGTATTGAATATACCATGGACTGCTAAGAGAATTAACAGGTTCATGCTAAAGAGGGTTAAACCAGGCTGCTCCTTGGAGACAAGGATTCTGAAGCTTCATCTGACATATTTTGGACATGTTGCAAGGAGGGACTGGTCCTTGGAGAGGGATGCCATGCTTGGGAGGGTGGAGGGACAGTGTAGGAGAGGAAGATCCTCTATGAGAGTCTGCTCAGAGGTGACTGGGAACACAACTCTCATGATCTACTGTATTACAAACCCTGTGGAGCACATTTCTATTCAACACACAGAAGACTGCTGTGATTTGAGAGTGACTGCGTGACAACTGTTTTTATAGTTATATATTTATATATATAATCTTAAAGTTATAGATCTTAACATTTTAAATACTCTCTCATCTTTGTGTAATAATCTTCCTTCTTTTCTTTAAAAGTTGGTCCCATAGTTTTGCTCAAACAAATAATCAGAAATAAATCACTAAGGGTTTAATCAGCATTATTTTCCTGTGATACTTGAATAAGTTGAAGTTACCTGGGCAATATTCATGTTCTGAAGATTAATGACTAATTCAGTCTCGAGAGAAAGAACCAAACCACAATAAAAACTCCACTGTTATCAAGTCAACTTCAACTCACAGAAACCCTATAGACGGAGTGTAAGAGCCTTGCAAGCACTACCTCATGCAGCGAAGACCGAAGACCGTGAATCCTTACAGAAGCAGACTGTCACTTCACACAAAAGGGCCGAAGGGATGGAATCATCAACCTTTTAACAGCCAAGCAGTTACCCCGTGTACCACCAGGTCTCTTCAGCAGGTGAAATAAACTAGAACATCAACAATCACTACTGCTATTTGCATATGACTCTTTCTACGCAGAAGCTTTTGGGGACAGATGGCTGGCACTGCAGTACACCTGATTTTCCACACTCTGGAGCATCAGTCGAACTGCCTGGGAAGCCTAGAGCAGATTAGCTTCAAAATCTTTGCTCTAAGGATACATTTTCACCTGTAGGGGGAAAAAATGTAAAAGTTCCAATGTAAAATGTAAATGGCAGATGTCTTTATTTCTTCCATGTGCTTTTCTCAAAGTCTCATTTTAGTCAGCTCTACAGAAAGCAAGCATGTACAAGAAACATATAGGTTAGAGATTCTACAGTAATGCTGACCTCAATGAGAAAGAGGTTTAAAGAAATATGTTGTTGTTAATGCCATCGAGTAAACTCCAACTCACCGTGCCCCTGTGACCAATGGATATAAATCCTGCCTGATCTTTTACCATCCTCACAAATTATTTCATTCCTCAATTGCTTATTTTACAATATTTTTTCCCAGTGTAGTCAACATTGCCACTTTTAGAAAAAATCTGAGTGGAAATGTGCAGGATTAAAATGAATGCTCTCCTAAAATCTTTGTTTAGCAATTTATGGTTTCTTATGGTTCATTTCCATATTAAGAAGTTTTATAAGCCTCCAGGCCATTAAATGAAATCCATCCATTATAAGTGATTCATGTATTTGTACAGTTCTGTATGCTAATATACCTATTCCAGTATACCTACTCATGCTTATTAATTTCAGATGCAGTATTATCGCTCAAATTGTGCTTCTCTAAGCCTACTGCTAACATCATCTCTTCCCTAGATTGGTGCAACCTTGCTCTACCTCTTTCTGCTTTTCCTTTTCCCTTATTTTGTGTTCCACAGTCAAGGTGATCTTTTTAAAAAAGATATGATATGGTAAACTCTTGAATGACTTTCCATTCCTTAACACGAAATGCAAGGCATGTGCAACTGATTGCTGGTTTTCCTTTTACTCACTGCTTCAAAAATGTTTACAGAAAAAAAAATGTTTACAGTTTTTTGAAATCACCAGTTCTTACTGGTTCCTAATAGTATACTGCCGCTGCTTTCAAAAGGTCTCTGCTGCCCTGGTCTAAGTCACATTATATATTGAAAAGTATAGAGATTAAGCACATTGGCATTGAAAGTAAACTTTCCAAGTTGGAATCCTGTGTTGGGTAGTATCTGACATTGGACAAGTTTGTTAAGTTCCTTGAATTCTGTGTTTTCATGTATATTGAGCTTAGTAATAACAACTACCCAGATTGCTGTTTACAGGAGTTTACGAGGTCATTTATATCCAGCATTCCACAAAGGGAGCGCTAATGGCATAGTCTATAGGAAGCTGGGCTAACCAAAGGCCAAGCTTTTCTGGCTGCTTAAATCCACTAAGGCTCAGAGAGAGAAAGATGGACAATCTCCAGTGCGATTTACAGCCTCACACTACAGGGTAATTAGAGAGAGAGAGAGAGAGAGAGAGAGAGGAGATAAAATGTGTGCATCTCCTAAGTTCTCAACAAATGTTAGCAATTTTCAGTAACAGTATCACCACTGCTACCACCACTGATTTTATTTTTGCTTTTAAGATTGTCCTCAAACATGAAAATCCTATGTGATTCTTTTATACATAAGTTGTAATGCTTGGAAAAAAATATTCCATGGAATAATTTCTGATTCTATCTGCTTACAATCCTCTTTCTCTTCTATCTCACATTACTTCCAGTTCAGGTGCCCTAGGATATGGGCATATCCCAGTACAACCTCTAGCCAGTTGGTGAGTTTGCCCAGTGGGCAACAAGAATACCCCTGGGGTTCCTACATCATGATGTTCCAACTGCCTGACCATAAATGGAATGACTGTGAACCACAGATCTCACAATAGATACCAGTATCTGTATTGAGTGCATTGAATCTTCCTAGATTCTAGAATAGTTTCTGGTGGCTTAGTGGAAAGAGTTGTGCTCTTAACCCAAAGGCACATGGTTCCAATCTACCAGCTGCTCTGTGGGAGAAAGACCAGCAATGCTCTCCCCTGTAATTTACTGCCACTGAAAAGCTGCTGGCAAGTGAGCTATAAGTCCATTCAGACTCGACTGTACATAGTAACAGCAGTATGTGTGTGTGTGTGTGTGTGTGTGTATACACACACACAATACTCTTAAAGATAAGAACCATTTCATGATATTTCATATTTGCTACTCATTTTCTCAGTAAATGTTCACTCTTTTTGAATAAATTTTGTAAAGCGATAACTGCATTGTATTTATAATAATAATTAGTAAAAAGAAAACCCTAGCAGATTCCTTTGTGGCTTGTATAAATGTTGTGATTTCTTTCATAATCAATGGATACATTTCTCTTTCACTAATGTTCACCATTTCTCCTACTATATCTGCTGTTAATTACTCAGGATGAAGCTTGGTAATCCTCGCAAGGCACATTAATATTAATTTATAAGAATATTTTTCTCATCAGAATTGCTCATTTACTACTTTGTAAGCTCTTGAGGTCCTAAAAGTAAAACTGGGAGATCCTAAAGATCCAGTTCTTTTTACACTGTTAGGAAGGCATAAATACCATATTCTTCCTCTGGATAGTATATAGAAAAGTACACACCATATTGATTGAGTCACTTTACTTAAAAACTCTCAACCCCTTTGACTCAACCCTTTCTCCTGTAAGAACAGGAAGGGAGCTGTGGTCCTAGCACTTGGAGAGCTTTTTCGCTTTCCAGTATGGCTCCCTTGCCAAGACATGAGACTCAGTGTGCGATGAGGCAGGAACCCTCTACCACTCCAGGGTTGCATCTGTGCAGCACGAGCTCTGGGCTTGGCACAAAGCAGTATTCCATAAACGATTTTCTTTTCAGTCAATCAATGAATAAAAAAGTGAGAGAAATGGATTCAAGTCCTCAAAACTTGGCTTTAATATATGCTTGGATGTTTGTCAAAAGGTCAGAAAACTTCCCCTTCTTAAATTTAACAGAAGCCTGATTTGCTGCTGTTGAGTGACAGCAAAATACTCAAAGGAGATAAGTCAGTAAATTTTAGGTGTCGTCTTAGCTAGGCTATGTTTCCCATTTGTTAGTAATTCTAAGAAGAAATCAATTACTAAGTTGAAAGGGAGTTTTCTTATGATGTCTTGTCCTCCAGGGTATAAATAGACATTTTGATAGCAGGTATTCATTCACTCTTTCCAGTCTCTACTCTTTCCATCTCCTGACGTGACATGAGGCCACAGAGGTCTCTAGACTGTCACCCTGTCACCTGACCCACCAACTGAAGTAAATTGCATGCTCACTCATTGTGTATTTTCTTGGTGTCTCTCTCTCTCTCCATATCTCTAGAGAACTTCAAGAGAAGATAACTCTAAAAATAAGCTCTAAAGAGATCAGTGTGTTACACATACTGTATCTTAAGGTTCAGAGGAAATGAGTCCTGTATTATTAATGCGCCTTCATTCCATAGGGGCCTATTACAGTGATGTACCATGCTTCAAACAAATTTCCTTATGTTAGTAAGCATACTAAAATAATTTCAAAGTTCCACATACGTATTTCATATTGGTGGTAAGTGCAAAGAGAAGATGGTTTCATTATGAAACAAATGCAGATTTAGCAAACTGATCATTCCCCATCACCAGGTGCTGCATGAAAAGCTTTCCCACGTATTTCTCCTTAGTCCTCTCATTTTTGTGAGCTAGAAACTATTATTCAAATTTTACCAACAAGCCTTTGAGCACTTAAGTCTGTAATCAGATCTTGTAAGTAATATGCATTGTCTGATTCCAAATACAGGATGGTTTTCATGATACCAGAATCACATCTCCAACACTGAGAGGATTCTAGCCCCTCACATCCATAATTCAACAGCCACCATCTCGGTCTCGGCATTTACATTTTAAATGCATTGTTTTGGCAGAGATTCATTCAGGCAGCCCAAATAGCTTCATTATGAAGGTAGGTCTCGTCATCCTGAAATGTGTTCATAATTAAGGAGAAACTAGTTTGAAGTATGCTAAGTGAGTATATCAATTGTAAAACAATCAAGTAGTAAAAATAAATTGAGAGGAGACCGTGTTCCTTCTTTGCTAGTTATCTGCGTTTTTCTATATACAATGCACTGTTCTGTGTAAAGTGTGCTCATTCCCACAGTGATCACATTTATTCTGGTTTCAAATTACTTTTAACTACTGAGCATGGAGTATCACTGTGAAAAGTCTATTGACAACCAGAATGGAGCCAGCAGGCTGAAGAAGCTAATTGTTCAATACTGCAGGCTGTATTTTCCCCACTCCATTTTACTGCCTTATTACCGTACACTAACGAAGATTTGTACACCTGAGGACTAACACGGTACGTTAAATACCGATCAATCCCTATGTGGCTTCAATGACTCGACAGAAGCAGTTTCAGCAAAATTAGTATGGAAAAGCCTCCCACTGCCTTGTTAATCTTCTTCACCCTCAGCAATGCCTTTGTGGCAAATGAACTGCACCAACTTGCTCAGGGATTGAAAAAGTGCACCATCTATGTCCTATCCCTCATCCAAAACCATTTTGAAGTAAAATAATATGAAAACCATACTATTTGCTTTCAACAATAAGAGATTCACCTTTACTTCTTTGTAATATAATGAGTTATTCAAATTTTTTAATTTCTATTTTAACAAAAGTTTAAAGAAAACTTGGATTTCTATTCATTCTCTGATGCACATTTTCCTCCTTACACTCCCCCCAGTTTGCTTTTCTCTTTAAAAAGATTCTTTCATTGTTGCAGTTTCCTCCCTCCCATGCCCCCCAGTCCACTTTGCTATGCAGCTCTTATGTTTTACCATATAACTTTCAATTTGTTGTAATGTGGTAGTTTGTGTGTTGCAATGATGCTGAAAGTTCAAGTCAAAGTCAAAGTCATGGCTGTTAAGTTAGAACCAATTTGTAACTGACTCTACAGTGGGTTTCCACAGCTGTACACTACCCAGAGAAGTTGCACACCTTTCTCCAGAGGAGCCGATGGATGATTCAAATCCCCAGACTAGGCATGGCTTTGGTTGATCAGCACCAACTCCTTATGGTCTATGATGCTGAAGTTCTAGGGCCATTGATATTTCAATTTCCAGCAGGGTCCCCCATAGGGGACAGGTACCAGTGAACCTTCTAGACTAAGAATACAAGGAGGAAAGGTCTGATGATTTTCTCTTGAAAATGAATCAATAAAAACTCTATGGATCACAATACACAACATTGCCTAACTTAGTGCTGGAAGCTGAGCCCCCTGTAGAGGCTTTAAAAATATGCAAATGATGCAACAATGAACTGCAGCATACCAAAAATCATGCAAATGGAGCGGGACTGGGAAAAATATTGTTCTGCTGTACATAAAGTCACAGCGAGTCAGAGTCAACCTCACTACAATTAGCAATAAAGTATTAAACCCTTGAACTATCTTTTTAGAAAAATTCATGACGGTATAACAATGACAACCCAAAGACTGGTAATTACTCATTTAAGTTTCAAGTGTGTTTCATAT
>NW_006399758.1:10673350-10707013 GCF_000299155.1 Elephantulus edwardii | reverse complement strand
CAGTACTAATTATTCGCCTCTTGTCGAACAGACCTTTACTGATTCACTCTTCCTGTGATCCTTGGGTTCCTGCACTTCAGAGCTGGAGAGCTAAATGACAAGGAGTTAATAAGCATATGATGAGAAAGGAAAGAGAAGGCAGGCAGAGAAGAGCATTCTGGAAAACAACCCAACAGAATGCAAAAGTGATGGGTAACAGCTGAAGTGAGCTCCTGGTGGCAGAAACAGAGCCAAATTGAGTACTTCCCTCGCTCCATATATCTTAAGGCAAAAAAGCAATCACGTTTAAGGGGCACATTTTCAGCCCTGCACAGGGAATTAGGCATGAAATTCTCATTAAAGATAATGGAACTTTCTATTTCAACATTCAATACATTCTCTTGGAAGTTTTAAGTGTCTATCATTAAACCAAGGTTTAAAAATCAAATAGCAGGCAAATCCATTATCTCACTCCTTTCTAATCAAGCACAGGAAGACATGTTTTCCTTTGGCATGGCTTAATAATTTTAGTTACCATAGAGGTGAACACAGAGCTTAAGGAGATGAGTGATTAGGCACCTGGTCACTCAAAGAGGTGTCTATTAGGTAGAAAACATGCACACAGGCGAAACATCTATGTGTAAGGATTGTTGTTGTTAAGTGCCAGCGAGTCAAATATGACTCATAGCAACTCTATGAGCAACAAACCTGAACCATGTCTTATCCTGTGCCATCCTCATCATCTCTGACACACGTAAGCCCCCTGCTGCAGTTGTTGTACCTATCCGTCTCATGGAGGGTCAGCCTCTATTTCACTGACCCTCCACCTTTCCAAGTATGATGTCCCTTTCTAAGGAATAGCCCTTCTTAACAACATGCCCAAAGTATGTGAGATGAAGCTTCACCATCCTTGCTTCTAAGGAGCACTCTGGTTGCACCTTCTCTAAGACAGAGCTGTTTGCACTGTTTCAGCAGTGCATGGGATTATTTGGTACTCTCCTCCGACACCACAACTCAAAGGCAAAACTTATTCTGTCATCCTTATTCATTGTCCAGCTCTCAGGTGCACAACAGGTGATGGAAAAGACCATGGCTTGAATCAGGCACACCTTGGTCTCTAAACTGACAGCATTGCTCTTCAGGACTTTGGTGAAGTCCCTGATAGGAGGCTATCCCAATGTATAAGGCAGGATTCTAAACCCCAAAATACTATAGGTACCAGGTTTAAAGCTGCTTCTTCAGAGTTTAGATTTTGCAGTCTGGGTTCTCTCATACTTTTATTTCTTTTTTATCTTACCTTAGAGTTTAAGACATCCTGAGAGGTGCCTTGAAAGAAAGGTCTGATAATGCATGCTTCAAAAATTAGCCATTGAAAACCCTATGGTGCACAGTCCTATTCTTGCATGTCTGGATCTCTTGGGTTAGACTCTATGTAAGGGAGAATGGATGATTTTCTTACACACACATATCCATCACTTTCTTAAGGAGCCCTATTCACACAGAAGTTAAAGCACATGACTGCTGCTAGCTAAAAAGTCAGCAGTTCGAATATACCAGCAGCTCCACTGAAGAGAGATGTGATGAACTGCTTCTGTGAAGATTACAGCATTGGACACCCTATGGGACAGTCCTCTGTCCTGCAGAGTCACTGTGAATTGGCATAGACTCAGTGACAGTGGAGGTCCCCATATAAAACACTATGGACATCTGAAACTCAACACAGAGCAAATACATTCCAAGCTCCTCCCCACATAATCTCTGCCACCAAAAAAAAAAAAAAAAAAAAGATCTATTTCTTCCTCGGTCTTTCAGTCATATTTGCCAGCCTGGACTTTTGGACTCAACAACCCTCCTCATCTTGTATCCTGTGTTTCTCATCAAGCATGAAGTTTCCCTGTTCAATTCCTTTTCCATCTGCCCCTTCCTTACTAAGCTCTGTGCCCACATTTGGTTAGCGATCCATCATCTTTGGCTGTACTACTACTGTAAAACTTGAGCTGTTCTACTGAGTCTCTACTGGTTCCATCACAGACCATGATTATTATTGCTATTGTTAGGTGCTGTCAAGCTAGTTCCAATTTATATTAAACTAACACACAATGGAATAAAATACTGCTGGGCGCCACACTATTTTTAAAGAGTTATATGTGCTATTCTTATACATGTTTGCTGAAACCTTTCTTAGACTTCTTCAGACACTATAAGAGCATCTAAAACTCACTGTTCAGCATGGGTCTAAGTCATTAAGTCATTTCACTCCCATCCTACCACTTTCACTGCTTTCTCACTTTACTGCTCAGCAATGGGAAGCTGTTACGGCGACCTCCATCGTGTAGCATGCTATTTCATACCTCACTGTAGTATTTTCATACGATTCGTTGGCACTAACCCATGTTTCTCCACCTGCATCTCCTGGCAAATGTTATTTGTACATCAAACCTTGTGACAGGTGTTATCTGATCTCCTTCCTGTTTTAACAGGAATTTAAAGCTCAAGCTTCTGTATTTTTCCTGGAATAAGTTAAATGACCAGCTGCCAATTTAAGATTAATCCCCAAAAGCAAACATTGTTTTCTTCCTCCACATCATCTGCTCTCCTTCTCCAGGTTCATATATAAAAAGAGACAATTCTTAAAGTGCAGACAAAACATTTCTGCTGCTGAACTAATCCTATTTCCGCCTCCTCCTGGCTGGTGGAAATTTTGGCTTGCAACACTTACTAGGACTGTTATAAAAGCATTAACCCCAGAGCCCTCAAGAATTCTAGATCCGAAAAGTATTTGAGACCTCATTTTGCTATCACAATATTTTACAGATTAGGAAAACAATGACTTTGCAACAATGAATGAATATATTAAAAAGAAAAGTGAACTGGGGAGGGGGAGGGAAGGGAAAGAAGGAAAATGTGCCACAATGAATGAATGAAGATCCAACTTTTCTGTAAGCTTTTGTTAAAATCACAATTGAAATATTTTTTAAAAAATGAGTTTAGCTTATTATAATAAATATTGAAGGCTCAAGTGTTGTTTAATAGTTCTTAAAGTATATTCTGTATATGTCATAGAGAGTTCTGGCGGTCTAGTCCATAGGAATTTGCACTGTCTACTCAAAGGTGGCCTATCTCTGGCAGGTCAAAGTCACCAGTAGCTTCTTAGGAGAACAACTGGCAATCTTCTCCCAAGCAATTTGTCACTGTTTGTCGTCGAGTCAGAAGTGATCCATAGTTGATCCTTCAGCATGTTTTCAGAGGTAGTAAATTGCTTGGGAAGAGATTGCTGGTTCTACTGCCATGGAAAAACTGGTGGATTTGAACTGTTTTGCCTTTCAGATTGCAGCACAGCTTCTTGCCACTAGGCCACCAAGGCTAGCCAAGAAATCCAGTGGAAGATTTGCTACGAGTTGATTTGGCTCCATGGCAATGAGTTGAGTGCTGAATATATGTCAAATAGCTATAACCTTGAATCCAAATTTACACTTGTTGAGTAAAGTCTGATTCATAATGACCCACTGCTGAAGTCCAAGGCTGTAAATCTTTATGGGATAAAGCAGGCCACTTTTTTCCAATGACGCGGTTGGAGTTGAATCACTGACCTAGTAGCAGTCAGACTTCACTGTTGTTGTGTGCTGTTAAGTTGGAACCGACCCATAGCTGACTTCTGTTGGGTTTTCAGAGGCAGTTAATCACACAGGAGGAGACTGCCCATGCTTCTCCCATGGAGCAGCTGGTGGCCTTGAACAGTGTGCCTTCAGGATTGTAGGGTGGCTTCTTGCCACTAGGCCACCCCAGAGCTCCCTCACCTCACTGCTAGCACTCTTTAAATGACTAAAAGCAAATAAAATACAATAATGTAAATACTAAAAAAATTTAAAAATGTATTAATATACTCATATGACAAAGGAAATCTGATAGTTCCATATTCAGGATATTTTCCATGAATAAATTTAAGTGTGCCATGCTTTTCTTAAAGTTTACAGATTTTAATAATGAAACATAATCAAGTATAAGTTCTTATTAATATATACAAAAGTTAAAGTTTGCTTAGCCATGAACTTAAGTGGCACCAAGAGTTTATAATAAATTATGCTCATATTTGGAGACTGAAACCCATGAGTAGTACAGAAGAAAAGTTTGATGATCTTCCATAATCATTACAACTGAGAACACTTGATGGGACAGCACTTAAATGTCGGTTGTAAGGAACTGTAACTGACTTGATAGTAATGTTTCTGGTTTACTTTGGTTTTGACAAACACCGTATTATTACGGGGAGGTCAGAACTAGAAATCATGATGAGAAGATGATAGTTTTAAAGTAACCTTATTTAAATCTTCTTCTAAAAGACATTTGTTGGGTTTTTTTAAATGTACATTTAAAAAATAATGAAATAATCTAATGCCCTAATTTATCAATATTCATAGTAAATGCAAAGAAAAAAGTCTGGGACAAAGGACAATTGTATCACATGCAAATGTGACAACATTAATGGGGTAAAGACCATCTGCAAAAGATGTGGGGAAAGGTAAAATAGTGAAATTTCCATAAAATTAGAAATATTGGGATTTTTAAATTTTTTATTTTTTTTTTTACAATTTTGTACTTATGCAGAAGTATTGGGAAAATCTACTGTCAGAAACCTCTCCAAAATACTGAAGGGTAATGATATCTGGAGACTAAGGTGTGCCAGATACATTCCATGGTCTTTACAATTACATGCTATGCCTCAGAAAGCTGGACAATTACTAGGGATGATAGAAGGAGAATTGATGCCTTTGAGCTGTGGTACTGGAGAAGAATATGGAATATACCATGGACTGGTAGGAGAACAAACAAGTTCATCCTGGAGAGTGTGAAGCCAGGCTGCTTCTTGGAGGCAAGGATTCTGAAGCTTCATCTGACATGCTCTGGACATGTTGCAAGGCAGGATCAGTCTTTGGAGAGGGATGTCATGTTTGGAAGTGTGAAAGGACAGCCCTGGGGAGGAAGACCCTGGATGAGATGGATTGATTCAATTACTGGAGTAATGGGGTAGGTGTGTTGGAGACAATGGAATTGGCACAGGATAGAGCAGGGTTTAGGGTTGTTGTGCATGAGGTCCTATGAGTCGCAGGCAACTCGATGGCACATAACAACAGCAGCAGCAGCAGCAGCAGCAGCAGCAGCAGCATATCTGGACCAGGAGTCAGTTGTCAGAACAGAGCAAGGAAACACTGCATGGTTCAAAATTGGAAAGGGCATACACCAGGGATGTGTCCTATCTCCATACGTTTTCAATCTATATGCTGAACAGATTATCTGGGAGGCTGGGCTGTATGAGGAGAAATGTGGCATTATTATTGGAGGAAGACTCATCAACAATCTGCATTATGCACATGACACAACCTTGTTTTCTGAAACTGAGGGGGACCTGATGCGCTTGCCGAAGAAGGTCAAGGACTGCAGCCTTCAATATGTACTGAAGCTCAACATCTAGAAAACAAAGATTCTCTCTCATCTGCAGCATCATGATTGAGATTGTTAACAGCATTAGTGTGCTTGCCTCCAAACTAAAGACTCTTGCCGTTCAGTCAGCAGGATGCTCTCTGGTCCCTCCCAAATTAGGTAGTATATTTCAATGGGGTTACACAATTTGATGGGGGTGGTGGTCAAGGAAATGGGAAGGATCTGGTATGAAAAACAATGTATTTGAATTTTGTGAATAAACTAGTATAAAAAATAATGTAAAATAGAATCTATATGAATGACTGCATGAAACACAATGTAAATCAAAGATTGTCTAAAACACAATGTACATGAATAGTTAAGGTACTATTATATAAAAATCAAGAAAAATATTAAAAAATCATTGTTTCTGAGTGCTGTGTAGTATTCCATCATGTGAATGTATCACTGTTTTTCAATCCCTTCGGTTGTAGTTGGACATCTGGGCTGTTTCCAAATTCTTGCAATTGTGAATAACCCTATGAACACTAGTGTGCAAATCTCCATTTGAGTCTTAGTTCTAATTTCCCTAGGGTATATTCCTATTAGTGGAGTAGCTGGGTCATATGGAGTTTCTATGTTCAGCTTTTATTTAGGAAACATCACACTGTCTTCCAGAGTGGTTATACCATTTTACAACCCCACCAACAGTATATGAGAGTTCCAATCTCTCTACATTCTCTCCAACATCTTTGCTTCTTATTCTATTAAACTTTGCCACTGCTACTGGGGTGAAATGGTATCTCACTGTCGTTTTGATTTGCATCTCTCTTATTGCCAGATTTTGAGCATTTCTTCACTAACTCAGTCTCATAAGGACAAATATTGCATGAGACCATTATTGTAAAACTAGAAGGATGATTAGTAAAACATGTATGGGGGTTCAAGGAGGGAAAGGATGGGAGCAGAGGGATGAGTATGGGTAGGGGGGAAATCATAGGGTTGCATGATTTGGTGGGTAGAAGGAGAGGGTAAAGGAAATGAAAAAGATACAGAGAGGACTCGAAAAGGCGGGTTAATGGTGAGTATAGTCCAATGGTGATTAATTTTATAAAACACAATGTATGGGGGGGATTTTTGTGTATGTGTGTATAACAGCGTAAAGTATATTTTTTGGCAATATGTTTTGACATATAAAAACAGTTAAAAAAAACAAGCAAAAAGAGCAGAGATGGAATAAGATGGATGTCAAGATATATGGAGATCTCCATGGAAGTAGGAAGCCAATGTTAGAGATAAGGACCTTCATCCACAGCAAGCGGAAATGGAAGGTTTTCCATTAGATCTGCTCTTCTGATTTTGGAACTTTAGGCTCCAAAGAGAAATATCTATTCCTTTTTGACTCCATCAGTTTAATGTTGCTATTGTTATCAGTCATTGAGTTGATCGTTGATCCAGGGCGATCCCAAGCACAATATACTGTCTCCATGCTTAATTGTGCTACATAGGACTGCAGGGGGGGGGGTTGGATTTTTAAAAAAGAGTAACAACAACAGAATAGTAGGCAGTACTGCTCACTATATTAAGCCATGCCACATATGCAAAGGGATCTTCTCCATCTCTCAATTTTTGAAGAGATGACATGCCTTCCTTCCAGGACATATCCATTCCAATAAAAGTTCTTTGTTTTCACCTTCAGTTTTGTTTCACTACTTTTCCTCTCCTTTGCAGGCTCCTTCCAAGCCAGATTTATGTACAACATAATTAGGCTATACTCAGGGGATCCGTCCACATTTGATCTTTGTCTTCCAGCTGATTGAAGTCTTTGAGCAAAAGCAAATGATTCAAGGCATACACCACAAATAACATATATAACAATAATTATGGTTTACATTTATGGAAAAGCAGAGCTACCAATCCCATCGCACATAGCGTGTATTTTATCTTTCTCCAATATACTCACTAACTTACTTAATGTTATCAAGTAGGAGCCACCTCTGACCCACTACTACATTTCAGAGGCTATAAATAACAGAGGAAGAGATTGCCTATCTTTTTTCCCTGCAAGTAGACAGTGGATTTGAACCATTAAAGGCAACATGAATAAAGTATGTCAGATGAAGCCTCAGAATCCTTGCCTCCAAGGAGCAGTTTGTTTTAACCCTCTCCAGGATGAATCTGTTTGTTTTCTTAGCAGTCCATGGCACCCTTAGCACTCTTCTCCAAAACCAAAGCTCAAAAGCACTATATGAAAACAAATAGTGCTGAGATTATATATATACTTGAAAATTTTGTTTGCTTATTGCAATATTTTTTATGTCCAATACCTCAAATAATTTATCTATGGAGAACCTGAGAATAATCCTACACTTCTTACTTCATTACACAAGAAAGGGAAGCTTCCTCATCTTCCCTGTTTGGACATTGATGACCTTGAATGCTCTACTTTTACAAGCTTCTGCATTACTTAAGCTAAACCTATTTGTCAATTTCTCCTTTAATGTCAGGGTAATGACAGAATAAAATATTGCTAAGAAAGAAGCCTTTAAAAGTTTAGAAGAATATGTTTTTTAATTGACAGGTAATGAAAAAGCATTTTTTTAAAAACTTAAGAATCTATATGCATTACACAATTTATCTAAATGCTAAATAAAACCCACTGCATTTAGCAAATGGCTACGGCCTACTTCTGTTTATTTGTTTTTTAATATTTTAAATTCTGGCTTGCATATCTCCTCCAAACTGTTTCTAATCAGCCTTTGGGTCTGCATTAAGCTTACATGATGGGTTCTGCTGAAAGGGGAAGATAACTTGTAGAAACCAATCATCACTTAAGATATTTTGCTAAACATGTCAATAGATGATTTTTAAAAACTGAATAATAAATGCATTTGGCAATAAATGGTCAAAAAATGCACTTTTCCTTAAGTTACATCAGTGACTGCCTCTAAGTGTATATGAACCTTTTTAACTTCTAGACACCATATAAAATGGAGGGAGCTCTGAGGGTGTAGTCCATAGGGAGGAGGGTGGTTAACTCAAAGATGACAGCTATTTAGTAGTCTGAATTCACCTGTGGCTCCAAAGATCAGTCTCCTCCTATTTTATTTTCAGCTGCAGAAAACTACTGGAGGTCAGCTATGACTTGATTCTGATTTGATGGAAATACGTGTTGTTGTTGCTCTTGTTTGTGCCCTGGAGTAAACTATGACTCGTGGTGACCTTATGAACTAGAGATCGGAAACGTTCCCTATCCTGTGCCATCTTCACAATCTCCTTCATGCTCAGGTCCACTGTTACGGTCACTGTGTCAGTCCATCTTGTTGAGGATCTTCCTTTCTTCTCTTACCCTCCACTTTTCCCAGTATGATGTCTTTTTCCAAGGACTAGTCCTTCTTGACAATATGCCCAAAGTATGTGGGACAAAGTCTCACCATCTTTGTCTCTAAGGAGCAGCCTAGTTGCACATCCTCCCAAGGAAAATTTGTTTGTTCTTTGGTAATCCATGGTAGTCAATATTCTCCTCCAATATCACAATTCAAACACATCCATTTTTCTTTAGTTTTCCTTATTCATTGTCCTTTGAGATGCACAGGAAGCAACTGAAAATACCATGGCTTGGATCAGGGCACCTTAGGCATCAAACTGACATCCTTGCTCTTCAGCACTTTAGACAGGACCCTGAGTGTTGATTTCCCCAATGCAACACAGCTTTTGATTTCCTGACTGCTGCTACCATAGGTGTGGATTATAGATTCAAGTAAAATTGGGTAATTGGCAACTTCAATCTTTTCTCCATCTATCACAATTGGTCCAGTGGAAAGAGTTTTTGTTTTTTTGATGCTGAGATGTAATCCATCTTGAAGACTGTAGCCTTTACTCACCCATAGTAAGTAATTTAGATCTTCCACACTTTATGCAATCAAGATTGAGCCATCTTCATTGTGCAGTGTGGTATAATGAAATAAGTAATATGTTCCTTTTATCCATAGTCTTTCATTTTGGATTCTAGCCTCATTGTCTGTGCTGACAATCTCATACAAGGATGAATTAGCTATTTCATTTAAGGATACAGGATGAGGGTGAGATAGCTACAAGCTCCCCACTGTTGGAAGGTATTACTCAAAATTACTACCCTCAGTCCTGGAGGTGAAGATTATAGTTCTTAGAACCAAAATAAAGGAATTATTTTGGAAAGTTCAAAGATTGTTTGCTTGGGACCTGCATCCAACCTGACCTAGTGGTTCTGTTAACGAAGAACTGACAACTATCAACTGACAACTTTAAATGAACAGCGTCAGTAACTGCATACAATCGACCTGCATCATCGACAATCCCAAGTCATCACTCTGATAGTTTTCTTTGAGTTGAGTGAGTCACAGAATTAATAGACACAGATGGAAGAAGGAAGATTGAAGGGAGGAGAAATAATTAATATCAAAGATGATAGAGTGGCACAGCAGTTTGGACAATTGGAACATCATTAACCTAATTTTATAGGAACCAGTCTTTTAATAAATCATTATACAAAAAAGTCTCGATGTATACAGGTTGGTTATGAGTCTTCCTCCAATCCTAATGCCACATTCTTCTTCATGTAGTCCAGGTTCTCAAATGTTGTGGTTTTTTTGGTGTTTCCCCCCACCCCCAGCATTCAGATAAGAGTAGGTATGGAGAAAGATAGAACCCTGACACACATCTTTACTGATTTTAAACGATGCAATGTTCCTTTGTTCTGTTAGACAACTGCTTCTTGGTCTATGTGTAAGTTTTGGAAGAGCACAGTGAGTGAGTTGAGACTTTACACATGCTAAAATTAAATGGAAAATGTATATTAATGACAAATGGTCTATACTGGATTATGTAGGTGGCCAACACCTTAATATACACTAGTGTTCTGTTTTTCCAGTAACGAGATCAAACCATCCTTGCTACAAAGGTCTTCTCTCAATCCTGTGCTGACTTCTGCACCACAGTCAATGAGATGCCATCTGGAAGTAGTCCTGTGAGCTCTGGATGATGCCAGGTCCTCCTGATGGCCACTGACTAACCATACAAAAAGTGTGTCAACTGAAATCAGCAGACCTTGTCCCCTTGAAGGAATGTAGCCTCACAACAAAGCAATAAAGTAAAAGAGAGTTTCCAGGCATACATCTCTAGTGTCTTCATTAGAAGGCATAACAAAAAATCAGAAGTGTGAGGATCTGCTCAAATAGACCGACCTTCTTTTTAAAGCCATCACAGGTTTCAATTCATGGATACCCTGCTATTACAGACATAGAGGGAGTCACTGATGTGGACAAAAGCCTCTCTGGGGCAAGTATGTAAAGGGATTCTAAATTTCAAGCTCCCTCAAGAAATTCTGTTGACTCAGCAAAAATCCCAAAATTCAATCTTGGCAGCAAACAACAAATTCTGGTGAGGTTGTGGAGAGGTTGGAACTCTTATTCACTGCTGGTGGGAATGTAAAATGGTATAGCCACTATGGAAGATGGTCTGAAGCTTTCTCAAAAAGTCAAAAATAGACATATCATTTGACTGAGCAGTTCTACGGCTTGTTAGTTCTAGTACCCTAGAGAAAGCAGGGCCATGATTCAAACAGATGTATGCACAGCCATATTTACTGCTGTGTTATTGACAATAGCAAAGAAAATGAAGCAATCTAAGTGCCTATCAACAAATGAATGGATAGAAAAACTATAGTGCATTCACACAATGAAATATTTCACAGCATTGAAAAAAAAATCGAACTTGTAAAATGTTACACAATATGAAGGAGCCTTGAGGGACATTATGCTGAGGGACATATCTCAGTATTAAAAAGTACAAATACTGCACAATATTGCTGTTGTAAAATACAACAGATATGAGGGAGATGGGGGAGATTGGGGAGAGAAAGGGAAAAGAGTGGATAGACACTGAACAATAGAACAGCTGGGGTTAAGAACTGTCTGAAGAAATGTATGACTAGACATTTTATGTATGACAACAATCTGGAATAAGGGGTATATTGTGGGGTGGGTTAGGGAAGGGAAAGAGGGGAAAGAAAATGTGAAACAATGAATAAAATAATAATAAAAAAGTAAATTTCTTTGATACAACCTTTCTGGTATCCTCCAGTGATTTTTTTCACCTACTGGCTCCTGTTGCCTGAGAAAACAGAAACTAATATAATGGGATAAAATCTTTGCTTTTGGATCCAATCAGTTTTATGTATTGAGTTTTGGAACATTTTAAGAACGCTGATTGATACTGAGTAAGGAAGAACAGTTGGCTATTAAGGAGAGATGGAAATAGAGAATCCAAACAAAACAAAGTACTGCACTGAATGGAAGGATGCTGCAGAATAAAATAAAAGAATTCAGAACTCCCTGTAGCATCATTTTGATTGCAATAAGTAACTGGTATATGTATATAAAGAAGTTTTTAAAAGCTGCAATGCTAATTCAATTAAATATCTTAAAAAGGTTCACTCTGGAAAAAATAATAAAGCACATGTAGTAGGTAAATGTACAATATCAACATCATAAGCCTATCTAAGAAATGAAATTCAAAAGATTCCAAATATTTTCACTTGTTAATCAAAGAAGCAGAAAGGACAACACTTTTGAAATATAATTTTATATCTAATACAAAAGCTTAATACAAGAATGGATTATAACATCCTCTTCAGACAAGGCCAGGGTGAGAGCATCACATCCTCGCCTACCCTATCAATTATTCAAGAAGATCGTTCTTTAGGCAACAAAACAATAATGCATAGAAAAGATTTACAGTCTTTGGCATAGTAATTCTACCTGGATGATGTATTTGTTTCTACCTGATTTAAAAACAATGCATATAAAAGGAGATACTTCACTACAGGTATTATATTCAGTAGAGAAAGAAAAAAAACATTAAATTTATAGGTTACTGCATTGTGATATTCTGCCTTGTAATAAGAAGCAGCAAATTAATGATTAGACTTTGAAAATATACATATATTCTGTATACTTCCAATTTATTGACATAAATATTATATATTTGAAGAGCTATATAATTTTTTAAAACATGGAATGTTAAACTGGATATATTATGTTCAGATGTGAGTTCTTTGAGAAAGTTTGTAAGAGATGAGGTAAAATTTAAAAATTAAATCAACAAGAAATTTTGGAAGCTTCTTTTTAGTATAATGTTACCTTTTATAAAATAAAAATTCACAGTTTAAAATATTAATTTTTAAGT
Source organism: Elephantulus edwardii (assembly GCF_000299155.1). Taxonomy (NCBI): domain Eukaryota; kingdom Metazoa; phylum Chordata; class Mammalia; order Macroscelidea; family Macroscelididae; genus Elephantulus; species Elephantulus edwardii. The sequence continues at coordinate 10,694,392 of NW_006399758.1, read as the reverse complement.
TCTTTTACAATAAGATTTTATTTTAAAAAAGGAAAATAAAATAAAATGAGTTGTTTCTCCCACAATACTGATAATGAATGAGATAGCAAACATAAGTGAATGGAAGGAGAGACCCTGATGAGGAACGTCCATGAGCAAGCTTTAGTTTTATATATCTGCAAAAGCTCTTCTAAGGAAAGAGAACAGAAAAAAGAGTGAGGTTAAATGGTATGAGAAAATTTTAATAATTAATCTTGAATTTTATTCTTGCTAATCTCACAGACAGTTCTGTGGACTGTGTGTGATTTCAGGTGGATTTAAAGATACCTAGACATGAATATTACTTAAATCTGTAATTTTTTTTCATGAAAAACCATCTTATTTTTGGTATCAAACATGTACAGTGTTATTCAACAATTTTTAAAAAAATTATATATACTATTTCTCAACACATAAAATGAGGAATGCCAAGAAATAGGTGAGCTAATTGTAGATTAGGAATAGATGGTATACCAACTGATGTATTTCAGCTAACAGATGCTGCCCTGGATGTGCTCACCAAGTGGTGCCAAAGAATCTGGAGAACGACCACTTGGCCAACTGACTGGAAGAGATCTATATTTATTTGTTCCCATTCCAAAGAAGGGTGACCCAACAGAGTGTGGAAACTATAGAACAATATCATTGATTTCACATGCAAGCAAGATTCTACTGAAGATTATCCAAAAACGACTGGAACAACACATCAGCAGAGAACTTCCAGAAGTCCAAGCTGGGTTTTCAAGGGGTCGTGGTACTAGGGATATTGTAACTAATGTTAGAAGGATCTTAGCTGAAAGCAGAGACTACCAGAGGAATGTCTATCTGTGTTTCATTGACTATGCAAAGGCATTTGACTGTGTGGATCATAACAAACTGTGGCTGACTCTGAGAAGAATGGTAATCCCAGAACACTTAATTGTGCTAATGTGAAACTTATACTTGGAGCAAGAGGCAGTTTTCTGAACAGCAAGGAAACACTGCATGGTTTTAAACTGGGAAGGTCATAGGCTACGGATGTGTTCTATCTCCATACCTTTTCAACCTGTATGCAGAGCAGATTATCCTGGAGGCTGGGGTCTATGAGGAGACGTGTGGCGTCAGGATTGGTGGAAGACCTATCAACAATCTGAGTTATGCAGATGACACAACCATGCTTGATGAAACTGAGGAGGACCTGAAGTGCTTGCTGCAGAGGGTCAAGGACTTCAGCCTTTAATATGGATTGAGGCTCAATATCAAGAAGACAAACATTCTCACCACTGGACCAATTGGAAGCATCAGAATGGATGGTGAAGAGATTGAGATTGTGATTGCTAACAACTTTAGTTTGCTTGGCTCCATAGTCAACACTCTTGGCACCAGTAGCCAACAAATTAAAAGACGTATTGCCATGGGAAAGTCTGCTGCTAGGGACTTCTCCAAAGTACTGAAGAGCAATGGTGTCACTCTGGAGACTAAGGTGTGTCTGATACAGGCCATGGTCTTTGCAATCACTTGTTGTGCTTCAAAGAGTTGGACAATGATGAGGGAGGATAGAAGGAGAATTGATGCCTTTGAGCTGTGGTGCTGGAGAAGAGTATTGAACATACCGTGGACTGCCAAGAAAACAAACAGATTCATCCTAGAGATGGGTTAAACGTGGCTGCCCATAGGAGGCAAGGATTCTCAGGCTTCATCTGATATACTTTGGACCTCATGCTTAGGAGGGTGGAGGGACAGTGCAGGAGGGGAAGGCCCTCTAGGAGGTGGATTGATCCGGTGACCGAGGTAATTGGGGTGGATGTGTTGGAGGCAGTACAATTTGCACAAGACAGAGCAGAGTTTAGGGCTGTTGTACATAGCGTCGCTATGAGTCGCAAGCGACTGTAGATACTATGTTATTGACTATTCCTCATCCAATCTTAACTCATGGCTATCAAGTCAGAACTGACTCAGAGCTAAACTCTCAGCAGGTTTTCAGACTGGAGATCACAGGGGAGGAGACTGCTCATCTGTGTCATGAGAAGCCATTGGTGGATTCGAACTTACACTTGGTTTCACTTTTGGGTTAACAGCAAACTCCCTATAGAGCTCTTCTGATTTTAGAAGTAAAGGATAATTACAGCTTGTGTGAGATTGATTTTTGATTCTTAGGGTACGCTCTACCCCTTGTGGAAACATAAAGATAAATTAGCATTGAATGTAACCATAGGTATACGAGTATGTGAGTTCCTCTATAGTTGTTTAAATTATTATTACTAATGGCCTATTTTGGGAACTATCTGATGTGGGATTTCCAGTCCCAGTGTAAATCAGTACACATTTTATTAAAAGCCAAAAAATAGCCTTCACTGAAAAGAAAAATGAAAAGTTATATTAAACAATCCCCTCACATACTTAATTCAACAAGGAATTCCTGACAGGTGTAAACAGTTACTGTGCTTGGCTGCAACCAAAAGATTGGCAGTTCAAGACTACCCAGAAGCACCTTACAAGATAGGCTTTGTGATCTACTTCCAAAAAGCCAGTCAATGAATGTCCTACTGAGCACACTTACACCTTGATACATGTGGATTATCATGAGTCAGACTCAACTTGGCAAGCTACTGGTAATTCATCATTCTGGACTAAAAAAAAAAAATAAAACCGCACCATTTTCAAGTCGTTTTAACCTTGCATTCAGCCTCTGTCAAGATGCACCAGTTCTTAGATCTCAGTATATTTTCTCTTAAAATAAATTGACTAAAGTTTTATTTGTTCTAAGCTGTGGAAATGGTGGTGAAAGTATTTTCAAGGTGTTTCTTTTTTTACATTTAATTTTTTTAGTGGTGTGTTTACAAAGTTCATATATGTTGTGTTTCAGACTATTCTTCATTCACATTGTGTTTCATACAATCATTCTCATGCATTGTTTTATAAAGTGAATCATCATTGTACCTTGCCTATTAATACTTTAGCTTTTTGCCAGGATTCTTCTCCTTTCCTTTCCTCCTTCCCTCTGTCCACTAAACTATGCAACTCTGTGGTTTCACCCCTACCCATCCTCAGCCCTTGCGCCTTAAGTTCCTTCTATTTTTACAATAATGATTGTATGCATTATTCCTTATGAGACTGTGTTAGTTCACAGAGCATGATGCTTTCCAGCCTTCCCAGAATAATAGCCCAATTACAAAACGGGCAAAAGACATAGAAAGACTTTTCACAGCAGAAGACATTTAGGTGAACAACAGACACATACAGAAATGTTCAAGGTCACTGGCAATAAGAGAGATGCAAATCAAAATCACAATGAGATACCAACATCCTCCAGTGCAGTACAAAGTTTAGTAAGGCAGCAGACAATAAATGTTGGCGAGGATGTGGAGAAGTGGGATTGTAAAATGGTACAACCACTCTGGAAGACGGTTTGGTGTTTCCTCAAAAAATTGAACAAGGAAACACTGTATGATGCAACTACTCCATTACTAGGATTATACCCCAAGGAAATTATAACTGAGACACAAATGGAGATTTGTACTCCATTGTTCTTAGCAGTGTTATTCACCATTATAAGAACATGGAAACAGCCCAAATATTTAACCACAACCAAACGGATTGAGGAATTCTGGTACATTCACATAGTATTCACAATGGAATACTATGCAACATTCAGGAGTAGAATACTACGAAACTTGGAAGAGGCTGGAGAGTATTTTCTAGTTTTAATGTCCCATGCAACTCTAACACACCAAACAATGAAAAAACGGTTGTGGATCATCAATCTACATCTCTGAGGCAATACTAACTAATCAGATTCTAACTTTGCTCCTGGAATATGCGAGAGGGTAATTTGAACAAATTAGTCATGATCGCTTGAATTAAACGGCAGATTTAATTGCATTAACTTTTAGTAAATGAATGTGGAGGTAAGACTGCATACATGTAGCTTCACAGTACACAATATCCCCCTGGTGTGTCAGCATGCATCCTCAGCAGTTACCCCTCATATAACTATGATCTTGTACGGTAAGGTATGAACACAAATAATCGAGACAATGACATTTTGTTGAGATCACAATGAACTTTTTTTGCTGTTCTTGGACAACATCAGCACACTCCTTCTTATGCTTACTGCTGTTATTTAAGCTGGATGGCTCTATTACGCACGGCTCACTCCTTCATTCCAGACAGGTCTCTAATGAAAGTGCCCCCCTCAGCCCCCAGAGGAACAACCTCACCTCTCACCTTGCCACCTTGTACCACTCTGAGTGTGACTTCGGAGTCTCTTCAGCATTTATTCCACATTATATTACATATTCATTTGTTTATCTCTTTATCATCTATTTTCACCAACATATCACACATTATATGGGGGACTTCATTCAGTGCATCCTCAGCACTTTGGAATTACAGTAAGACATTGATGCTCAATCTCTATGTATTGAGTAAGTGAGAAACAGACTAAGAACAGGCAGTATGCGCACTAGGTCAGCAGAAGGGTGAGAGTACTTTTCTGCCTGTAAGAACATTATAAAATTGTATTTTATTTGTACAGCTGTAGACTCGGTTCTTTATATTGCCTTTTTGTAAGGTTGCAATAGAGTACAAAATGCACAGGAATTTCTAAAAAGGGAGGAGGCAGATTACATATTTTGTCAGTCACAAAAAAAATGTAATCTTTTCAGAAAAACAAAGTCCTGCCACCTTTCATTAAATGGATCACGCTGTGTAAGGCTGGAAAGCTAGTGCTGAGCTATGCCAAGTTGAAATGGAATTTCACAGATGAGATTGTTCTCATTTGAAAGGCCCTTCTCTTTCAAACTCAACCCACAGAAGCCCAATTTAAGTATAACCTTCTCCATGTAAAACCCAAGTTCTACTATTTCAGAAAGGAATTTCCCTGAGTCTTAGTTTAAAGCTGGAACATTTCTCAGACATTTTCTTTTTTTTTATAGTTTCTCCCCATCAAACATTATTGTTGTTATTCCTTCAACACAAGTGCAACCACTTTAAAAGATAGGAATGCTGTTATACGGTCAAAGGTACCAGCTATGGATAAAGCAAGTCAATTTGAAGAAATAAAGTTGCGTCTGCCTCCAGATCTAGCTTACACAGTATTAATAAAAAATCACCTCCTAACTTTGTTGAAATTACAGCTAAATGCTGACCTTTTATTTGGAAATAATAAACATGTGGTTTCACTTCCTTCTAAAGGCAGAGAGATGACAGGAGAGGTGAGTATACAGATGTGCATGGCACAAGATTACCCAACTACACGTCTAGGGCAAGGTAACAGTAGAATTTGAACATTTATCTTGAGAGCCTCTGACATAACATAGTCATCTAAGACAAAATAGTACACACCATTCAGGACCTGGGTCAAGCAAATAGTTAATATGTTTGGTGGATAATCAAAAGGTTGGGAGTTTGAACCCACCTAACATTGCCTCAGGAGAAAAAAAAGTCTGGATATCAACTTTCAAAAAAATCGTTATTGAAAACCTTTTGGAGGGGTGGAGAAAAGAGGAATACCCTGGTAACACTCTGTGTAATCCCACTAGAGCAAGATTTGAAAAAAAAAATTGGATACACATACTGAGGAAATGCTCGAACTCTAAGCAGAGAAAATGAAACACTTGACTATCAATCACAAAGGTGAGGGGGACCAATAAAAATAACAATGACTGAAGAGAGAAAACAGCGCTCCAACTGGCAGCCAGCCATCTTGACACACAGACAGCAAGACAAGCTAGGAGAAGACAACTGTACAAAATTCCCTCTGAGATAGAGACAGATGTGTGGATGGGCTGAGTGTGGCCAGAGCCACGTGGAATGAGGCTGACTGCCACCCCTGCTCACTCTGGCCCAACGCATCGGTGACAGTGAGCAACACCTGCTCGCTCTGCTCGCAGCTACTCTTCACAACAACCAGCAAAGACCCCTGCACCAAACCTCTGCCTGTACTCAGCCACACAGAGCTGGTGAGGGGTGCCGCCCTGTTGCAGATCTAGCAATGGAAGAACGCCCACCTGCCCTTCTAGATACAACAAGGCAAAGCCAAATGGAAACATAATCAACACATACATTTGTGAAAAATAGAAGGACCCTTCCCTAAACAATGGAAAGAAAAACCCCTTGTGATCCAGAAGTCCAGCTATTAAGTATGGATCCCAAAATGTCCAAGATTGTGACATGGACAGACATGTGCACACCCATATTCATTGCAGTATCATTTATTGCAACAAAGACATAGAAATAACTCAAGTGTCCATCAACAGACAAGTGGCTAAAGAAGCTATGGTATAGTCACATAATAGAGTATTATGCATATTGTTGTGCTGTGTTGTTGTAGACTATTGAGTTGGAATGGACCCATAACTAAGTCTCTGGCAGATTTTCAGAGGCAGTTTATTGCATGGGAGGAGACTGCCCACCCTGTTCCTGCAGAGCAGCTGGTGAACTCGAACTGCGTGCCTTCAGGATTGCAGTGCAGCTTATTGTCACTAGGCCACCAGAGCTCTCTAAATACTAAAGAATGATAAAGAGGCCATGAAGCACAGCACAACAGGATGAAAATCAGTAATGTGACAATTGTTTTTCTTTGGTGCTATTGAGTCTAGTATAACTCATAGTGACCCTATGACAACATATCTGAGCCCTGTCCTGTCCAGTGCCATCTTCACCATCTCTGACACACTTGGGCCCACTGCAGCAGTCCCTGTGTCAATGCACCTGGTTGACGGTTTTCCTCTCTTTCACCATCCTTCCACCTTTCCAAGCATGATGGCTCTCTCCAAGGAATAGGCTCTCCTTGAAACATGCCCAGAACAAGTGACATGAAGCAGGTGAAAGAGACTACATCTATAAAGAAGTTTGGCAGACAATATTTCTATATTGAATGTGTATGTACTGTGAATATATTCATATATAAGGTAAAGCTGTCAGGGGATAGAGTTTTATAAAATTTTTAACCACAACAAAACACCCTGAGGAAAAATGTCCTAGACCCCTAGAACCATAGTCTTAGGAGTCTCCAAGGTCAATTGGCATAACACAACCCACAGTAACAATGTTCTGCATCTTGCTTTGGTGAGTACAACAAGGGTCTTAAAAACTTGCAAGTGGCTCTTTCAGGTTCAAGAACTGGTGTCTCTGTATACAGAGAAAAGAAAAATCAAGAAAATCAAAGACATAAAAACACTTAGTCCGTAGTACTAATGGACCACATGAAACTCATCCTTCATAATTGAAGCCAGAAGAACTAGATGGTTATTGCCCAGCTGTTATTGCTAATTAGCCTGAAAGGGGTCACAACAGAGAGACCTGGATAAAGCAGAAGGAAAATGTGGAACAATAATGAAAATCACAAAGGCCGAGCTTATTAACTAGTCTGATAGAGATGACTGGAGTCTCTGAGTCTACGGCCCTTCATTACCCTTTGTGTCTGTAGCTATACTCACTTTTAAAAAAAATTTTTTAAAATTAATTTCAATGAACATTTACAAAGATTTTGGATTTCAATTCATTCATTGTTGCACTTTTCTCCCTCCCCCCCCCCCCCCCGATCACTCTTCTTGAAAAGCAAAACTCCTTCATTGGTATACATACAATCCCCCCTCATCACCACCCCCACCCCGATCCCGAGTATACTCCACTCTGCAACCCTCATTCCAAACTCTTTTGATAATCAAAATGCCCTAAAATATATTATTTTTAAACTGTTCTCTCCCTCACTGGCTTCAATGCAGTATACATAATTTATCCAGTTTTTCTCAATCTTACCCCCACCCTGATGTCAGCCTCATTCTACAACAGTGGCACCATACAGTATTTGTCCTTTTGTGACTGAGATATTTCACTCAGCATAATATCCTCCAGGGTCACCCATTTTGAATAATATTGCATGTGTACTCACTTCTTATGGCTCAACTTTTAGCCACACAACAAGGAAGCTTATAAAGTGAACAGTAAACAGGGAGGTACTCACTCTTAGAACAATAAATCTTATAAGAGCAAAAGGGTAGCACTTGCCCAGAGATAAAGCTCAGAAGGCAAATACTGGAAGGATGAATGGAAAGAAGTATCACAGAGAGAGAGTGGTGCTATTACAATATAAAGGTGGTAATTAACGTCATCAAGCACAATGTGTGTGAATGGTTGAACAGAAAGATAATCTGATCTGTACATTTTAACTTAAATAGCAATAAAAAATTAATAATAAGAACTTAAGGATTGTGAAGAAACTTAGGTGGCAATGAGTTTATGTCAGTCAGAGAACAACTCAGAAAAGGGAAGTTAGAATGGCTGCACAATACAAAAATATGAAATAAAAATGAAAAATGCTATGGATAAGGAAGGAAAATCACCGGGTTAGAAACAGAGCAACAAGATATTTAATGATACTGCAGACAGTCTAAGAAAATGATAAAAAATTCACTGCCCAACATAAATAAAATTCTCAAGTGGAAGCCTAATTTGTTGTCGAAACTTCTACACAACCACAAAATATCACTAAAAATCTACATGCAGCACCATTCTCCTGACATGGGAGTTGATAAGAGTTGTAATTGGCCCAATAGCACTGGCTAAGATATTCCTCCCCACCTCCGCCCCCGTTATTTTTAGGCAGAATACAATACCATGGGATCCTGGACTATAATTCTACCAGGAGTGGGAAGACAACAGCAACACCAAGACAGAACACAAATCACAACCACTGGCTTACAGGCATCTGAACCACCTAAATGTGGAATGCCAGTCAAGTGAACTGAAACAATTTCATTTAACTGGTTGCATTAGCAACTTTTAGGCCAGTTCCAATAGTGAATAAAATCAATATACATTCTTTTTTTTAACATTTTTTCCTAAATTTTATTTTACTATTTTGTGTGTGTGTACAATCAAATCGGATTTGACTGGTACAGGAGGAGATTGCTCCTCTTTTTCCAGCAGAGCATCTGGTGGATTTGAACTGCATACCTTTGGGATAGCAGTGCAGCTTCATTCCACTAGGCCACCAGAGCTCCCTAATACACATTCCTATATCTAACATACACAAATGCAAGGTGGAACTCCCGTGATTAAAAAAAAAAAATTTAAAAAAAGTGCAAGGTGGTAAGACTCTGGGCTGTAATGAGTACAGTTGCACATATTTGTATGATTCAGTGGTCGCTGAAAATATATGCTCTAAAAGGAGAAAATGTGGTGCAGGATTACCTAGTTTCCAAATGTCTATTCTGGACACATTTGGATTCTGTGAATGTTTCCCATTATCAGTTTGTGCAGGCCAAAGGCAAACAACAGGCAGGCCATGGAATGCCAGTCACCGAGATGCAGCAAGGCAGGCCTGTCCACGTACCTGTGCACGCCGCTGTTGCACATGATGATGTGGCAAGCACCCAGCCTGTTGCACAGCTCCGAGGAGACGGACAGCAGGCCAACTCCGGAGGCACTGCACGCCGTGTTCACACAGGCAGCTGTGCGCTTGGATCTGATAAACGAGCTGACGAGTCGATACAGTTCATCCAAGACACTGAGAGGCCTCATTAGCTGCAGCAAAGGGATAAAAATAAGTGAAGAATGCTCAACAGAGAATCCTTTCACATAGGAAAGAAGGTACAATTTTTGTAGCTTTCAGAAAAAAATTAAAAAAAATTTTGTAGCTTTCAAAGAAGTCTAAGATATCATTTTATTATGGAGACAAGAGGAATGAAGAATACAAATAATTATACAGAGCTAAAGAAAAATAGATAAGTAAAAGAAATGTAGTATGTAAACAACTAAGTGGGATATATAAATGACAGCAAGTAATAATGGGATCATCCATTTTTACCTTATCTACGTAGGCAGCTTTGGATGTGCAATTTGGTGGGGAATTTGACTTGTCCAGGTAGAATGCCCTGTGTGAAAGCAAATAAGGTGTGTTTATTTATTGCCAGCGAAACCTAGAAATGAGTAAGCACATTCTGTTTCACAGACTTCGTTTTAAAGACATGTGCGTAAGAAGCATATCTGAACTCTCAGATTGTACAAGAAAAAAAATATTGAAAATCTTCCAGAAGAAACAAATGATTAAATTTACTACCAACTCTACAATGTATCATGAGACTTTAGGGAGATTACTTTCTAAATATTAACTTCTTCACTTGTAATTTGGGGATAATATTAGCTACAGTTTACAGGAGTGCTGAGACACATGAATCAATGTAATTAAAACATTCAAAGCAGTGTACATCACAAAGAAATGTTCAGTAATGTTGGTAATTTTTATCTCAGCACTACACAGAAGAAGCAAGACATGAAATAATGTATTTTTTTGTGATGAGTGGGGAATATTCTCTAGTTGTCCTTTCTTGTACAATTATAAAATTTTGAAATAACATTGGGGCGATTTCATTTTCAACAGAATATTGAGAACATTTCATTCTTTTAGCAGATAAACTACATTTGGATTTTTTTTTAGGACACCTTTGCTTTCTCCCCAACTTTGGTCACTAGAATGCAATATAGCAATAATTATTTTAATACACCAAGTAGAATCATCATTGCCTAAAATTATTACATGAAGTTTCTAAAATGCTACAGCTGAGTTTGCTTAACTATTGGCAGTCCTATCAAGTAAAAATCGTAAAGGACTGACTCATGAAAAAAGATACATATCGTTAGCTTTATCTATTATGCAGGAGTGGCATCCACTGCCTAAATAACATGCCTCTGGAAACTCTATGAACTTTGATAAATGTCGATAGTTGTAGAGGGGCTTCAGGCCTTTGGTTCATAGGGTCGCTATGAGTTATGCTCAACTTGAAGGCAATCATCATCATCATCAACAACAACAACAAAAAATAATTTTCAGGCAATAAACACATAAAAATAAGCCCTAAAATACTTAAGGGAGCTGTCAGTACTAGATATATGGCTGAAAAGTTGATTATATGGGAAATTCTGAGCCCCTCTTAGAAACTTAAAGCAGTAGGAAATCATTATCACATGCACAGACCAAAAGTCAAAGTCTTTACCACGTAGTCTGAACTGTCTCAGTCAGAGTCAAGCCTCCAGTGGGTTTTTCAGAGGGTGACAATCTCACAGAAGGAGGCAGCCCACCTTTCTCCAGGGCAGGTGCTGATGGGTTCGAACCTCCAGAGAAGGGCCTTCTTTGAGTTAGCTGCACAACTCCCTTTGACCTCCACCACCTGAGCTCCCTACATGCTCAGGCTGTAACAGGTAAATTCAGCAAGGAAGAAGCTCAATGCAGTGATCTTCCAAGCTCCATGAGACACACACAATGCTATTGCCGCGACTGCTAGGAATAGTGTGAATCTGAGCCTTCTTTAGTCAAAGTAACACACATTGGTCAGGTTTTAAACTTTCAGTTAGGAAAGCATTAACTCTGAGTAACTTTGAGAATGAAAATTAAGTTCATTCTCAGTGAGAATTACCTTTCCTCATTTCCCAAATACAAGTTAAAATTTTAAAAAATTTAAGACAATTCCTTATCCAAGCTGGGTTTTTGCTCATTAAAATTCATTGTGAATTATACTCTTCTCATGGGAGAGCTTCCCGTGCACATCTGTTTTTTCTTCTCGTTCCCACAATTACTCACTGCTCTGGGGCAACTGAAGCTGCCAAGACAGGGGACACACAAGAAAGCCCGAGGCAGGTCCAGCTCATGACAACAGGGTCATGGTGATATGGACTAGGTGGGCACATGACAAGTGCCATGGATATATAGTTCCATTTAGCTGGCTGAATCAGCTTCTATTAAAGTCACTAGTTTGAAAGTAAGTATCGACCATGATTAAAATTTTAGCACTTTCAGATATCATTAAAATTTTCATGTGTTTTCAAGAAGGAGTAACGGATTCCTAGCAGAGTAGGAAACAAGGTAGAGTTGTATGTATACAAATCATACAAAGGTGCAGAAGACAGCTAAGAGGGAATGAGCAAATTAGGTCTGAAAGGACAGATCATGCGGTCCATAAAAGCAGCTCTGGTGGCACAGAGTTTTATGCATTACTCTGTCGTGGACAAAATTCACCAGCTCCTTCAAAGGCAGTCTCCCATAAAAATTTACTATCTTGGAAACATGACAGAGGGTCACTAGGAGTATGAATCCCTTCAATGGCAGTAGACATTCTGAGCTAAACAGTGTTTGGAATTTACTCTAAAAGAACTGGGAGGTACTGTAGTGAAAATGGCCATGCAACTTGCCTCACTGCCAAATGACAGCCTATTTTGTATACTTTGTTGCTGTGCATAAAATATGTGCTTTCCTGAAAGCTCTGTGTGTCTTACCATTTCAGCTATAGAGATGGGGATTTAAAGCAAACTCAAGTTGCTCTCGAGGACATTTCAACTCACAATAACCCTATGTACATGAGAGAACAGTGTCCCACAGGGTTTTCTGTGGCTTATTTTTTGTAACTAGAATACCAGGTCTTTCTTCCCACGCATCCCTGGGTGCACTTTAACTTCCAACCTTTTGGTTATTAGGTGAGCATGTAACCTGCTTGCAACACCTCTCATGTCTAGGTCTCATTGCTGCTGAGTAAGAATCGACTCATAGCTGATCTTCCAGTGGGTTTTCAGAGGCTGCAAATCACTTGAAAGGAGATTAACCATCATTCTCCCACAGAGAAGCTGGTGTGTTGGAACAGCCAGCCTCTGGGCTGGCCAAACAGCTCTCTACCCATTATACCACCAGAATTACCTTTAGCTGTATTTAGCATAGGACCATGAAACAGTAAGGATGTGCCACCATGCTTTAATGAATCTTAGCATTTTGTCCTTTCAAGTCACCACAGATACAGTTGATTCACTGATCATTTCTATCCACCCTCATTCTTTTCCCAATATCTCTCTAGCCAGATAACATAGTCTATTAGAGCATTTTTTTACAGAGTTTTTCACACAGTTAAGTCAAAAGAAATGGGCAAAATGTAACCGTTCACATTATTGTTAACATTGATGTTTTATCATAATTTTAATACATAGTTTTGGCCATTTTGTGGATTTCTTCTTTTCATTGTATAGTGTTACATAAAAACACGTTACTATTTTTTATAGCAAGACTTACATTTCATGACTTTTTAATATTTATTTTCCTTCTCTTCCTTTTAAAAAAATCCTCTACCTTTCCACTAGGTTTACTTTCTGAAAAAGGTTCCATTTAAAAAATTGATTATGAATATTTTGGGGCACCATCTACTATTATTGGCATAAAAATCCTAGAATCTCGGTGCATACTCTCCCTGTTAGTATTGCTCCTGATGTCGAATTACCTGTGATTTAGAGTTTCTGTTTATTAGTTGGAACCAACTCATAGCTGACCCATCAGGGGTTTTCAGAGGCCGTAAACAGCACAGGAAGGGACTGCCCGTCTTTCTCCGTGGATTCAAACTGCACACTTTTGGGTTGGCAACACAATTACTTACCACTAAGCCACCAGAGCTCCATGATTTAAAGTTAACTGCTGCTGCTTTTTTTTCATAAGTTAATATTCTCTTTTTATTATTAATGTTGTGAAGTTTTGCCATGACGTGCTTAGATACATCTTTGTTCTTACATCTTCAGAGTGTACTTCAACTTAAGGAGTGTTAACTTCAATTCTAAAATCATCACAGCTACCGCTATTCTAAAAATTATCTTCTAGCTTTCATTCTCATGTGCTTCCTCTTCGGGACTGGTCTTAAACATGTATTTATAAACTTGCTCCATGGAAAGACACACACCACACACACACACACACACACACACACACACACACACACACACACACTTTGTTTTAAATATTTTTCTTTCATTTCTATTTTTTAAGTAAATTCTTAAGGCATTTCTAATAACTGAACAAGTTTTAATTTTACTATGTTCAGCCTCACATTGTTTCTGTTGTAAAGGATAGAGTAGGGTTTAGGGCTGTTGTACGTAGGGTCGCTATGAGTTACAGGCAACTTGATGTTACACAACAACAACAACAACAACAACTGTATTTCAATTATTATATTTTTAATTTCAATTTCTGGCTATTCTTATTCCATTTCTATCACAATGGGGTCAGCTCCATGCTAGATTACACCTCCACATGGATAAGTATTGTATCTCCAACAATTGAGAGTCAGATATAGTATGGTCTTGAAAAATACTTCTAGATTAATAATAATTAGGTAATTTCTTATTTTTCAACCATAATTTATTGCATTTATCTGTAGAAGGATTATTGTTGTTGTGTACCTGATCCTCTGGTGGGTTTCCATAGATAGTTAATCACATGGGAGGAGACTGCCCATCTTTCAGTCATGAAGCAGCTGGTGGATTTGAACCACAAGTGCCTTCTCTATAGAGAAGATTCCTTTTTTCGTATTTCAGGCAACTAACATATACATTGCTAGGTTATTGAAATACTTAAAATTCTTCTGAGACAAATTTCGTTTCAGTGATTAATTCTGTTGGTTGCTTCTCATCATGTGTTTTGAAATTTCATTTTGCAAACTCATTTGTTGTGGGAGGATTTTTAATTCATATTTTATTTCATTATACTGACTTTTTTTATCATTCTATTCCCTGCCTCTCACCATTCTTATTTGGGCCTATATTGTGCCCAGGGCTTACTATTCACAATCTGTTTTATATCAGTAATTGGAGCATTGTATTTGTTGCCATCTGGATTACAGCCATTTAGATCTATGACCCTGTGAGTGATTTGGGTCAGTGTCTGGGTTAGTGGACATTGCAAATACATAGTCAAATGAAATAATTTACTTTTTAAAAAATAATAATTTGAACTTAAGACTCCTATTATTTCTAGGTATTGGATGGTCAGCTATGAATTAGTTCTGATTTGATGGTACACAATAACAACAACAGTCAACAACAACAGAAAGAGAAAAGATTCTCCAATCAGGAATTTCTTCATCTTAAGGTTTATAGGTAGCCAGAGAACTTTAGTATTTTTCACAATCTGACAAACTGTGGGCAGGAAATAATTTCTAACACACTTCTCTTAATTACAAAAGTCTTGAAATGGCCCTTAATCTAATTTTATGAGAAAAGTTAATGGCATAATTGGATGAATGCCAAGACTGACCATAGTTTATTGTGCTTGTGAGGTTAGCGAGAATGAAGTCATGGTTCTTTGTCTGAAAATATAAGACCTTTCTGAAAGCACTGCTGTTATTTTATGGAGACTGAATGCTGACTTTCCTTTCATGCTGGCATATATCAGCCTTCACTGTCACAACTTTGTAAATTAATCTTGCCATATAAATGGAACTGAATATGATCATGTTTTTTCATTTAGCATCTGTGGAACAAAACACCACTGATAATGGCACAAGTAAAACTAAGTATCATTGTAAATATATCCATGTCAAGTAACTACAATGAAACGAATCTTGGGCATCACACACACACACACACACACACACACACACACACGACCAAAATAAACCCCAAACCAGTACCTAGATCTCTGTAACACAAGGCAGAAAGTGACAGGCAGTTTCAAAGGTCCAGGTTACAGGTTCTTATCTAGTGGATTCTATCCCCACAGCTCCTTCCTAAGTACTGACATAAATCACATAGTTAATACTTTCAATGTAAAATTTCCTTTTTTA
Organism: Elephantulus edwardii; assembly: GCF_000299155.1. Classification (NCBI taxonomy): domain Eukaryota; kingdom Metazoa; phylum Chordata; class Mammalia; order Macroscelidea; family Macroscelididae; genus Elephantulus; species Elephantulus edwardii. The sequence continues at coordinate 10,678,802 of NW_006399758.1, read as the reverse complement.
TTTCTCTCTATGCCCTCCCTTCTTCATTATTTCTCTCGTCTTCATCCTGTCTTTCCTCCTAAAAGTCCATTAAGTCTTGATCTGTCAATTTCCTTGCTTTGAGATCTATGAGCTGATTCAGTGTTCTTACTCTATGGATGATTTTCCATTATTATATTATCAGGTTCAAATGCATGGTGCTGGTGCGAGTCACTTTCCTCAACAAACCATGATGGTTGTTGAGTGTCTACACTGTCCAATCACCATATGTCACTGTTGTTACGTACTGTTGAGTCAGAACCAACCCATCGCTGACCCTCCAGTGGGTTTTCAGAGGCAGGGAAGAGATTCTTCATCGTTCTCCCATAGAGCAGCTGGTGGATTCAAACTGGGTGCCTTTGGGTTGGCAGTGAAACTCCTTACCACTAAACCACCCAACTTTCTGTCTGCTATGACTCTTGACAACGACATCATTATAGATCAGTCCACAACCTTCTACCTGGCACTGCTTTGAATAGTAATCATAAAACCTGACACCCCTCTTTCTGCTCACTTTTCTGTCCTGGTTTTTTTGTAAGAAAGAAAAAGCAGTCTAGGCCACTCCCCAGGAAATGTCCCTTAGTGACATAATGAAGGTTGTTGCATCCCACCCTAATCTCTTTACAACTGAGTGGCTAATCACCTCTCAGATCACATTATGGGATGATGGCATCATTAAATAACTGCCACATCCCTTGCTTCATAAGCACTGTAGAGATTAGTGTTTATAACACTTAGAATAATTACACAATAATGAGAATCACAGCCCAGATTAAGTGCAAACATCTTTTGGGAGGGCTATATTCAAATCATGACATGGGTAAGCACCAAAGAATATTTTTTTTTTCTATATGAAAACCTATTCTTTTCTTTTTTTATAATAGTGAGATAATATAGTATTTGCTTATAGGTGACTGACTTATTTCACTCATCATAAAGTACAGCTTCACTCACATTGTATTTGCGGATTCATCATCATTCCTATGACTTTATAGTGCTCCATTGTGTGTATGTATAATAATTTATTTATGCTGTCATTTGTTGAAGAACACAAAGGTTGTGTAGGCTTCCTACCCCATTGTGAATGGTACAGCAATCAACACAGGTGTTTATATGTCTGTACACGCCATTGCCATTAGGCCTCTGTTGTTGTTGTTGTTGTTGATTGCCGTCGAGTTGAGCAGGACTCAGCAACCCTATGAACAAAATACCTGAAGCCTTTCTATAACTACTGCTGTGTTTCCAGGTGCATGTTGCTTAGGAATTTGTTGCCACTCCTGCTACGGCTAAAAGTGGAATTTCCAATTTACAGAATAGCTCAGTTTCTACTGTTTTATAGAAGTGTCCTGTCATTTTCCATAATGCTTGAATCAGTTTACAACCTTCTCAGCAGTAGAGAAGGGTTCCAATCTCCCAGCATCTGCTGATTTCATTTTGTTTTTTAAAAGAAAAGTCTTGACATATGCTACAACATGTATGCTGTCTGGAGACATGCTGAGTAGACTACTTCAATCACAAAATGATAAATATTACAGGACCTCTCCAATATATAAAGGCAATAACAAGTTAGAGGCTCAAGTATCTCTGTAGTTAGGGTTAGAAGGGAGGAGAAGAGGGAGGATTTTGCTGGTGGAGCCCAAGTTTCTGCTTATAGTGAAGGAGAAATTGCATGATTAAGAGGAAAGTTGCAGATTTGACCTGTGTAACTACTGTTAGTAACTTAGAAACCTACAAAAAGTGAATTGGCAAAGTTGTTTGAAATATATGTTTACTATGACAAAACTTTTTTTTAAAACTATCTGCTGAGGCTACTTATATCCAACCAAACACTTATAGGATTTGGTTCTCTGACTTGAAGATTTAGAGCCATAGATGTCATAGGACATCTCAGTTCAGGGGCTTAATATTTCATTGCTTTTCTATTCCACCTCCTAGCTTACTGCATAATGATTAATGTCTTAAAGTTGCAAGCAGCCATCCAAGCTACAACAATTGGTCTCTATGCATCCAGGGCAGCCAAAGAAGGAAAAGAGACAGGAAAAGGAGGAGGAAATGGAATTATCTCCACAAGCAAGCCCCACTTTGCCAAAAAATCCCAGAACTGTAGATTGGCTGCTTAACTACTGAACATTTTGATCAGTGATTTTATAGAAGAAACCTGATCAAAATGAGGAAAAGGGAGAAAAATATTTCTGGTTCTCACAGACTCCAGGCTTTACGGGGCCATGAAAGGTGGACGACCTGAAACTAATGTCCTTAGGTAATAATATTTCAATATCAAACAAAAAATATACCCTGATGTCTTCTTAAAACCAATTAATCCTTTAGTCTGCATAGCTAAAAAGGTGTGTTGTAGGCATCATGCTCTTTTAAGATATGGTTATGTGAGATCAAATGGACAACAGCATCTGAAAAGGTTAGATAGGACCCTTGGGGAGCAGAGTTCATATTAACACAGGAAGAACAAGTCAGAAACAGATGGTGAGAATGTCCATGACACTAAAAGAATGTAGCCATGTCACTGAATTGTACTTGTAGAAACTGCTGAATTGGTGTATGTTCTGTGGTGTACATTCTCAGTTACAGCAAAAAGACAACAAATTGCTTCAAAAAGAAGGAAAATGTGAATGACACCAATGTTGCTGAGAGCAGGTGCACAGAAGGTAGTGACAGGGTTTAGGACGCATAAGCTGAGACTATATCACAAGAAAATTAAATCTCAAGTGAAAGGAGGGTAATTAACTTGTCAAGCAGTGAAGAGGTAATTACATTGTCAACACACAGATACATAGTAAAAAATTATAAATTGAAAGTAATACATAATAACACACAAGAGAAAAATTAGGGTAGTGAGAGACACATAGATTTTGACAAGAAAAGGAGTAATTCAGCATTCACGGCAGGATGATGATAATAGAAATAAGGATGTTTGCCTTGATGGAAAGAAAATGAGCTTGGGGAACACTGAGATCACTTTACATGGAGGCATGCCAGTTAACGGGGTAGTTTAAGAACTCAGAAATGCTTTCTCAAATGGGTAACGGATCAGGGTCATAGCTTTCTAGGGCTAACCTAGCTCTCCAGGGACAGGTAGGTTTTCACACAGGAAGAAACAATAAAAAAGTCTGATTAAGATATAAACCAATTCATATTCTGCCATGGAGATAGAGAGAGGCTAAATCAATAACAAAAACAAAAGGCATTATTTTTTAGTAAACTTTCTTTTCTGGGCAAGTTGGAGGATAGTCAGTCTCCAAGAGAGATGATGAGGGCACAACAGCCATGGGTGTTTTATAAACAAAGAAGACCCAGATCATATCATTTAGAACTTTGTGGTCTTTGGAGTTCCTCTCCAGATCACTGCTTAGTCTTCTGACACCATGTCATATTCCAAAATAGTCTTATCTATACAAGATTACTTTTGTGCTTCTCCCAAGTATTTGCAGTTATTTTCTAAAAGGTAATTGTAACAGCATTTGATCTATTTTAGGGTATAGCTTTGTCAGGATTAAATGCTTCACTATTACAGCACTGTAAACAGTTTATTGGGGACTCTGATGGCCTAGTGGTAAGAAACTGTGCTGTGATCCCAATGGCACGGGGTCTGAATCCACCCGCTGCTCTGCGGCTGAAAGATGGGCAATCTCCTTCTGTTGGATTAATTTGACTCTGAAAATCCACTGAAAGGTCAGCCATGGGTTGGTTCTGACTCAATGGTACACAACAACAAAAGCTGATTACCACTTAACCAGCCCTTGAAAAGGTGGAGGGTCAGAGATAGCGAGAAAGACATATATGAAGTGACTGTAACAATGGGTTCAAGCATATCAGAGATGGTTAGGGTGGTGTAGGGGAGGATGAGGTCCAGATCTATTGCTTGTTCGATTGCTTTTATCCACAATCAACTTGATGACACTCAACAACAAAAAATGTGATTGAGTATCTCATGATTTTAGTTGTTAAAATGTATTTGATTACCATGGCATTTCATTTCTGGATGACATAAAGAAAATTGATGCCATTGAGCTGTGGCATTGGAGAAGAGTACTGAACATTTCATGGACGGCCAAGAGAACAAACAAATATATTTTGGAGAAGGTGCAGCTGGAGGGTTCTTTGGAAGCAAGAACAATGAACCATCACCACATTCTTTGGGCATGTTGCTAGGAGGGACTGACTATTTCTTGGAGAAGGACATGATGCTGGGAAGGGTGGAGGGTCGAAGAAGGAGGGGAAGCCCCTCAATCAGGTGGATTGACATGGTGAGTACTGCAATGGGTTCTAGTCTGTCAGGAAGCATGAGGATGGTGCAGGACAGGGCAGGGTTCAGACCTTTTGTTCACACGATCGCTATGAGTTATACTCAATTCAACGGCAACTAACAATAACAATTCCTGCTCATTCAGTTTGCTGGCAAATCCCATCCCATTTTGTTGTAGGAGCAAGAACCTTATTTTCTTTCATGATGGTAGTAAATGGAGAGCTTTCTCCTGTTTTTAGAGGCTGCCTTAACTCAGAACCATTTTCCCTCTTCCTTGATGTACCAATGGCAATTTCATCCTGTTTGCCTTGTACATCTCAGAATTATCTTCCATTATCCACCCCCTAATATCCAGAGCTGAGAAGGAGCCACCATTTTAAGAAATCATGGATTCGTATTGGGCTAACACAAGTATACTATGACCAGATTCCCCCATCTCTGAGTCCATAAACTTATTTATATCTGCAAAGTCCCTTTTGTAATGAAACATATTTACAGGTTCTGGGGAATTAGGACTAGATCATCTACAGAATAGTTGTTGTTAGGTGCTAAATACTGCATACACTATGTATGTATGTACTGAGGTAACTCAGAGTTGCTGTGATGCTGAACACTGTGACACTGATGTGTCAAATGCAATAATAGTTACCCATGGTGGACAGTATTTGGTGGAGCTCCCCAAATAAACAAGCTTGGAAAGAGGAGTGGCATTCACTTCCCTAATAGCTTGCCTAGAGAAACCCTATAAACTTGGAGAAACGATGAAAGTTATACAATTGTTCAGGTCTTTTGTTCACAGGGTCGCTATGAGTTGTCTACGACTCAACGGCATTTAACAACAACATATAAAAATCTTACCTCATTAAAAGAGTCAATTCTGTCAACGGCCTTTTCTGCATCAATTGACAGGATCATGTGGTTCTTCTTTGCTTTGTTAATGTGATGAATTACATCGATTGTTTTCCTTATGTTGAACCACACTTGCATACCTGTTATAAATCCCACTTAGTTATGATGGATTATTTCTTTGATGTATCATTGAATTCTATTAACCAGGATTTTATTCAGTATTTTTGCATCTATGTGCATAAGAGATATTGGCCTATAGTTTTCTATTTTGGTGGTGTCCTTTCCTGGCTTTGGTATCAAGGATATGTTTGCTTCATAGAATGA
>NW_006399758.1:10653912-10671575 GCF_000299155.1 Elephantulus edwardii | reverse complement strand
CCACTGTGGAAGGTGGTATGGCGCTTTCTCAAAAAGTTGTAAATAGAGATACCATTTGACCCAGCAATTCCACTACTGGGAATATACCCCAAAGAAACCATACTGACATCCAAGCAGATATATCCACACCCATGTTTATCATGGCTCTGTTCACAATAGCAAGAAGTTGGAAACAACCCAGGTGCCCATCAACAAACGAATGGATAGAGAAGTTGTGGAATGTTCACACAATGGAATACTACGCTGCATTGAAAAACAAGGAACTCATGCAATATTATTCAAAATGGGTGTGCCTGGAGGACATTATGCTGAGTGAAATATCTCAGTTACAAAAGGACAATTATTGCATGGTGCCACTGCTGTAAAATGGGACTAATCTCAGGGCTGGGGTAAGACTGAGAAAAACTGGATAGATTGTGTATACTGCACTGAAACAGATGAGGGAGTGAATAATTTAAAAGCAATATGATAGGGTATTATGGTTATCACAAGAGTCCACAATTAAGGTTGCATAGTGGAATGTACTTGGGGTGGTGGGAAGGGTGCGGGGGGATTGTGTACCAGGGAGGGAGTCTTTCTTTTACTTTTGAAAGAGAGGAGCGAACTGGGGTGGGGGGGGAGGACTGGGCGGGGATAGAAGTGCAGCAATGAATGAATGGAAATCCAAAATCTCTGTAAATGCTCATTAAAATTATTTTTAAAAGAAGATGGAAAGAATAAACTTCAATAACTTACAAATTAACATAGAAAAAAAGACAATTATTTTTTTTTAACAATACCCAGAGCGGTTGAATTTGAGTTCACATGTTGGAAAGAATACATGATAGCTAAGTAGGTAAGAGAATATTAGTATATACCTCACAGAACTTTCCACACCATTAAGTATAAGCCTTGGTCTCTCCAGAACATGTTTTATTAAAAATCACATTTTCAAAAAATTTTCAATGAATAGTGGCATAATCTTAAGTCTGCCGTATGTCTTTTTTTTCTATATTTTATTAATTTTCATAAACATTTACAGAGATTTTGGGTTTCCATTCATTCATTGTTGCACTATTTTCTCTACCCTCCTCCCAGTTTGTTCTTGTCCAAATGCCACAGTGCTTGTCAAAGCCGTATGTCTTTTGATCTGTCCAAATATGAAGTACTTAAAGTTATACTCTTAAGCAATGAATCAGAACCAATTGGCTTACCAGTGGATTTTTGGGGGGTTGTAAACAACATGGGAGGAGAATGCTTGTGTTTCTCCTGGAGGGCAGCTGGTGGGTTCAAAAGGGCAGAGAGGTGCACGGCAACATCCCACAGACCACACCACCAGAGTTCCCCTCAAAGTTGTTCTTGTATACTGAGCCGACCCAAAACTGACCCTCCAGCAGGTTCTCAGAAGCAGTAAATTGCATCGGAGGAGACTGTCAAGCTTTCTCCTGCAGAGCAGCTGGTGGAATCAAACCATGTACCTCTGTGTTGGCTGTGCAGTTTGAAAATTAAGGGATCCTTGACTCAGGCCAAGATCTTTTTAATCACTTCTTATGCATCTGAAAGGTGGACAAAAGTAAGGATGACATAAAAATAATTGAAGCCTTTGAGTTGTGGTGTTGAAGACGGATGCTGACTATCCCACAAACTGCCAAAAGAATCAATGAGATTTGTCTTAAAGAAAGTGCAACCAGAGTGCTCCTTGAAAGCAAGGATGGCAAAGTTTCCTCTCTCCTCCTTTGGACATGTTGCTAGGAGAGGCTATTCCTTGGAAAGGAATATTATAATTGGAGAGGTGGAAGGTCAGTGAGAGATAGGAAGACCCCAATGAGATGGACTGATACGGTAGCTGCAGCGATGGGCTCAAATGTGTGTGTCAAAGACTATTAGGATAACACAGAATAGGAAAGGATTCAGGTCTGCTGTTTATGGGGTTGCCATGAGACATTGTTGTATTGACCTGACAGCAACTAATAATAACAACATCAAAAGCCACCAGAGCTCCAATAAAGTTAAAGTTCTTACTTAAAAGAAGTTGTCATCAGGTTGATTCCAAATTATGGTGCCCTCGCCGTCAGAGTAGGGGTTTCAACAGCTGATATTTTGAAGCATATCCTCTGATATTTCTTTGAAAGTACCTTCGGCTAGATTCAAACCTCCATACCTTTCAGTGAGAAGCCATGTACATGAACCATTTGCATCATTCAAGGGCTTCCTAGTTGCCATTGTTGTTGTTATTAGGTGCACTTGTGTTTACCATGACTGATGGCAACCCTATGAAAACCATCTCTCCCTTGCCCTAGTTTGTGTCATCTACATAACTGACATCTGATATAGTTGAACCCATTGTTATAACCACTGTACCAATCCATCTAATTGAGGGTCTTCTTCTCTTCTGCCATCCTTCCCCCTGTTCAAGTATGTTCTTTTCCAAGGGCTGGTCCCTACTAGCCACGTAACAAAAATATGTGAGCTAAAGCTTCACCATCCTTGCCTCAAAGAAGTACCCTGTCTCCTTTTTAACCAAGACAAATTTGTTTGTTCTTGTGGTAGCTTATCGGATAGTCAGTAGTTTTTACCAACATCCCAAGTAAAAGACATCCATTCTTCTGTCATCATTGTACACGTTCCAACTTTCCAATGCATTACAAGTGAGGGAAAAGGCCATGGCTTGAATCAGATGCATTTTAATCTTTAAACTGGCATTATTGCTTGTTAGCACCTTAGAGAAGTCCTCGATAGCAGATTTACCCAAAAGAAAAGACTTAATCAAAAGTCTTTTAATTTCTTGACTGCTGGTTCCACAGGTGCTGATTTTGGATCTAAATAGTTTAAACAGTTGGCAACTTCAAAGTTCTCTCCAACAACCCTTATGTTGTGTATTGGCCCGGCGGTAGGTTTCTTAATGTTGAGATGCAGTTATATTGAAAGCTGTACACTTTGATCTACTGTAGGAAGTGTTTTAAGTTGTCTTTGCTTTTGAAAGCTTTTCTGTCATCAAGCAAGTTGCAATTCCATTTATACTTGAGAGTTAACAAGTAAACAAAATTTAGTAATAATAAAGTCCTGGAAGGTTAACACAGTATGTGTAACCATATAAAACATAATTTTGCACATTATTAAAATGACACTTTGCCTTTTCTTTGCTAAGCAAATGTAACTGCAGAATCAGAGATAGCAAATATAAGATAGCAAATATAACCACACTGCGGTTAGGGAGTTTGGTGACCTAGGAGCAAGAGGCTGCATTGCAATCCAAAAGACACATGGTTCGAGGCCACCAGCTGCTCCATGGGAGAAGGTTTGGCAATCTCCTCCCATGCAATTAAATGCTTTCAGAAATGTGTCAGAGAGCTATGGGTCAGCTCCAATTTGATGGTACATACAAGAATAACACAATGCTGTTGATAACTACACTTCCCCTCCTCCCTTTCTAAGATTTTCCTCCAATGGACTTTGACTAAATTATATCGTCTGCTTTCCCAGCACCATTTCTTCTGTGCACAAGCTGAGGTAGGAATTCTTCTCAGACATGAGTTGTATATAAATATTATCATCAGTGCCACCTACTGTTACAATTCTGCATGTGCCCAAGTTTCCTAAGCAACACCATTCCATGACATTTTGCATACGGTTTTTATGGAAATACATTGAAAAAAGCCAAATCCTTAAAAATACAAAAGCCTGTCTAAATAGCATAGCTTAAATACATCAATTAAAACATGCTGAATTGTGCCCAGTAAAATAAAGACAAAGAATCTATTTTTTAAATAATTTAATTTGATAGTATTTATATATCAAGAAAATATGGCACTTTCATAGGAAAGAATATTTAGGTTCAATGTCATAAAAATCTTATAATGGCTCAAATGACTTTAAGTAGACAAGTTAGTTCCCTTTTTACCACATCTTTTTTTCCTGTATATCCTATTTTATTTCACTCTACCTTCAAAAATACCTTCATAAAGCACAGATATAATCTTTTGAGGATCTCATTTCAGATCTATTTAAATGTCCCTAATGACTATTGTTTTTATATGCCATCAAGCTGCTTACAATTCATAGCCACCCTATGCATAATAGTTTAACAGTTTAAAAATCTCCCCTATCGACAAATACTGCAAGCTGCCACTGTAGTAAAACAGGACTGACATCAGCATTGGGGGGGAAACTCAGAAAGATGGGTTAAATAATGTATACTACATTGAAATGGATGAGGGAGAAAACTCTTTCAAAGAGATATGTGATTAGGCATTATTGTCATGATAGGAGTCCAGAACGAAGGCTGCATGGTGTATTGGACCTGGGGAGAGGGATTGTAAAACAATGAAAGAATTGTACTTTTCAAAGAGAAGAGTGTACTGGGTGAGGGGTGGGCAGGGAGAAAAGTGCAACAATGAATGAATGGAAATCCAAAACTCTCTGTAAATGTTCATTAAAAGTAATAATAAAAAAATTGAAAAAAACCCCTCCCCTATCCTGAGCCAATCTCCCTGTCTGCAACACATCTGCCCCTGTTACCTCAGTTATTGTGTCAATTCATCTCATCCAGAGTCATCTTCTCCTATGCTGTCCCTACACCATTCCAAGCATGATGTCCTTCTCTAAGGACAGGACTTTCCTGGAAACATGTCCAAAGTATGTGAAATAGCTTCAAAATTCTTGCCTCCAGATGAGAAGTCGGTTTCATCCTCATCAGAATAGACATGTTTGTTCTCTTGGCAGACCATGGTATGTTCAATGCTCTTTTCCAGCACCACAAATCAAAGACAGCAATTCTTCTATCATCCTTATTCACTATCCAGCTCTATGATGCATAACAAGTAATTCTGAAGACCACGGCCTGGATCAGGCATACCTTATTCTCTAGAATGTTATCTTTGTACTTCAGCACTCTGGAGAGGTGTCTGAAAGCAGATTTTCCTAATTCAATTCATCTTTCAATTTCTTGGTTACTGGTTCCAAGAGTGTTGATTGTGGATCCAAGTAAACTGAAATTGCTGACACTCTAAGTCCCTTCTACATATATCATGGTGCTGCCAATTGGCTTAGTGGTGAGAATCTTTGTTTTCTTGATGTTGAATATCAATCTATATTGAAGGTTACAGTCCTTAACCTTCTGCAACAGATGCTTCAGGTCCTCCTCAGTTTCACTCAGCAAGGTTGGATTATCTGTATATGCAAGTTGTTGATGAGTTTTCCTCCAATTCTGATGCCATATTCCTCCTCATAAAGACCAGGTTTCTGAATGATCTGTTCTGCATATAGATTGAAAAGATATGGAGACAGGACACATCCTTGATGCACTCCTTTCCTGATTTTGAACCATGCAGTGTTTTCTTGGACCTCCTGGTCTAAGATTAGCATGAGCACAATCAGATGTTCTGGGATTCCCATTCTTCTCAAGGTTAGCCACAATTTGTTGTGATTCACGCAGTCAAATGCCTTTGGGGAGTCAATGAAACACAGATAACATTCTTCTGCTACTCTCTGCTTTCAGCCAAGATCTATTTGACATTGGCAATGATGTCCTTAGTGCCATGGCCTCTTCTTTTTTTTTCTTTTAATTTTATTAGTATTAATGAACATTTACAGGGATTTTGGGTTTTCATTCCTTCATTGCTGTACCATTCTCTCTACCCTCTTCCCCAGTTTGTTCTTCTTCCCCCACCCTCTGAATGTCTGTTTTAATTGTCCAATTGACCATGGCCTCTTCTAAACCCAGCTTGTATTTCTAGCAGTTCTCTGTTTCAGTAATTTTTTGAGATATCACTAATATCAGTGATATTACTTAATAATTTTCACCCTCTGTTGGATCATCCCTTTTGGATATAGGAATAAACACGGATCTCTTCCAGTCAGCAGTTCCTATACATTGTTTTTCACACTGGATCTTCCCCCCTTCCTTTGCCCACCCCTTTCCTCCACCTACCAAATTGTGTGACCTTATGATTAAGCCCCCTTCCCCATACTCCCACGTCCCTGACCATCCTCACCCCACTGGTCCCCCCTCCCCTCCTTGGATCCTTGTGCTCATTCTACAATAATGGTCTTACACAGTATTTGTCTTTATAAGACGGAATTAGTTCACTTAGCATAATGCTTTCCCTCCCATGTCCCTCTCAAGTTAGACAGTAGTTGTTTTTTTTTTTTTTTAAAACATGCTCCTGTGCGTTACATAGTATTGTTTTAAAAACAAATTTTCCTTCTTTTTTCTTTGGTTGCACATTTTCTTCCTCCTCACCCTTCTCCCTCCCCCAGCCAACACAACCATGTACCTACCCACTGCTCCAGACTGTTGTAATATGTATAATGCCTAATCATATATTCCTTTCAGACAGTTCTTTTTCTCACCTGTTCTATTGCAATGTTCATTAACTCTTCACTCTTTTCTCATTCTCTGCCCACTCCACCGCTGTGTCTTATTTTATAATAGCAGTTGTTCTTTTGTGACTGAGAGATTTCACTCAGCATAATGTCCTCCAAGTTCCTTCATGTTGTATAATGATTTATAAGTTCATTATTTTTTAATGCCGTATAATATTCCACTGTATGAATATACCATAGTTTTTCTATCCATTCATGTGTTGTTGGGCATTTGGGTTGCTTCCATCTCTTTGCTATTGTGAATAACACTGTTACTAATTCTTTAAGTAAGTATTATCTTCAATGTCAGCTCCTCTCTCAAACATTCTCAACATCTCCAGCCTGTCATCTCTTACAATATGCCAACACTTTGTACATCCTTTTACTGTATTTTATATACATATAAATACAAGAAACTCATATAAAATAGCTGTGCAACGCAGGGAGCCTTGGTTACTTAGTGAGTCGGGCTTGTGCTGCTAATACAAAGGTGCATTTCTGTACTGGTTCAAACCCAACATTGGCTCCTTGGGAGAAAGATGGACCATCTCCTCTCCTTTGATTTATGGCCTCTGAAAACCTTCTGGAGGGTCAGCAACAAGTTGGCTGAGTGCAAAGTAGAGAGAGGCCTATTTGTGCACATAGCTCGTCAAGAATAACACAAATAATCTATTGGGTTTCATAAATTGATGGTGGCTGTTGAAACAATTCTCCAAAAATGTAGACAGTAGCAGCTGGGCTTCCAGTTTTGGAGCTTGCTCAATGACTGGAGGTACAATTGTCCAACTTGTTTTGAAGAAGGTTATAGAAGTTTTCTAGTACATCCAATGGGGGTGCAAGAATAGCAAATTTTTATCTAGTGTATAACTGAAAGTTAGCTGGAAAATAATGACATTTATGTCTACATTAAAAAACTTAACCAAACAAACATTGTGCGCTTCAAGATCCTGTTAGCAAACAACAGGCTGTTCAAAACAAGTTAGCACACAGGTCAAGAAAACTACTACACTTGACAAAATGTTCATGCTTATAGAGGTGGCTGTTTAGGGATTTCTGTGAGTACACCACTGCTTCACAGAAACCACAACCATTAAGGATATTGAAGATAATATTGATGAGTTCAAGGCTAGAAGAATTTCAAACCTTGAACCAAATAGTGCTGTGTCTCTCGTGAGTCATTTGAAGGTTTTACCTCTTAGAATGCACTGCATACAGGACCTGACCTTGGTGTGAAAACAGGCCTTTGATTACTATTCAACTGCTCATGTGCCACTGGAAAAAGAAAATGGGAGCTCCAGTAAAAGACAGAGCTTTATAGTGACCCTGGGAGATGGCCTGAGCTTGTAATACCCAACTATAGTCAGATCTGTGTTTTTTTTTTTTCATATTCCTAGTTCCTGGCTCCTCTGTCAACCTTACCACGGTTATTATTTCTTGGTTGGAGCTTTCAGTTAAACCAGTATCTCCACAGAGAGATTTCCAGTTACACTCACTGCCATCAAGTCAAAACGTGATCTTTTGGCTTACAGTTGACAAATAACCTTAAGCTATCACTCACTTACTGTGGTGTGGTCCTGATGTGCATAACTATATCGTGCAGCTCATACCACATGTGGCTTTCTTTTTAAAAATATTTTTTTAATTTTATTATTATTTTTTTTGGTGTCAAATCGGATTTAACTGGTACAGGAGGAGATTGTCCCTCCTTCTCCAGCACAGCATCTGGTGGATTTGAACTGCGTACCTCTGGGATTGCAGGGCAGCCTTTTGCCATTAGGCCACCAGAGCTCCCTTCACACATGGCTTTCTGAAGTGGTCTGTTCCATGTTTATTAAAATGGGTATATATATAAGCATAGATGCTAGAGAAGGTAAATTATTATACAGATTTTCAGTTCTTGCTTACTGTTCCTTAAGTCTGTGAATCATAGGCAGGTGTTATCTCTGGAGACCAGGCAACAGAAAGAGTGAGGTGGAGTTTTGCTGAAATATCTACTAAATAGTCTAGAGACAGTCAGAGCACATCTAAGCAAAAACCTTTTTTTGCTCTCTAATTTATTGCAATAATGGGCTTGAACATGACAGAGATTGTGAAGATGATACAAGAAAGGGCAAGTCTTCGATCTATTATTAATAGAATTTGAGTGACAGTTAACGCAACAATATCTCACAACAACAATCAATTGATTAGATTACATTGTGGAAAGTAATTACATTACAGAAGGTCATCTGCTTTACCTTCAACATTTAGAGGTTAGGTAAGGAAGAGGAATCCCTGGAGGAGACAGAAATGATAAAGAAAGTGAGTAAAGACTTATGTTAGGACTAGGGAAATAGAGAGGCATGTGTGTGTGTGTGTGTGTGTGTGTGTGTGTATTCTTGAAAATGTCTGGAGTTTAGTCAATGAAACGTCATTGACTTTATTAAGAAGAATGCTTCTAGAATCATGAAAGAATGGCTGTTCAGCTGGAATGACCATGTTGGCTTCTTTGGGACAAAGAATAACTGAAAGGAAGGAGGAAAGAATGTTCAGATATGATCCAGAAGGGACAATAAATCAACGAACATGTACTTCCTATTAAATAGAAAGATGGTCGCCATAGCACATGAGATTATCCCTTGTTAACCACACATATTTTCACTGTATTCTTAAATTCTTTATTTACAGATTTATTTTACAAATATCTACTGAGTTTTGGACAATTTTCTATGTTTCAGGTCAAATGAACTCACTGTCACAGAATCTGACCAAACAATTGAAATTAACAAGCAACTTGTGGAAAATCTTTAAAAGAGGACACCATCCATCTTTCTCTAGTGGAATGACTAGTGGATTTAAACTAATGACTTTTTGATTAGCAAACTGGTATAAAATTACTCTGCTCTACCAGGTATCCTTGGGTAATGATGGTAAACAGGGCATATCCTGCCCTCATGGATACTATATTATATTCCAAATAATTATTTAAAATTTAGAATCATTACCTAACTTGTGGAATGTAATCAATATCACTGAACTGTAGATGTTGAAATTGCTAAATTAGTGTATGTTCTATGCTGTATACCCTCAATAATAACAAAATCAGTAAAAAAAATTTAAAAGTAAGCTTATCCTTGATCTGTTTGCTCATTATATGAATAAAGGTACCAAAAAAGGAACGCTGGGGGAGATTCAATTACTTACTTATTGTGTTTCACCTAACATAGTCTCCACGTGTCCATATTCCACTAAGGACATCTTTCTAAGGTCTGCATACCCATAATTTCTAAGTGCATTCATTTTTCCTGACCTTCCTTCTGTAGCAGATGTCTACAGTTATTTATAAGCTGAGACTCACTTCTAAATTGTTGTCTGCCTTAATAGCACAGACAATTGTGACAGTTCCATAAGGCTTCTGCTGGTTTTAATTAAGCACTTTAAATGTCTAAGATAGGACCAAGTTTGGATTTGTCTTTTTTGAGACAGTTACATTTTTCCATATTATAAGTAACCAGAAGAATATATGTTTAATCATAAATCCATTCTGTTTTCAAATGCCCGTATCCTTATTTTGTGATGAAGATAATTTGTTATTCTTGACAATTTCTCTCTTGACCTACAGCTAATACTAGTGAGAGATGATTTTCAATAATTTTTGAAACAGACTCTTTCTTGAAAGAAGATACAGTTTGCTTGGAAATGATTTAATAAATACTCCTTTGGAAATTTAAGTACTTACTACTTTATTTCTTGAGCATTCACTGTGGACAAAGCACTATGTGAGGTGATGGAGTAACAAAGCTGAACAATGTCTCTGTATCCAAGGAAGTGATAGTTTAGTATGGAAGAGAAACACAAGTTTCTGTCCATACAATACAGGAAAAAAAATTACACACACACACACACACACACACAGGAATTGAGACCAGTTACCCAGCTCAGGGTACATTTGAGACATCCTTGATGTTAATTTTGTTCTTGGAAATCCTCTGAAGGAAAATTTGTGAAGCTCACTGGTAGCTCTAAATCTCTCAACTCACATATTTCTGTATTTATTAAACAAATAATGGTAATTGCATGTACCTCTTCTCGGTTAACACATTCAACAACAGCCTGTGCAGCATGAATGAACTGAAATGGATATCAAGGTTTAGAGGTACCAAACTTGCTCCAAGTCAAGCAGCTGCTCACTAGAAGCACTGGGACTGGATCCAAGTGTGGAGGTGTCCCATCCTCCAAAATACTGAGGTGGCAGCTCTTTCTTGGCTGTGAAGCTTTAAATACCTTTCTATTCATATCATTCCAGAAATTTCTTAATAGCTCAATACCAGCTGAAAATTATTCACATGTTCTTATCAGCATTTTGTCCATTAGGTATACATTGTTCTACATGATTTAAAAAATGCAATGATAATTTTTTCACTAGATCTATTGAAGATGCTTTTTCATGAGGCTTTAGTAAGAGATTAATTCATCTATTATCTTCAATAGTGTTTTCTGGATATGCTTAATTTTATATCTGACTTTATTAAAAGTACAGTAGAAGAAGTTCAAAATTTACACAAATAGAAACACGTACAAGAAGCTTTGAAATGATTAATGTGTACAAACTCGTAAGAACTATGCTATGAATAGAATAGTACTACATGCTTTCAATTTTGCATGATTAATTTGAATAGATATAAAAGAATATATGCTGTTAAATTATAATGAAAATATTGTATAATTATACTGTAAGTAATAAGTTACTATGCCATATATTATTATAATATATTAACACAGTATATATTTAGATAGTGTATAATTATAAACAGATATTTAGATAGTTTGTTTTGGCATTTGGTAGAAAGAACATAATGCATTTTGATGGCATTCATAATGAACCACATTCGTTATTACAAGACCCAAAATAAACTAATGGCATTGTTTCACAATGCCACTCCAGTCATTACTTCGTTTTCAAGTAACAATATGGTCCCATCTGTTTCAATCTTTCTCTTCCTTTCCTCCTTCCTGGCCTTTGCCACAGCTTCCTTTCTGCTTCTGTAGTTATGGAACTGTCCCTTTTCAGAGAGAACAGAACAAAGCAGTACACTAGTGTCCTTCTCTAGCAAAACACTTTAAAATTCCCATTTCTAGGCGAGCTCTGGTGGCCTAGTGGCAGGAAACTGCACTGCAATCCCAGAGATGTGCGGTTCAAATCCACCAGATGCTCTGCTGAAGAAGGAGGAACAACTGCCTCCTGTACCAGTCAGATCCAATTTGACGGTACACACATAAAATAAAATAAAATTAAAAAAAAAAGGATTTATCTAATAGCAGCTAGGAATTCTTCTTAGCCAAATAAAAACAAACAAAATGTAAAGACTTAAATCACAGTTAATTCCAACTGACCAAAATGAATCTATATATGATGCAAATTCTTAAGAGGAGTGCATGTCTGCACTTTAATCCACTCCCTGGTTTTAATGACCCAAAAGACAGAATATGCCTTAGCAGTCTTTTAATTATAATAATACTTGTTTGGTATTTTATTTCATTTTCAGATGATATCATCACTTAAGTACATTACCTTTCTTCTGCCCTCTTCCTTCCGATCAAAAGCACACTGTTGTTTGCATTGTTCACAAGTCTGAGGTGGTCCATATTTTTTCTCTGAATTTGTGCAACGCTGACATTTGGTGCCAATAAATGCTGCAATTATGTTACAGTATTGACAAGGTTTTGGCTGAAAAACATAAGTTTTCTTTGAGATTTAGAAAAATTCTAGAAACATTTCATAAAATATGCCTAGAATTAGTTATATTGCTGAGATTAATTAATTAGTAAGTTTAAAAATGTTTTTGTGTCAACCACGCTACAGTCAATATTTAAAAGCATTTGACATATTTCTAGTTATTCAATAAAGTCAAATACTATACGGTAATGGACAATATATATTCAATGTTAACTAACATACGGCTTGATTCTCTTTGAAATCCCAAAGAAAATTCAGATTTTATAGAGCCTAAAAGCCAGAAAACTCTTGACGAATGCTTGTAATGTATACATTACAAAAGAGGCACAAAAGAGAAACTGTACTAGGACAGACATTACTTTTATGAACAAACACGAATTATTCCATCTAAAAGTTCTTAAAAAGTAGTGAAAGTGTATTTCAAACTTCATTCAAGTTCTCTACTACTAGTTTTCTACCTTTGATTATTGGGGAGAATAACTTGATAAACTTTCTAAAATTCATTAAATGTAAAACAAATGCATAATTTGACTGTTTCCAAATTCTGAAAGATCCTCATGAGGATTTTTATAGAAAATTTCATTAAATATGTGGGCAAGTTGAAATATTTAAAAACATAGCAACATTTCTAGTCTATCTTTGTGGAAAACAATAATGACTAAAGTAAAATAGAATACATACTTACTGTGCCAAACTGCTTCACATTTTGAGCACACTTCTTACAAATTGTGTTAGTTTTGCTGAAAAGGAAAATTTACAAAAATGATCAAGTTTATGTAGTTTTCTAATTTATCACAATGCTGAGCTAAAGCAAATGGAAGAATTAGTACTTAAAATTACTCTAATAGGGACTAAGGGATTTTTTTTTAAGCTATAAAGAATCTTTTTAGGGTTGTATAACCAAACTTTATTTCCCTAGGGAGTTCTGGTAGCAATGTCTCTAACAAGTTTTGCTGTTAAGCCAAATTTATTTCTCTTCCAACTATTTTTATGTTTTCATGTGCATTTCTTATAAAAGAAACAAAGCAAAAACTTTTACACTTCCAAAGTCTTTACATAGCATAACTTTATCAGTATCTACCTAAAATTTCCACTAGACTATTTCTACTACCATCAAGTCCATGCCTACTTGTGGAATTGCCGTCTTTTTAGCTAATTCCTGGAGTGGGCTCTTAAGGTAGAATCACCCTATTAAAATGTATGGGCTGGTTAACAGTCAAAGGCAAAGAAATCAAACTCATTGTTGAGTCAAAACTGACTCATACTTGGTTTTTAGAGGTCGTAAATTGAACAGCAGATTGCCTATCTTTCTCCCTCAGAGTCTCAGGTAGATTCAAACATCCAGACAGGCACCAACAATGGGTTAACAGCAGCACAACTCCCTGCCAACTAAGACATAGGTGCTCCCTGCTAGATTTCAATACTACCCTACCTAGAAGGTAGGCTAACACTGTAAACATTTCTTTAGTCACATCAACAGTAATGTTTTACCATTCTTAAAAGAAGTGAGTAGTTTTTAAAATTTGCATATCAGCTAGCAAGACTGTATATTTTCTATCAATAGGTAATTACTGTTTATTTCTTCACAAACTGAAATTTAATTGTAAAACCCCATTGTATTTTGTCAACATTCTCACCTTGTATAGGTTTATAACTTTAACTTAGGAAGCTAAACCTTTTTTAAAAAAATACTTTTATTATAAATAACAGGTGATCCCCAAGTGTTCCTCTGAGACAATGCTTTGTCTGTAACAATCAAGCCTGTTCAAGTATACAAACCTCTCTTGTTGAAATTCTGATCTGCAGTATGTACATTTTACAATGGGATGTGCAATCCGACATTCCTGAAACGAAACAATACATTAGTAAGGATCTAACTTAAAAGTCCTCAGTCTCACTTTTTTGAAGGAAAATTATTACATAACCTAGTCAGAGGTCTTGAACATCAGTAAAACCTGTTTCCTAAGGAAGACAATTGAATGATTTCTCATCTAAATGACCAATTATAATATAAATCTTACTGGAAGGCATAGGTGTCTTTGTCTTTATTAGATGTGGAGGGTATGTTACATATAAATTGAGAGCGCTGTCAGGGTCGATTTCAAGGACTAGCTAAATGTGAAATTACTTATTCTTTTGCACCGTTGCTCAGAGATAGCATTCTCGCATCTGTGACATGGAAGGTGCTCCAAATCATAGAGCATTCTGTTCCCTGGACTTTTCTGGACACGGAAGAAAGATGCCTTCAGCTTTAGGGCTTCAGGTTCCTAGTAAGAAAAGTGCAAAATCTGTCCCTTGCCTCTTGGTGGAAGGCGAGGACGGACCAGGTAGAAAATCGAGATGAAAACATCTCCACTCCACCCTAGGGTCTCTGCGGCATAGACAGGTGGCTGCTCTCCTCAGCCCATTCCAGACCCAGGACGCTGCTGGCGTCGACCCTGTCCTGGGCCGCTTGGATGAAGGCAAGATTCTGTATTCCTCTTAAGGATCTTTTCCAGCTGAAGCTCCAGCCCTTAGATAAAGGGGTCCTCCGTTGGGGAAGCAAGGACTACAGACCCACAAATTCCCGAGGCGCCGGCAAAGAGTGGAGCTACAGTGCAGCGGACACCAAGCCCCAAGGGCTACAGCCGAGGGTAAACCCGCCCGCCCGCCGCCGAGCGCCCACGGACCTTGCAGAGCTGCTGTCCCTGGGAGAGCTCCTCGAAGGGATAGCGCTGGGTACACTTGGTGCAGGCATACAGGGCCGAGGCCGCCATCCTGCTCCTCAGTCTCCTCCTCTGCCGCCGCCCGCTGCGAGGCGGAGCCCTACGGTGGGGACTGAGCCGCCGCCGCCGCCGCCTGGGCCGCAGGCCCCTCCTCCTCCCCCTCCCTCTGGCTCGCGCCCACCAGGGCCTCGCCGAGAGCCCCAGGCCCCGCGCTCGACGCCGTCGTCTCCCTCCGCCTCCACTTCCGCCCAGCCCACCCGGCGACACAGCCCTCGGCCCTCCGCTTAGGCTCCGATAGAGGCGGAGGGAGACGAAACGGATAGTTCGAGGCAATTTAGCTGTGCGGCAACAGATCCGCTTCCTTCTCGGCCTCTCTTCGCCGCCCCCGATTGGCTGCGGTGGCTATTGCGTCACTCGAGCGCTTCTCACAAGCCCTAACCCGAGCTACGTCTGGAGCGCCCACAAAGGGAGGAAGTCGTTAGCCAATAACCACCCGAACCTCTGGGCGCGCGAAATCCGCTTTCAATCCGTTCCGCCCAAAGGCCGTACTCGCAGCTATGTCTCGGGTCTGAGAGTTCCACAGGCTAACTGGGTAAGGGGTCGCGAAAAGCTCCCTGTTTCTTTCCTTTGACTTTTATTGGATCGGATCAGTAAGCTTCTCCTGAGTCCTTATCCGCCAAACGGTAAGCGTGTCACCTGGAACAGCATCCCCAAGACAAGTTTACACATTTTTCCGACGTTTAACCCAAAGGAACTGATGGGTTTCACACTCGTCTTTATCCTATTTCATTCATTCTGTTTAATCGTCTCTGGAGACAACTCGTCTAGATCTTTTCCTCGACAAGGCTCGCTTCTGAGCAGAAACTAAAGGAGTTTGGTTAGTAGCCGGCGATGCTACGAGTGCCCGAAGGTCTGCCTTACGCGCTACCTTGTGACGTCACCGGGGGAAGGGGCGGGTCTCTCCTGCTACTGGAAGCGTCCGCTTTCTTGATTGGCTAGTCAAGACATCCGTCAGGACGTGTTACCCTTTCGGCGTGCGCTCTGGTGGTGTGCTTGCCTGTGGGGTGTTTGGCAGGGATTTTGATACCCGGCACCAGTTTTCCCGCCCCTTCCATCAGGCCCCGACTTGAGTTCGCCCCTGGTGGGTGACTTGAATCTTCAAGAAGACCACAAAAACCCCGACCGCCTGAGGACTGCAGGGGCTTGCTGGGCAGGCTGAAAGATGGCGGCAGCGTCGGTCCCTGCGACTTCGGGTTCTCAGTTCACGGTAAGAAGTGGTTGGCATTCGGATGGGGGGTTTAGGTCGGCCCAGGCTTCTCTTGTCCTTGTTTTCAGGGCGCCTACTTTCCGGTTTGTCCTCGAGGACTGAATTGGGGCGCCAGGGTCGTTCGGTTCTGTCCCAGCTTCCATTGATCCACAGTGATGTCTTGGGCCCTTTGCCACAAGCATGACCGGTCTCTGTTCACTCTTCGCGCTAATAGCCAAGATTTCTCAACATTTCCACGTCTGGTCTGGAGTGACTGTCCCCCGCTCCTGGGTCCCCGAAAGCTTCTAGCGCCTTTGGTCACGTGGGTGTAACGGCCCCTTTTGCAAACTCGCCCGGCCCCTATAGGCTGGCCGGTCTGTTCACTAGAAGCTGTCGCCAAGGACTGCATTGCTTCTCCAGTGCACGCTAGTCGTTGCTGTGCGCTTTCCATTGCTTGCATAGCTTCCATCCTCCTAACTTTGTTCTTTCATCTTCATAGCCAGAGCGTGCGCTTCCCAGCTTCCACCTCGTTCCCGGGCTGCATCGTGGAAGTGCCGTTTGTCACGTGCCTTTCTGTTGTGGCTATGTCTTGTTTTCTGTCTTGTTAGCTGGAGACTGGTGGCACGCGAAGCCAGTCGATCGATTTTGCCTCCACATCGGGCTGCCGGCTCAGTTACTAACTTTTGTCAAATTGGACGCTACAATGCCTAGTATAACTTAACCAAAAACAGCCCCTTAAACTCATTGTTTGGAGTGGATTCCGACTGAGCAATCCTCCGTGTGCACTTTCTAAGGGTAAAAATTAATATAGCAGGAATTTTGTTGGCAGCTCCAAATATGGCCACTAGGATTTTTTTTTTTTTTTACAGCGTGTTAAGTGACACCGTATATAAATACCGTAGCCTTCTAGGCAGTAGTGGGTTAAGCCTTTGGCCGCCTAGTATTTAGAACCCACATTTATTATGGACTGCCAAGAGAACAGGTATGTGTTAGAGAACAAGCAACCGGAGTACTCCTAGCCTTTTCTCACATAAGTCAGGCATGCTGCTGAGGAGGAGGCTGTCCTTGAAAAAAGACAAAGTGTTTGGAAAGGTGCAGGGTCAGCAAAAGAGTGGAAGACCCTCAGGGAGTTGGATTATCTGTTATTCTAAGGATGGTCCTGAATAGGGCAAGGTTCAGATCTGTTCATAGGTTCTGTCTGAGTTGTACTCCACTGAACAGCACAAATACATCCTCTGGTGGCTTAGTGGTAAGGAGTTGCACTGCCAACCCAAAGGCAAACAGTTCAAATCCACCAGCTGCTCTTCAAGAGAAAGAATAGCAGCCTTCTGTGCAATTTACAGCCTCTGAAAATCTGCTGGAGGGTCAGTTGTCAACTCGATAGTACATAAAGCAATTGTTCCCTTGAAAAATTAATAGATATTGGTTATTCCAGGATGGATTTGTGACACTGTCTTTAAAGAAAGGAGACCACCTCATATTCTTCCAAGATGTAGCTAGTTGCTTCAGATGGCCAGCCTTCCATTTTGCAGCCCAATACTTATCCTCCACAAGGGCTTTGTGTAACTTTGCTGAGTACTCAAAGAGTGTTAAAAAAACCCTTTATGTTTTATTGTGCTCAACTCAGCTTTAAGTGGGTTCTAATTGTCAAGAC
>NW_006399758.1:10587408-10653812 GCF_000299155.1 Elephantulus edwardii | reverse complement strand
ATATAAATAACTCTCTTATTGGGTGTAATGAAAATGGCATTAACTCATTTTCCCAGGCCATAAACATTAATACTGGGTTCAATCACTGCTTCCAAGACCACGGTATTGTAATATAAGGGCACAATTTGGACTGGAAAGTAGCTAGTTTTGAGCTTTAGTGCCTTTGGGTAATTTATGTAACTTCTTTCTGTAGAAAGTGCTATGTTCTAGGCAATCACATCTATTATTTTGACTTTAACTATCACCTCTATGTTAATGACTCTAGTCTTTTAGACGCCATGCCAGTCCTTCAAATCCAATTTGATTCAGTCCTTCTCTTCTATCCCTTCCCAGTCCCAATCCTGAAGGAATTGCTTTTCTAGCTTCCTCACTGCATACACATTCACTATTCATCTACACACAGATATGCAAAAAAGAAAAAAAGTAAAAGGTTAAAGGAAAATTACATAAGACTATATAGCATGTTACAATGAAGATATATAAGAGAGTAGAAAGAAAAAGACTTTTGTAGGGGAAGTGGGAAGATGAGAGAACATTTTGAAGCATAAGAGGAAAATGTTGGAAGGAATTAGTCAAAGTAACAAAAAGTGAATCATCCTACTTTAATATACCAAAAGCTAAGCTAAGGAATGTTTGATGATCTTCCTAAATGATAGAATTTAATAAACTTAAACCTGCATAAGATAGACTACTTGTATCTTAAGATAATCTAGTCTTCACACAATTCATGAAATTGAGTAAATCTCTACTAATTTTTTTCAGAATTTTGTCTTTTGTATAAAAAAAATTCTGGCTCCAAGTTCACTTTCCTGTCTAGTATAGATGTGAAGCTTTGAAAGGATCATTTATCTTCATTCACCATCCATTATACATACATAGAACAAAAGATGTCTGAGATGTGAGAGAAAAGAAATGGGGCGGGGTGGGGGGAGGAAGGAATGGGGGGAATCACTGGAAAAGGCTTGACTAGCACGTCTTGAAAATATTTTTAAGACTGATTGTCCTTGTGATCAGCTAGAAAAGTCAGCAGAGTTAAAAATAAAAATCAATCTTGCTTCCATAAGCACTGACAATTTTTCCTCACAGAGTATATTTTCCTAACTGATTCCTCCGGGTAAGCTTATTTTCTCTTTTGACACGTCTAGCCTCATTTATTACAAAGAAAATTCTGAGCACAATGTACTTTGATCTTCCCTTTGCTGTGGTAGAAACAATAGCTTCTCTCAATTTTGAGATCCATTTAATTCTCTTCAAAGGCTTCCCTTTGAATATGCTTTTATTTGTTCTACTAGTCAGACAGCATCTCTACTCATCCTTGAAAACTATTTTCCCAATGAATGATTTAGTACCAGAGGATGAAAACTCATAGTTAAGCAGGTCAATTTCATATGTTGCTTACAGACTATAAAAACTATTTTTTTAAATATACTATACAGCCGGATTTTCTTTAACATAAGAAAAGAAAAGAAATATTCACTGTAATTATGGTAAAAAACCAACAACAGAAAACAGCCACTGCTGTCAGTCGATTCTGACTTATAGCATCAGGATCCTGAGGCTGTAAGTCTAACAGGATGAGACTGTCAATCTTCATTTTTTTTTGTGGAGTCACTGATGGATTCAAACTGCTGACCTTCAGATTGACAGGCACACTATGCCTGCCAACAGAGCTCCTTATAATTACAACATACAAAGGACATACGAATTAGTGTAATGTAGGTATTAATAAGCACTCAAAGCTCAAACTCCTTGTCATGCAGTAGGAAGCCAGCAGTCAGTTTCTGAGGCTAGAAATTATATGGAAGAGTCTGCCCATCTTTTTCCTGAGGAGCCATTGCTGGATTTGAACCACAGGCGTAGTACGGCCTTTGAATTAGCAGCACAAATCCTTGTGGATTACATGACCGTTGTTGGTGCATCCTTAATAAATAATAAGTAAGTTTATAAGATAAGATTATATGCAACTTCCTCACATTTTCAGTTACCACTGGCTTCAATAGTAGAGCAGTATTTTTCTAATAAAGAAGAAACAGAAACATTGCTCTCAGAAATGACTCTACAATTTCAACTTTATCTGATCTTGTCTCTGATCTTGAAACTCATTAAGCTGACTACACTGATGAATATTCTTTTTTTAAAGACTAGTTTATTTTCAAAATTCAAACACATTGTTTTTCACACCGGATCCTTCTCATTTCCCTCACTTCCTCAACCCATCAAATTGTACAATCCCATGATTAATCCCCCTCCTCGCACATCCTCATCCCTCTGCTTCTACCTTCCCTGCCCCCTTGGATCCTCGTACTCATTCTACAATAATGGTCTTATACAGTATTTGTCCTTATGGGACTGAGTTAATTCACTCAGCGTACTGCTCTCCACTTCCTCCCAAGTTGGGTAATAATTTACAAAATCATTGCTCCTGCACTCTGCGTCTCCAGGAGAATCTGCATCTGCACTGTGCCATGGCCATGGAATTTGCCAGATATAAAGAAAGTAGGATGGGTACCAGAATAACTTCAATAAAAATACAATAGCACACAAAAGAATATATTACCATAAATCAGATTTTAAAATTAAGTCAACTATTTTTGTCATACTTAGTATGCATAAGGGAGCTCTAGAGGCATAGCCCAGAGGGAGTTGTATTGTTAACTCAACAAGTCATGCCACTCTGGCAGTTCAAATACACCAGCAGCTCCCTGGGTGGGGGTGGGGAGGAATAGGACATCTCCTCCTATCGTATTTAGAGCCTCAGAAACTCAATGGCAGGTTAGCTATGAGTCAGTTCTAATGGGAGTTTTGATTTAGTATGCATAACGCACAGAGGTTCTCACTACCTATTGTACCAAGGAAGGCATGCAAGTAAATAGCAGGTGGTCAGAAGAAAACAAGTGGATCAAAGGCTGTTTAAAGGAAAGTGATGGATTCCAGTGGAGGCCATAACTGAAGGCTTCCTGCAGGAAAAGAAGACAGTTCCTGAACTGCAACTAGAAGAGGACATGAAGTGTGTGAAGACAGGGTGACAGAAGTTGACAAAAAATTGCATGGTAATGGAGGGCATGCTGATTCTGCTGTATGTCTCCTTTGCTACTGAATCCTGTCTTTTCATTCCTCCTTCAGGACTTTCACACACACACTGCTACCTCTGCTAGAAACTACGTTCTCATTCCAATTATTCACTAGTTGTCTCTCAAAACTCTAGTACAATTCTTGTTTCATATCTCAGTTTAAAGGCCATTTCTCAAAGAATTCATTCCTGAAACCTTCAGCCATCTTCCTAACCCACATCCAAGTAAGCTTGACTCTCTTTTTTTCCCCCCCAAGAGCTCCCTTTCTTATTGAAAATGTTACAAAAGGAGTTTAGTCAACATATATGGAATGCTTAATGAATTTGTGTGTCATCCTTATGTAAGGGCCAAGCTAATCTTCTCTCATCCCAATTTTAGCATAAGTGCTGCCCAAGCGAGCATCAAAGGATCTTACACCTTTTTATAATTTGCTTAATACTGCCGTTATTAGTGCAAATTTTTTGGGTTTGTTTATCATTTCCCATAGACTCAATGTTCTTGGAGGGCAGAAATACTTTAATTATTGTTCCAATCATGTATGTAGTGCTGTCCCTAGTGCTTGGCGGGACATTTTTGTAGCATAAATATAAGTGGTCATTGCTACCTGCCCAGACACATACCATCACCATTACTGGCTGTGGATTGGACCATTATGATCCACTGGGGTTTCAATGGCTGCTTTTTAGAAATAGATCTCCAGAATTTTCTTCCTAGCTTTTTATAGTTTGGATGATACCTGTTCAGCATCATTACAACCAGCAGGTGAGTGTTGGCTGCAAATGAGGCACTTTAATAAAGAAATGAACCCAAGTGCCATGCATTGAAAATAAGACCTCTATCATGGGACCACTAGCACTAGTAGAGTATCCAGCAATCACTTTAACTTTACTTTGTGGGAGAACTTGATACTTCATAAATGCCATGTTAAATGTTAGTCTTTATATATCTTTTATAAAGGAAATAAGTTTATCAATGATAAAGCACTATACATTAATTAAAAGTTCTTTATAGATTTAGTTGTTTCTCTTATTACTGAACCATTATATTACTTATGAAACAATTTACAGCTTGGAAATCTGTGTCCTCAATCACAATCATAAAGAATTGAATATATACACTTGCTTTATAGCTAGCTTCAGAGAGAAGTGCAGACTCATCTTAACCTATAAAAAAAGGGAATTCAGCTGAAAAACAGAGTGGAGAGTGAATATAAAACTGCTGTGGAGGAGGAAAACCTGCATCATGAATTTGTCTGGTTAATTTAAGAATAAATATTCTCACTTAATAATTCTAAAAGCTGCAGATGAATATAGAAAAATGGAGAAGGTATTATCTGTTTTCTATTGTAACTCTCTGCCGAAAACTTAATAGTCCTTTTTTTCTAGTGGAATTGAAGGTAGTTTGCACAGCTATGCATCAACAGAATGAGCAAAATTATCCATCTCATACACGAATATACTGTTTGTTATCCACACAGGAAATAGAAGAAAACAGTGTTTTTCGACGGAAGGTCAAGGGAATGGAGATTATGTGCCTACAATTCAAAACAGGACATAATAGCTGAGGACCCAAAGATATTCATCTTCTCTTGCTATTTGATAGTTGTATAAAGCCATGAAATAACATTAATTTTATGCTATTTTTCTTTTTTTTTATTTTATGCTATTTTTCAAATCCATCCAATATCAAGGCAGAGCATTCACTGGGTTGTTGTTTTTTTTCTCCCCTCCCAGAGGTAGAGAGAAGTGACACATATTTCCTGGTGCTGTTTCAATGGTACAATAGGCTGAGCACATGCTCCTGACCAGACTATTTGCCAGTTGAAAAAAATGCTCCAAATATATACCTCTAAGTTTGGGATTTTAGTACCATTTCATGTCAACACAACTAAAATCCTCACCTTCCTTCTACTTTTAAATAAGTTATTGGTGTTTAACATTACAAAAAAAATATATGCCACTTTCTGGTCACCATACACATATGACACCATAAAGGAATATTTACTTTGGATCATTTTTACTTGGAAAAGTTAATCCATTTAATCTTTATTTACCCTGAATCGTAAGTGTTAATACAATCTAGAATAAAGTTATTATCCTCAAGAATAATAAATTATCTCACCCAACAAATAAATAACTGTGTCCTTTTATTTTCTTGGCTTTATTCTACTTTGGACCAACAATAACCTCGGCCCCTGCTTACACACAATGAAAGGAGTCTTTTGATACACAGAACACCGTTCCTGTGCATCTTTTATCTCATTGGAGTTTTGTGCCAGTTAGTGGGTACCTTCAAATGAAAGGGTTTGGTAATGATCAATTTCCTTTAAATAGGAGAAGTAGGAAGCTGATAGAATATAACTCCTGGCCAGAAGGAATAAGGAGCGCTATGGGTAGAAAAGAGAGGCCAGCAGGGTGAGGACATGAGGAAAAGGATGAAAGGCTTTCCTCCTAAGACTCCTTTGTTCAAGTTTGTGAGTCAAACACTTTGCATGCTGTTACTCCTGTGTAAGTAGAAGAAAATTAAGAACTTTATTTGACTTTCCACAGGAGGGTGCATTTTAGAAATGGCTTTTAAGCATTTCTGTTGGTTCCAATCTTTTTCATGACAGCCACAAGAAAACCGTCTTCAGGTAACCATTGTCAAGATTAACACTTGTGGTAGAGGCTCCCCACGGCCACTGTCTTCTCCTTGATTCCAGTAGTCACCAGAAGAGAGATGGTCACACCAGCCAGCTGGCCTTCACTACAGTCTTGTGAAAATGTCAACTCTCTTAGAATACTTAGAGATACAAATGAATGGCAGCAACTGGATGAAAAATGTCCAGTGGCTTCTCTACTACAGTGAGAATAAAATCCAAATACCTTCAAAAGTCTTTCATCATCAAGCCTCTGTCCCAGTCTTTCAAAGTACATCAATCTTACAACATATTAGAATCCTACTGGTCTCTCTTGTCCTTAAAAATAAACTTGTGACTATGGATAGTGCATATCTACTCCCTCTTATTGCACAGTTTGCCCCCTCGAATTAGCAAAGTTATCTCCTTGAGATTCAGATTCTTGTTCAAATAGCACCTCGTCTTTCAACTATTCCTGGCTATCATTCAACTTAACAAATCTCATTCTATATTTATTCATAACACTTTCACTTATTTAGTTCATCTCTTGTTATAGCAAATCTTGTAAGCATTGAATGAATAAATGAAAGTTCTGACTCAGAGAAATTAGGGCACCTGAGGCTCCGTCTAACTTACTTTGGACATGTTGTGAGGAGAGACCGGTCCTTAGAGAGGGACATCATGCTTGGAAGGGTGGAGGGACGGCGCAGGAGAGGAAGGCCCTCTATGAGGTGGATTGATTCAGTGACTGAGATAATTGGGATGGGAGTGTCGAGACAGTGCGATTGGCACAGGACAGAGTGGAGTGTAGGGCTGTTGTACATAGGGTCGCTATGAGTCGCAGGCGACTCGACGGCACATAACAACAACAACAACAACAACAATAACAACTATTTACTCAATTGACATATTTCAACAAACAGATGCAGCCCTAGAAGTGTTCTTTGGGTTGCACCAAGAGATCTGGAGGCTAGGTTCCTAGCCAACTGACTGGAAGAGTTCCATATTTGTTTCCATTTCAAAAAAAATGTGATCCAACAGAATGTGGAAATTATAGAACAACAGCATTAATATCACATGCAAACAAAATTTTGCTGAAGATTATACAAAAGCAACTCTGTCAGTACATTAACAGTGAACTACCAGAAACACAAGCTGGATTTAGAAAAGGCCATGACACTAGGAATACCACTGCTGATATCAGGTGGACCTTGCCTAAAACACAGAGTATCAGAAGGATGTCTATTTGTGTTTTGTTGACTGTGTAAAGACATTTGATTGTGTGGGTCACAACAAGTTTTGGTTAACATTCAGATGAATGGGAATCCCAGAACACTTGACTGTGCTCGTGTGAAACCTAGACCAAGAAGCTATTGTCTAATTAGAGCAAGGAAACACTGCATGGTTCAAAATCAAGAAAGGAAATGTGTCAGGGATGGATCTTTTCTCTGTGCCTTTTCAATCCTGAATAGATTATTCAAGTGCCTGAACTTTATGAAGAATGTGACATTAGGATTAGAGGAAGTCTCATACACAACTTGTGTTGTGCAGGTGACATAACCTTGCTCATGGAAACTTGAGGTGTTTGCTGGAGAAGACCAAGGACTATGAACCCATCTCAACATCAGAAAAAACAAAAATCCTTACCATTGAACCAATGGGCATCATCATAATAGATGAAGGATAGATTGAAGTACTTGCTTAGATCCACAATCATTACCTTTGGTACCAGCAGTCAGGGAATGAAAAGCTGAGTTATACTGGGAAAATACGGCATCTCTCCAGAGTGCTAAAGGACAAAGATGTCAGTCTAAAGACTAAGGTGCACCACTCCCTGTTTATCTGAGAGCTGGACAATGTCTAAGAAAACAGAAAAAGAATTGATACCTTTGAGTTGAGGTGCTGGAGAAGAGTTTTGAACATATCACGGATTGCTAGGGAAACAAACAGGTCTTTCCTGGAGAGGGTGAAACCAGATTGCTCCTTGGAGGCAAGGATTTTGAAACACCATTTCATAAACTTTGGATAGATGGTCAAGAAGGGGTCAGTCCTTAGAGAAGAGCTTCAGGCTTGGAAGGGTAAAAGATCAGTGCAAGAGAGGAAGGCCCTCAAAGAGACTGACAGAATGATTGTGGCAGTGGGGTTAGGTGTATCAGAGATGATGAGGTTGGCTCAGAATAGGGTCACTATGAGGTTTAATCGGGTCAAGGGCACATAACAATAGTACCACTCTCTGAGAGCAAAACTTAGCAATAGAGAATTTGATTTCTGTGTGTAATGTTCACTCTATTTTGAGACAGCCTGACATTGTGGTTGTCTGGGACCGTAGAGTCAACTGCAGCTCATAGCGACCTTATGAACAACAGATCTGAACTTGAACTATTTTGCTCAAGGCCACTGTGGTAGTCACTGTGCTAATGCATCTCATGAAGAGTCTTCCCGTCTTTTACTGACTGTCTGCCTTCCCCAGAATGATATCTCTCTACAAGGACTGGTTTCTTCTGAAAATATACCCAAAGTAAAGAAGAAAAAGCTTCACCATCCACACAGCGTTCTGGCTGTACTTCTTTCAAGACAGATTTGTTCTTTTTACAGTTGATGGCTTATTTACACTCTTCTCCAATTAGGAGGCACCCACTCTTTTGTTATCCTTATTCATAGTCCAACTTTCAGGTGTATAGGAAGCAACTGAAAAGACTATGGCTTGGATCAGGCATACTTTAGTCTTTAAACTGATGCACTTTACTGTTTAGCACCTTGGAGAGGTACTTGACAGCAGATTTCCCGATACACAAAAAAATCTTTGAATTTTTTTTTTTGACTGTTGGTACTATGAGTATTGATTATGGATCCAAGTAAAATGACATAATTGACAACTTCAGTCTTTTCCCATCTATTATGACTGTTGCTTATCGTGACAATTTTTGTTTTCTTAATATTTATATGTAATCCATTATTACATTGAGATGTACACTGAGATGTACTCTTTGATCTTCTCCACAGAGTGTTTGAAGTTTCCTTTCCTTTCAGCAAGCAAGGTGTATCATCTGCTTATTGACTCATACTGATGCGTCTTCCTCCAAGTCCTGAAGCCACATTCTCTTCATATGCTTCAGTTTATGACACAAGTTGAATAAGTATGAAGAATGGATACAACCCTGAAACACATTTTTCCTGATTTCAAAACATAAAGTGTTACCTTGTTCTGTTTGGACAATTTCTTCATGATCTATATATTGGTTTTGCATAAGCACAGTAAGTGTTTGCAATTATCATTATTCTCAAAGTTGGTTATAATTTCTTATTTTCCACAGAATCAAATGCCTTTACATAATCAATAAAACACAAGCAAACATCTTTCTGGTATTCTTGCTTTCCGCCAAGACCCATTTGGCATGAGCAATAGTTTTCCTTGTTCCAATGTCTCTTATGAATGTAGCTTGAATTTCTGGCATTTCTCTGTCAACATATTTTCCAGTTGTTTTTCATTAATCTATAGCAAGATTTTTTTTACCTGTATGTGATGCCATTAAATCATAGTTAAGTTCTCCTTAAAGTAGGACTAAGAATTTGGAACGTATTGAAATTATTAAATAATCAACATAACTCATCTAATATTGCATCCAATGTCTAATATGTCCTTTAAAGTTGATAATTATTATACCTAGTATTATCTTTTTGTTTCCAATGTGGTTCAGATCCACCAGTGGCTCCATGGGAAAAAGATGGGACATCTTCTTCTGAATGATTAAACTGCCTGTGAAAATGGGCTGGAGGGTCGAGTACATGTCAGTTCTAAGTCGTCGATGGTGTGTAACAACAGTCTGAAGAAATCTCCACACCCGGAGTTGAATGCACTGTTTCTGCTTGTCTGACATCTCACCTCTCTTGTTTAGTAAATCACATTTATTGATTTTAATGCTTGGGTCCAAAGAAGTATGGACATATGACTTGGGTATAGCTATTTATCACTCACTTCAGACCCTTTGAGGGACAATTCATGAACATTGGATCTGCATTAAATATTTTTTTCCCAAATGTGAAGT
Source organism: Elephantulus edwardii (assembly GCF_000299155.1). Classification (NCBI taxonomy): domain Eukaryota; kingdom Metazoa; phylum Chordata; class Mammalia; order Macroscelidea; family Macroscelididae; genus Elephantulus; species Elephantulus edwardii. The sequence continues at coordinate 10,644,078 of NW_006399758.1, read as the reverse complement.
GACTCTGCCTAGAAAAAGAAGTCTGCACACAAGAAAGAAGGGTCAAAAGACGGAGAAAAAAATGGGTAGCTTGAAAACAGCCACAGCCCTTGTTTCCCTTGTTACATAGCCCAAATGTTCTCATTTTTCTTATGTCAGTCTGAGTTTGGTTTCCAAAGCTTGTAATCTAAACAATACTTTCCTATGATTATATTGAATGGTGTGTCTTAAAGTTATGAAGAAATAAGCCATTTATGTGATCCGACTAGTAAATAATCAGATTAATCTCCAGAATAAGATGATTTACAGTGAAAGTATTATAAAGGTAGTAGGGCTATGAGGCAAAAGTTACACTTTGGTGCTACTTTCTGAGTCAGGCAATAAGAAAAAAGGTAAAAAAAAAGGTAACCAACGGCCTTGGCTCTACTTGAGCCTCTAGATCAGGTGGTCTAAGAGCAACTAAGATGACTTGTGGTTATTGAGTAAAAGGAAAATGAAGGAAGAAACTAACACCTTTATTTAATAAGTGAGCAGGAAAGAGGAAGCATTAATGGAGGTAAATAGGAACATGTCACTTCCTATGTAAAGGAAATCAAATAAGTGTGCCATAATCACCCATTCACAGAAAATTAAAAAGAAGCAGATTTTATGAAAGAAATTATAGTACAGGATATGGAATCATTTGAACAGTAGTAGTTTTAGAAACAGTTGGAGACAGAAGCAGCAGATGCTATGTAAAAAGGCAAAGGGTCACAGAGAAAGCATGGTGCAGGATTAGAAATGAAGAAATAGTAGGATGGAGAAAACACAGGTTTAAAAAGAAAGAGTGGATTAAGTCTCACACAATTTCTACTGCCACACTGAGGAGTTTAGATTGACTGTTGACTTTCTTTGAACAGAACAGTGATGTGGCAATACTGATACAAAATTATTGTGAAGGCAGTATCTGGAGTAGACTGAAACATGTTGGGGTTTGGAGACAGGAGATCTGTAGGCTGTCATATGATACTAGATTTGTTTTCTCAAACTGGAATCTAGGAATGTATTCTCAAGGCATATATATGTCTTTCACAAAAATGCTTACATTTTTTACATCCAGTTCAAATATATTATACGTTCATTCCTAATAAATCTAAGATACATTCAAACATATACAAAAGCAAACGTTTTGTGTTGACCATTTCAAGTGGAAAGATTTTATAAGAGGTAGATGTATCATAAGTCAATGTTTCTTAGTTTGGGGATACACAGAAAAATTCAAAATGAAATTTCCCCCCTTTATAAAAGGAGTCAGTACAGTATTCTAATTTGAGAAATATTGAAGGTAATAAAAAATGGAGCAGTCTAAGGGCTGTTATGAGTCAGGATCACCAGAATCTTGAATTATGTTTCAGGAGGAAGAGAGAAACACAAGTAGTTCTAAAAGTTCCTGGAGTTTTGGAAATATTTTGGAGACAATAAGATGATTGAGTGGAGTAGAAGTGCTAGAAGGGCCATAAGTATGTGGTCAAAGAGCTAGAAAACAAAGCATTCCTATTGGAAGAATAATGAAACATTGTGGAAACCACTAGAACCAACATTTCCAAGTACAGGGCATTTTAGGAACTGATATTCATGAAACAGACATATTATGAACAAAGGCAGAAAATGCCACAATATTCTTGAGTTACTGACGTTCAAGGTGGTTGTTGTTGTTTGACGTCGTCGAGTCGTAGACGACTCACAGCGACCCTATGAACAAACAGCCTGAGCACTGATGTTCAAGGTAGGACAGTAATATTTTTCTCTTAAAAATGAAAACACTTAATCCACTGGAGACATTTTTAAAAGTGGTCTATCAATAATTTATAAGAAAGATTACTAATGAGTTGAAAAGTAAAGCTTCAGAATTATAACTATCCTCTATTCTCATTGAATTTCACTGTCATTCATCATCATTCTTAAGAGGAAACATTGTAATATACTAATATTAATTCATATCCTAGCAAGTTGATATTTCTATAATAACACACACATGTTTTATCATATGATTTTTACCCCTAACCTTCAATGTTGAACTTACTATTCTTTTCTCTGTGAGGACACCAGCTCTTTAATAGCATATTAAGAAACCATTTGAATCTCCATCAACTGAATCTATTATGAGAGATAATTATAAAATATACCCATGCTTATTTTCATGGAAATAATCAACTCAATGTTTATTCTCTTGTCTATTACCATTATCTTTTCTAGAAATTAAAATAATAGTATTAAGCTTTTCAAAATGTTATTTAAATTTCTTTCTTTTGAAAAACAGTACCCAAGATGAATATTTGAAATGATCAATCCTGTTCAGTTAGCTTTATATCAAAGAGAAGGCAGTCTACTAAATTAAATAATGTTAACAATACTACCATGAGGGTTTTTTGGTCCAAATATTTCTTTTTTTAATGAAATAAAGGTTGTATTCTTTCATACCTGAGCTTCTGGTTGTACTGTTTGACCTTTTCCAATGAGGCTGCATTTATTTGGGCTTGAAATTCTTCTACTGAAACATTGTCTTTGTAATAATATCCCTCCATGCTCTCCAGTGCTGCATAAGTAAGTAAAAACACATTATATATTGTTTTTAAATTGAATTTTCCATAGTTAGTACATATTTAGCATAACCTTAATGCCTTTCTCTCTTTCTCATTGCAATTAAATCAGAACGGACCCATAGCTCCAGCAGATGCCCCAGGCTTTAACTAGCACAGGCAAAGCCTGTCCATCTTTTTACCCCTGGAGTCACTGGTGGATTCTATCTTGCAGAAGTGTGGTGGCTTTTGGCTTTGTGGCACAACTTCCTACACACTACACCACCAAAATTCCCTAATATGAATTTTAGCAAATATACAGAATAATATAAAGCAAAAACAAAAATGCAAGTAACCATCTTTTAACAATCCCAAAAGGAATAAAAACCAGTCTTCTGCTCTCATGATAAATAGGAAATATTAATAATTATCTCAATTTATTAAGAGAAGGGAACTCCAGTTTAAACTGTCTTCTATTTTTATGTCTGTTTATACAAACACTGTGAAGCTAAACACAAATTGCATATTACCCACCCACAACTTACTGATTATGTATACACATGTACATTACCTATCTTACACTTAAAGAGCCTTGCAGACACAGTGATTATTTGGTCACTAACTGAAAGGTCAATACTTTGAACTTGTAAGTCTCTCTGTGAAAGAAAGATGTGCTAGTCTGCTTCCATAAACACTTAGAGTCTTGGAAACTCTATTGAGGGAATGATATTTAAAATCAGTCTGACAGAGTCTTTATAGTTGGACTCAATTAGAACGCAAGGATTTTTTTGTTTTGTTTTAACATATATCTAGACATACATATACCTCAAAATATATTTTATTTATTACACACAAACACAAAAATCCATGTATGTGAATCAGCATATATCAGAATAAAAATTATCATTCGCATGTTAACATTCTATTGGAGTCCCAATCAAATTAAGCAATACGAAGGTCCATAAGTAAAAATAGCACAAGAAACCCACATTACATGGTATTTTTTTCAAGGTTGTTGGCTTGTGTATTCTTTATGACTCCTGCATAAATTAGAATATCTACAACATAGAGAGAGCTCTGTTGGCCTAGTGGATAGAAAGTTATGCTACCAAGCTAATCTGGGGCCCTCAGACCTAGTTTTAATTGTTTTTGGTTAAACATTCTTCAAAGTATTGTAACACCGGTCTGTCCGTTTGCTGTGATGCTACACACTGTAACATTGATGTGTCAAATGTGATAATGGTCACCCATGATGGACAGTGTTTGGGGGAGCTCCCTGATTAAAACAAGCTTGAAAGCAGGAGTGGCATCCACTTTCAAAATAGTTTGCCTCTGGAAACTCTATGAACATGGAGAAACGCTGAAAGCTATACAAGTGGTCAGGTCTTTCATTCATAGGGTCACTTTGAGTCATCTATGACTCAATGGCATTTAACAACAACAACAACTGTTGGTCCTGAATACATACGAAATGGATAAAAGTCCCTGGGGGAAAAAGCCTTAAATAAATATTATAATTCATATTAACTTTAGTTAAAAAAGTTTTATTAGTGAAAGGCAAATGTCCCAGGAGGATTAGTTTATCAATAATCACAGCTCAACTCAAACTAGCCTTTACAGGTGCAAAGCTAAAGATACTACCACTTGGAGTAAAACTTCACAGTCTGATCCTCAGTAGCTATACTCGATCCTTAGACAAAGTAATTGATCTCTCAGGTACTCAGGTTCCTCATTTGTGAAATGAAAACAATAATAGTCTCTTCTAATTAGACAACGTGTGGTTAAATGTTCAGCTACTAACTGAAAGGTTTGTGATTTGAATGACAGGGTGAAATATGTGACCACCTGATGCCACAAAGATTACAGCCGTGAAAATATATATGGAGCAGCTCCACTCTGTCCTGTAGGCTCACCAGGAAACGAAATTGGTAAAATGGCAACAAATACTAACAAAGGTTTGGGGAAAGTATTAAAACAGTATTACTAGAAAGCATGCCTATTATTATAATTTCTTGAACGAAGTTTATGTACTAGGCAATAGGCCAGGTTTTATGAGCACTATCTAATTAAAAGTCCATGGTTGATTACGCACTTAACAAAATGGGAAAATTTGGGAAATCAGATGAAGGGTGTGTAAGGGAACAACAATTTATGACTCCAGTCTAGAGAAATTAAGAAGAGAATCTTGAGAAGAAACAACAGATTTGGAGATTTGGAAGAGGGAGGAAGATTCAATCTGGAGTCCAATTTTCATTGATGAAAACAATCAAAGGTCTTGATGATTTGACTTAGGCTACAATGACCTGTTATGCTCTACTGCATAATTATTATTGAATAGAAATTTAAATTAATGGTTCTACATTGCCATAAATTGTCACTGTATTATGTTTACAGAAAATCTTTCAAAATTGGGGTCTCTTGAGTGTTTTAAAAGCTTAGCACACTCAACTGCTAAAGAAAAGGTATGCAGTCCGAGTTCACCCTTTGGAAAAAAGGTCTAGAGATCTACTACCAAAACTCAGCTATGGAAAATTCTATAGAACACAGTTCTCTATTGTACCAAAGGGATCACCATGAGCTGAAGTCAACTCAATTACAAGTTTAACAAAACAGGCACAATTCTTAATTATGAAAACTAGATTTTTTTAAATATAAGAAAATAATTGGAAATACTCCCCCCAAATCTTAGCAATATCATTGTGATATATGTACGTGGCTGTAGAGAAATGAAAAAAAAATTAGTTCTATATTGAAAATATAAAATTTGTGTGATATCATGAATTGAACTGTATCTTTCCAAAGTATGTTTCAACTTGGCAAGGCCATAATTCTCAGGGGTTTGACAAAGACAGATGTAATGTGGCAGTTAGGTTTTGATATAATCATGATGTGATCAGACCTGATTTCATAGAAGAGGATAAGGGTGGAATACAACAGGGTTAACTCCGTCCCATCCCTGACCTAATGTACAGAGACTCCCTGAGGTGTAGCCTGCATCCCCTTTTTTCTTTCAAGAGATGAAAGGAGAGAAAAACATACCAAGAGACAGGGATCTACTACCACTGAGAAAGAAGAGTGTGCCATCTGAATACACATTCCTTACTTCTCAGAACAAGAAAACACACAGGAAGAAAGCTGTTCTCTGGCAAAACTCTAAATTTGGATTTCTCAGCTCCTAAACTGTGAGAGAGTGAATTTTGGTTGGTTTAAACCATTCATTGTGGCAGTTTGATCATAGCAGCACTAGATACCGAAGACATAGGGCAAAGAAGAGAAACTAAGACAATATCAACTATATCAATTAAATAGTTTTTAAGGTTACAATTATATAATACAAAATGTAGTGTCAATGTACAGAGCAAACTTCTAAACAAAGGTGGGTAAAATGTGTAATGTTGCGGTAACTTCAAACCGTGGCCTCTCCTTCAAATTTTCTTGTCTAATTTCATTAATTCTCAACTATATATTACTCAAAAGGCATATTAACAGATTGGGTGGTTGTTGTTGTTATGTGTCATCACATCACTTGTGACTCATAGCAACCATACATATAATCGCTCTGAAAATCCTGAGCCAGTTTTACTGACTCCAACACACCTATCCCCAGTTCACTAAGTCAATCCATCTCATTCTATGTCTTCCTTCCCTGTACTGTCCCTCCACCCTCCGAAGCATGATATCTTTCTCCAAGGACGGATCCTTTCTGGCCATGTGCCAAAGTATGTATATGAAAAGGTGAGAAAAAGTGTGGTGGCATTCATAGTTAAAAAGACGATTTCTAGATCCGTCTTGAAATGAACTGTTGTGACTGGCAGGATAATATCCATACACATTCAAAGAAGACATGTTAATAGATGTTAATACTATCATAACCAGAGTCAAAGAGGAGGAAATAGATAACTTCTACTGACTGTTGCAGTTGGAAATCAATTAAACATTCAACCAGGATGCACTAGTAATAATAATGGATAACTGGAATGCAAAGTTGAGAATGGGGAAGAAGGATCAGTAGTTGGAGAACATAGACTTGGTCACAGAAATGAGACTGGGGAAGAAGGATAGAATTCTGTACAATCAACGATTTATTTATTTGAAATACCTTTTATAAGAAACACAATGACCATACACATGGACCTCACCTGATGGCCTATACAGGAATCACACTGATCAGCTGTGAAAACTATGCCATGTGCTGACTGTGGATCAGATCATCCACTAACTGCTGTTGTTGATTGCCTTCAAGTTGAGCATAACTCACAGTGGCCCTATGAACAAAAGGCCTGAAGCTCCTCTACAACTACTGACATTTATCAAAGTGCATAGAATTTACACAGGCAAGTTGTTTAGGAAGTGAATGCCATTGCTGCTTCCAAACCTGTCATAGAATGTTATTGGTTGAGTTGTCTGTGATGCACAGTGACCCTATGTACAGCAGCTCTGAACCCTTCCCTGTCCTGAGCCAGTCTAATTGTGACACACACACTACCATTGGCCCAGTTACTGTATCAATCCACCTCCTCTTGAGTCTTTTGCTCATGCTTTCTGAACATGATGTCCTTCTCCAAGGACTCTCTTCTGGCCACGTGCCCAAAGTAAGTGAGGTAGAGCTTCAAGATCCTAGCCTCCAAGGAGAAATGTGGTTTCACCCTCTCCAAGACAAACCCATTTGTTTTCTTAGCAGACCATGGTATGTTCAAGACTCTTCTCCAACACCACAATTTGAAGGAATCAATTCTTCTATCATCCTTATTCATTGTCCAACTTTCTGAAGCATAACAAGTAACTGAGAAAACCATGGCTTGGGTTAGGCTTACCTTTGTATCTAGACTGACATCATTGCTCTTCATCACTCTGAAGAGGTCCATGACGGCAGATTTTCCGAGTGCAATTCATTTTTTGGTTTTCTGATAGCTAGTATTAAGAGTGTTGACTGTGGATCCAAACAAGCTGTAATTGCTAACAACCTCAAATTCTTCTCCATCTATTATGGTGCTGCCAACTGGCTCAGTGGTGAGAATCTTTGTCTTCTTGATGTTGAGCTTCAATCCATATTGAAGACTACAGTTGACCTTTTGCAGCAAGTGCTTCAGGACTTCTTCAGTTTCAGCAAGCAAGGTTGTGTCATCTGCACATCATAGGTTGTTAATGAGTCTCCCTCCAATCTTGATGCCACACTCCTTCTCATAAAGCTCTGCTGCCCAAATGATCTGTTCTTCATACAGACTGAAAAGAAAAGGCACAGGAACAGGATACATCCCTGACACACTCCTTTTTTTATTTTAAACCATGCAGTGTTCCCGTGTTCCATTCTGAGAACTGCTTCTTGGTTTATGTATAGGTTTCATATAAGCACAATCAAGTGCTGTGAGATTCCCATTTTCCTCAAGGTTAGCCAGAATTTATTGTGGTCCACACAGTAGAATGGCTTTGCATAGACAATGAAACACAGATAGACATTCGTCTGGTACTCTGCTTTCTGCCAAGATCCATCTGACATTGACAATAATATCCCTAGTGACATGACCTCTTCTAAACCCAGCCTATTTCTGGTAGTTCTCTGTCATTGTACTGATCAATTTTTTTCTGGATAATCTTCAGTAGGATTTTGCCAGTGTGTGATATTGGTGATATTGTGTGATAATTTCCACACTCTATCAGGTCACCTCTTTTTGGAGTGGGAATAAATAGGGATCTCTTCCAATCAGTTGACTAAGTGGTTGTCCTCCAGATTTCTTGGCCCAACCTGGTGAGCACATGCAGGGCAGCATCTGTTTGCTAAAATACACCAATTGGTATTCCATCTATTCCTGAGGCTTAATTTTTTGTTATCCTTCAGAGCAGCCTTGGTGATGGGTATAGGTGTGACAGAGACAATGAAGCTGGCTCAAGATAAAGCAGGGTTTAGGGCTGTTGTACATAGGGTCACTATGAGTTGCAAGCAACTCAATGGCACATAACCTTCACCACTATAGGGAGTACATGGCTGTAGAGTAATTTTTACCTTCTAGCATTTTGGTTATGCTCTGTGCTGACATTAATGTCTGATTGTTTCTATTCTCCTTCCTTTGGAAAGCTATGTATATTTCACATGTAAATCCATGTGAATTTTGCTTGTTTGTTTTCCCCTGCTTAAGTGTTGGTTTCACAGGAACTTCTGCCTTCAGTATTACATGTTCTCTAAAGTTTACCTGGAAGTTTGCCCTGGAATTCCTGACTCACTAATGGTCGATCTGATATCTATAAGGTGCTATATTAGCTATGTGCTGCTTTCTGCTTTTTTGCCCGCAGCTCCAATTCAGATAAAAAATACAGGAAGAACTTTATGCCTAAGGGGGGCTACTCTACACTTCTCAGGAAATTTTCTATTTCATGCATTCTCCCCTTATTTGCTACAGAAGATTCATGCATACATAAAACCGATACTCTTCAAATAAACTTCTCTCCCAAGAATGGACACCAGTTGGAAATCTCTTCCATTTACTTTCTCTTTCAATTACCAGATGGTAGTTTTAATTAATGAAATCTGCCTTACTTGTACTTCTTGAAATTTGAGGAATATTAAGAAGGAGTAATGATCACTTACAGATCATTAATGAGACAAGCTACCCCTTCACCGCAAATGCAGAAATACTTTCACTGCTACTCATTTAATTCCTTTTTGAAGTCTTCCTGCTGTAAGAGTATACAACCCAATGGTTGTTATTTTAGTTAGAGTTTAAAATTTAAGTTATGTTTTAGCAGGATATTATTTCTTCTAAGATGATAAATATTTAGGGACATGATATTGGGAAGGGTGGAGGGTTGAAGAAGGAAAGAACGACCCTCAATCAGGTGGAATGACAAGGTGACTGCTACAATGGGCTCTTGTGTGTCGGGAAGTGTGAGGATGGCAGAGGATGGCACAGGATAGCACTGGGTTCAGATCTTTTGTTCATAGTGTCGTTGTGAACCATACTTGACATGACAGCACCCAACAACATTCTAACAACATCCTTAGAATAATAAGAAAAGAGATAGTAACTTGGAAAAAAAAGTCTTTTTCTACTACACATGTACAGCTGGGTATGATTATCCAGCTATTTATGACTGGTCTATTTTATGATGTGTCACAAATGTATTTTTTAAAGATGCTTAGTTCCACCTGTCATCTGAGTAATGATTTTTAAAAGGAAGAAGAAAACGAAAAGGAAGAAAAATGGGTTTAATCACTGCAACCTCTGGTTAAACCTTATAAAAGTTAACATTCTGAATCAGCCACTTGTACTTTCTAAAATCATCTCTGTATTAGTTTTAAAGACATATGGGATAAACTGGTTTCCTAACATGTCTCCAAAGAGTCTGTATTTCTGAGTATTTCTTTAATTATTTCATTACATCCTCTTGCACTACCTCCACTGACCATCCTGTAAATCACAGAAAATATCTTCTAATAACATCTAGAAACTTCCCTCTCTTACTGAATATTTCAGAATTCAAGTTTTTAAAAATAATGTGCAGATTGTTCAAAGCAGAGTTTCAAGTGGGCAGTACATACGGATTTTATATACTTGTTTTATCCCATCTGTTTTCTTTTTCATTTTACATATATTTTAATTTTTTCCATTCACATTTTGTTTCTTATGATCATTCCCATACATTGTGTTTTATAAAATTAATTACCGTTAATTAATGTGCGCTATTAGGCCATTTTCTCAGATCCCCACTGGATCTTTCCTAATCCTTTCGCCCCCTCCCTCCACCTACCAAATTCTGCATCCCTGTAATTTCCCCTCTCCCTACCCTCAGGCTCCATACCCCCTTCCCTTCCCTCTTTAGATATACATACACATCATACTAGTTATCCTTCTGTTTTTACAATGATCGTCTTATGTAGTATTTGCCTTTACAGTCCAAGTTGGGTCTAAGATAGGGTTACAGTTGGCTAGTAAATAAATTGTATTTATATAATACTTCTATTAGGTACTATTAAAAAAAGTTTCTCCAATCAATTCTATCAAAATAATTGTTGAATAATAGTAGTTGAGGATTAATAAAATTAGACAAGAATATATAAAGGAGAGACCAAAGACTGAAGTCACCACAATATTATACATTTTACCCACTTTTTCTAAGAAAAGAAATTTGCTCTGCATTGTCATTTACTTTTTACATAGTTTTAAATTTAAAGGAGTGTAGTCTTTAATATGGATTGAAGCTCAATATCAAGAAAACAAAGATTCTAACCACTGGGCCAATTGGCAGCATCTGTATGGATGGTGAAGAGATTTAGATAGTTAATAGTTTTCGTTTACTTGGTTCCACAGTCAACACTCTTGGTAACAGCAGCCAGGAAATCAGGAGACGAATTGTACTGGGAAAGGGACCTCTCAGAGTACTGAAGTGCAACAATGGCAGGCTAGAGACTAAGGTGCGCCTGATCCAGGCTATAGTCATTGCAATTACGTGCTATGCATCAGAGAGTTGGACAGTGAATAGGGATGATAGAAAGAGAATTGATGACTTTGAGTTGTGGTGCTGGAGAAGAGTGAAGCCAGAATGCTCCTGGACAGTGAATAGGGATGATAGAAAGAGAATTGATGACTTTGAGTTGTGGTGCTGGAGAAGAGTGAAGCCAGAATGCTCCCTGGAGTCAAGGATTCTGAAGCTTCATCTGACGTACTTTGGGCATGTTGCAAGGATGGATTGGTCCTTGGAGAGGGACATCATGTTTTGGAGAGTGGAGGGACGGAGCAGGAGAGGAAGATCCTCGATGAGATGGATCGATTCTGTGAGTGGAGTGGTGGGAATGAGTGTGTTTGAGACAGCGAGGTTGGCACAGGATAGAATGGCATTTAGGGCTCTTGTACATAGGGTCACTATGAGTTGCAAATGACTCGATGGCACATAACAACAACAACAACAACAACTAATACGGAAAATGTTGTCTTAGTTTTCTTTCTTTGCCCTATGTTTCAAGTTATCATTATAAATAATGCTGCAGTCCTGTTTGATAAATATTTCATGCACACAATATCATTGTATTAATAATCACTCCCAGAAGTGAATACATTACCAAAGAACTCTGAGAGAATTTTTGAGTTAATGAAAAATAATGTGATCCCCACAATTAAATTTACAGCAAAACGTGTTAAGGATAAAACAATTGAAGTACAGTAAGAACCAGAAGGAAAGCAGGTTACCTTGTGCAAAAAGAACAGGATGTATTTTACACCCTCCGCCATTCTTCAATCGTTGAGGCAATTGTTCAAAATGATAACTATCAATGTAGAAATAGATTTTAAGAGCTTGTCGACTTCCTTCTGCTTGGTATGTAAGAGGAACATCTAAAAGGACATTTGATACAATATTAATTACTAAAATAATAATCTACACACAAAAGTAAAAAAATAACCTCAAGGAGCTCTGGTGATGCTGTGCCTAAAGCACTAGCTAGACTCTTACCTGAAAGATCAGCTGTTCCTACCCAACAATTGCTCCCGAAGTGAAAGAAGTGGTAATCTGAAAATTAGTGGACACTAATACAATAAAATTCACCAAAGCTGGTATCTATTTAAGGCAGAAAGCAGTTAGAGAATGAAAATTCAAAGTCTGTCCATTCAAATAGGGGATGGATTTTAGTTATTCAAATAAAATGGCAGCACTGCACACTGTCAAAGGCAGAAAACTTGTCAGAGTTGGACAAACCAGCCCACCTTGTGGAGTTCCAGCTGTCATAGGCTTAATTTTATGTTTAAAAGAAGCTCTGCAGGCACAGTGGTCACAGTATTCGGCTCCTAACAGAATGGTCAGCAGCTTGAATTCACTAGCCACTTTACAGTAGAAACCTACCGTGGTTTTTTCCATAAATTTTTAAAACAACCACCAAAGTCTCTTGTCGTCACGCTGATTCTAATTCATAGCAAGCCGATGTGCAGAACAACCTACAGGCTGTCCAAGGATTTAAATCTTTATGAGACAAAGGTGCCATAGCTTTCTCCATTTGAACAACCACGGGATTTAAACCACTCACTTTTTTTTAACTTAGTAAAATACTTCAAACTTGGAGCCACCAGGGTCCCTCCATAAAAATCAGAGCCTTTCAATCTTCCAAAATGATTATAGTAATCTATTTGGAAGCAGGAGTGGCATCTACCTCCTAAACAACATGCCTCCGGAAATTCTATGAACTTTGATAAATGTCAATAATTGTAGAGGGGCTTCAGGCCTTTTGTTTCTAGGGTCACCAGGAGTTGAGCTCAACTCAACGGCGATCAACAACAACAACAACAACATGGGGAAATCTAATCTAATCTATTGGGTTGACATGTCAGAACTGACTTGACAACAATAAGTTTTAGTTTCTTTAAAAAAAATTTAAAGTGTTGGAGGGTATCAAGTTGAAGGTAGGCATGCATACAATGCTATTCATGGAAGGAATTTTAAACCAGACACTCATTAGTTAAAGCAACAGATTTATTACCATTCTGTATATAAAATTCTGTAATAGGAAACTTCGTTACACTTTGACACACCAGATGTCTCACTTAACTAAATGAGGAGTTAGCGACACATGGTTCAGAATCACAATCTCATAGGGCAGCTGCCTTATTCATATTTTAGTCAGAATGAGTCCTTGGGGTATGCTTCTTAAGCAGGGAACAAGAAATCAAGTACACAACAACCATTAGCAAAATTACCCTGGGTTTTGCAAGTTTCATTTGCTGAACATCAGATCTAAAGTATATTTGTCCTGTGTTGATGTCCCGTAGTCATTAGAAATTATCAGCTCACATACTTTTTTAAAAAGCTGCTAAAATAATTGGGAGGCAAAAAGAAAGGAAATCCCAACCTGAGAAGCGAAAGGACAATCTCACACTGATGCCATAAATCTCCTTCACTGCTTGGCACTTAGGTGAATGACAAACTATTTCCCTCTCATTAAATATGAATATAAAATCTTTCTGATAGTTCAGAAAAATCACACTGGTTAAAATTTAAGCCCAAAGAATAGTAGGTACTTAAAGCATGTCCTTGACTTAATAGATATTATTTCTAACCAGCTTCTTAAAATGAAACAGCCTATAAAAAGTGGAGTTCAAGGTTAAATGCCACTTCTGACCACAGACCCAGTTTTCTTATTGAACTCACTTACTTAATTCTGCTTCTCAATACAGAAGACATTACATTAACATCTCATCTAAAGTTTCCTTCATGTAAAATAATACGAACTGTTTCCGAATTTTAAAGGAAGACATAAATTATATCTGTTCATGAAAGAATAAATAAATTTACCAGACATAAGATTGGCAATAAATGGGCTTTTAAAAATTAATTGGAAAATAATCCTCCTACTCTCTCTCTCCCCAATTTCAAAAATGAAGCAAAATAAACATACATATACTCTAAAATATATAGACATATAGACACCAAATACTTATCTCTTCCAGTCTTCCTTTTCATATACTGTCTCTTAGACAGTTTAACTTTTTGCCAAATTCTATGCTTCTGGTTTTTAGCACTGATACAGCTATATTGTCTGTATACATCAATGAATAATGTCATATAAAGGAAAAAATATACTGGAAATTATTGTTGTTGTTGTTTTATATGATAGCACTTGGAAGCTTTGCTGGCCTAGTGGCAAGAAGCTACACTGCAATTCCAAAGGCAGGTGGTTCAAGGCCACCAGCCGTTCCACAGGAGAAGGATGGGCAACCTCCTCCCATGCAATTAACAACTGCCTCTGAAAACCGGCCAGAGGGTCAGTTATGGGTTGGTTCTGATTCGATGGTACACAACAACAACAACAAGAAGAATGTGATAGAATAGTTGTGAAGGGCAAATAAAAGGAGAGGTGGTGGCCAACAGGGAAGGAGTTACTCTGGGAACACAAAGGCAGAAGGTCCAGATCTACCAGTTGCTCAATAGGAGAAAACTGAACAATCTCTTTCTGTGAAATTGACGATCTCTGAAAACCTGCTGGTGGATCAGCCATGAGTGAGTTCCAATTCAAGGGCACACAATGACATCTAATACATTAAATTCAAAGTTATATGAAAAGTAAGAGTAATTTAAAAATGCTTCATGAACGAAGCATTCATGAATAGTTCCTTGGAATATGTTGTGCACTAGGGTAAGTGCACAACATGCAGTTTAAAAACATACAGTTTACAGTTTAAAAATGTTGCCTCTTATGTGTGGGTATTTACCTGTCACAAGAAACAAGCATGATGAAACAAGTATTCCTTGATGGTACAGATGATTAAGCGCTGGGCTTCTCAGTCAGTTAGTGGTCTGAATTTATCCAAAAACATCCTGGGTGGAAGACCAGGTAATTTGTACCTACAATGTCACAGTTCTCAAGGTTCTGGGAGCAGAGTTCTCCTCTGACACACGTGAGACTGGACAGTGACTGGTTTGGGTTTCTGGTTTAATAATTAGATAGAAATTTACCTTTTCTCACTTAGACCCTACTTGTAACAGAACAAAACATAACCTGGTCCTGCCTCATCCTCACAACTCTTGGCACTTCTGAGTACATAGCTGTAACAGCTCTTGTACTGGCCCGTCTCACCATGGTCTCCCTCATCCACCGTAATCCTTTACTTTTCCAGAGATTGATCCCTCCTGATAATGTTTCTAAAAGCAAGCAAGCTGGGCAATGCACAGCTGTGATCCACAGAATTTCAAGGACTAATATTGGAAGCAGTTCACCTGGCCATAATGGGTGACTACTTGAGGGGAGCTCTGGTGGTTTACTGGTAAGGAATTGAGTTGTCAATGCACAGGCATGTGATTCGAATCTACCAGTTGCTTCACAAAAGAAAGGTGGGCAAACTCCTCCTTTGCCATTTGCTGCCTCTAAAAACCCTCTGGAGGTCAGCTATAGTTCTGACTCGCTTGTACACAACAAAAACAGTAACATTAAGATACTGGGGACATAGCTTCCAACATCGCAAGAATATGTTAGCAAGCACATGGTGATGTGTAGATGATTAAAAGCTTTGAAATCATGAGAGAAAGCCTCTGTAGTCATCACAGAGAGGGATTCATCTTAGAAGTTAAAGCAAGGGTGCCCGATTCATTGTAAACATGGCTCCCAATGCTTGAGGGTCTCAGTGACTTTGGAAATAAGTCATGTGTTTCTTTTGCCTGCACTGTTTTCCCAGATTCTGCAGCATTTGGTTCCTTGTCATTCTATTCTCACTTGAAAGTCTCCTTTGCAGAAAGTTCTTCCCTGGTCTTCCTTTAGAAATGAGCTAGTCCATCAGTATTCTTTAAGCATATCCTTGTTTCCTTTATAAGATTGATCACAGTCCTAATTATTTTAGTAATTAATTCCTTAATCACTGTCTCCCAACTAGGCTGTAAGCTCCATAAAGATGAGGTCTCTTTTATAACCATGACATCCTCAGCTCAAGGTGCAATGCCTAGGCTGTGTAGGACTGTTGTTGTTGTCGTGTACCACAGAGTCAGAACTGACCCATAGCAGACCTCCCAGTGGGTTTTCAGAGGCAGTTAATTGCACAGGAAATTGTCCATCTTTCTCCAGTGGGTAATGGTGTTGATCCGCATGCTTTTTGGATCGCAATGCAGCTTCTTGCCACTAGACCACCAGAGCTCCCTCCCTACATATGTGAAAGACTAGTAGGGTTCAAAAAC
The DNA here is from genome assembly GCF_000299155.1 of Elephantulus edwardii. Taxonomy (NCBI): domain Eukaryota; kingdom Metazoa; phylum Chordata; class Mammalia; order Macroscelidea; family Macroscelididae; genus Elephantulus; species Elephantulus edwardii. The sequence goes on along the minus strand of NW_006399758.1, from coordinate 10,627,900 downwards.
ATTTGTTCTTTTAGTTAATTTCTATAAAGCTATCTATAACATCATTATGTAAATGTGAGATGTGCAATCATACTAGTCTCCTAAAAATGCACATATTCCACAAAATAAATTTAATTCTGTATAACTTGGCTTTATTCATTTGCCACAAAGTCAGGGACCTCTCCAGAGTACTGAAGAGCAATGACGTCAGGCTGGAGACTAAGGTGCACCTGATCCGGGCTATAGTCTTCGCAATTGTGTGCTATGCACCGGAGAGCTGGACAGTGACTAGGGATGATAGAGAATTGATGCCTTTGAGCTGTGGAGCTGGGGAAGAGTGTTGAATATACCATGGACTGCTAGGAAAACAAACAGGATTGTCCTGGAGAGGGAGAAGCCAGGCTGTTCCTTGGAGTCAAGGATTTTGAATCTTTGTCTGACATACTTTGGTCATGCTGCAAGGAAGGACCAATCCTTAGAGAGGGACATCATGTTTGGGAGAGTGGAAGTACAGTGCAGGAGCAGAAGATCCTCAATAAGACAGATCAATTTTGTGATTGGGGTGGTGGGAATAAGCAGTTGGAGATGGCAAGGATGGCACAGGACAGAGCAGGGTTTAGGACTTTTGTACATAGGGTCACTATGAGTTGCAAGTGACTCAACGGCACATAACAACAACAAATACCCACTTACAGTGTCTAGGTTGTGTAAACGAATAATATGTTCAACTGATTGGTGGTATAAATTCATCCAGAGGCAAGATAGAATAAAGGTTTGATTATCCACTTCTGAAAAATCCATCATTGCCTATCTGACATAAAGAAAATTGTTATGACAGAACAGCAAGCAACAAATGCTGGCGAGGTTGTGGAGAAACTGGAACCCTGATTCACTGTTGGTGGGAGTGTAAAATGGTGCAACCCCTGTGGAAAGCAGTATGGCGCTTTCTCAAAAAGTTGCAAATAGAGATACCATTTGACCCAGCAATTCCACTACTGGGGATATACCCTGAAGAGACCATAGCTGATATCCAAGCAGATATATGTACACCCATGTTTACTGCAGTTTTGTTCACAATAGCAAGGAGTTGGAAACAACCTAAGTGCCCATCAACAAACGAATGGCTAGAGAAGCTGTGGTATATTCGCACAATGGAATACTATGCTGCATTAAAAAACAAGGAACGCATGCAATATTATTCAAAATGGTTGACTCTGGAGAACATTATGCTGAGTGAAATATCCCAGTCACAAAGGGACAAATATTACATGATGCCACTGTTGTAGAATGGGACTGTCCTTGGGGTTGGGGAGAGACTGAGTAAGATGGGTTCAATGATGTGTGCTGCACTGAGGCAGAGGAGGGAGAAAACTGTTTAAAAGAGATATATAACTGGGTGTTTCTGTCATCACAGGAGTCTAGAGCGAGGGCTGCATGGTGGAGGGGACCTGGGGGGGGGTTTGTGGAACAATGAAAGAATATTTTCTTTTACTTTTCCATAATTTTTGACTCATGTACTTATAACTTGTTAGTCAAATTTGTGTCTTCTAGGTTGCAACACCCCCATGATACATCTTCAAGGATATGAACATGTATGGCCAAGCACAATCAATAAGAGTGCATCTAAATTCCAAAATCAATCTCCATAATAGTCTATGTGTTTCCTACTGCCAAAGGGGCCCTTTAGAGTAGTGAGAGAAGATCTTCACCCTGAAACCCACAGCGTCCCTTTTCAGTAGGAAGTAGCTAAGAGAATACGCCATCCCCTTTTCCTTATGACTCAGGGTGAAGTCTCTCTCAGGGAGGAGTGATAGGGAATGGCAAAGGACACACTGACAAAGAAGATTAATCAGAACTGGCTTTGACAAGCACTGTGGCATTTGGACAAGAACAAACTGGGAGGAGGGTAGAGAGAATGGTGCAGCGGTGAATGAATGGAAACCCAAAATCTCTGTAAATGTTTATGAAAATTAATAAAATATAATTATAGAAAAAAAAAGAAATTGTTATGAATTGGAGTTAATTCTAAGGCAATTGGTTTGCTGTTATTTGCCTAGAATTAAGTTCAGTATTTCAATGCCCAACTCATTGATAAGTTGGAACTGACACACAGCTGCTCCTCCCGCAGGTTTTCCAAGGCTGTAAATTGTATGGCAGGAGATTACCTATCTTCCTCTCACAGAGCCACCAGTGGATTCAAACCAGCAGTCCAACTCCCTAAGGATTAAATTCTTAACAATTATTTCTTCCCTGGAAACAAAATGTTACACATCTAGAGTTTTGAGTACTGCTTGCTTGGCAAGCCACAATTACTTAGAATCTCATTAATTTCCCATGAAAAATAAGACTATGGGCAATACTGTAAATTTAGCATCCTAAAAGAATGTAGACTAACAATGTGAAGAGGCAATATTCAATTATTTATTGAATGTTGTTGCTGTGTACCATCAAGTTTGAACTGACCCTCTGACAGGTTTTCAGAGGCAGTTAATACTAGGTTTTTGTAGTTATGTGCTATTGAATAGCCTGTGACTCATAGTGACCTATGTCTATATCTAAAAGTCAGCTCTGTACTGAGCAACTCTGTTTCTGACACACCTACCTCCACTGCCCCAGTTACTGTGTCAATCCATCTTTTCAGGGTTGTCTTCTACTGTGTTGATCCTTCATCCTTAAAAGTATGATGTCCCTCTCCAAGGACTGATGCCTCCTGGCAACATGCCCCAAGTATGTGAGACAGAACCTCAAAATCCTTGCCTCCAAGGAGCAGCTTGGTTTCCCCCACTCCAAAGACAGACTTATTTGGGTTTTTTTTCATTCTTTATGTCTAAAGCGAGTGAGTAAAGCTATATATTTTCACTTTTGCAGAACAGAAAGCAATCTCTGGATATGAACTCAAGATTTATTGATTTCTACTGATTTAGTACGATTTCCAAGAAAGGAAAATATTTTCCACTTTGTTCAGTGTTTTATCACCTCCCCCCATGAGAGTAGGGAAATGTCTTGGCCTCTTGGACTGTGACTATATTTGTACACATTACAATTTTTAAATACACAAATGGTCTTATGTGGTTTTTGACTTTTTAAATGAAAAATGGTAGAACATTTATTACATTGTATTTTTAATCAGTTATTGCCTAATCAACCAATCAAAATATCTCCCTCAGCTGGTTAAGATTCAAATCATACACAGTGATAGAGTTAGGTTTCTTCCATTTATTTTTGGCTTCAATTTTTATTCTCTGTTTTATACTTGTCTTCAAGTATATTCCTTAGATGATGTATTGGAGAGTAGTGAAAACAGATTTCAGTAATTTTTGCTATATAATGTTTATAGGTTTTAGTGAAAGTTTGGATGTTCAAGTAATAGATTGATATAAAATTTAGAAGTGCCTATAGATTTGAGCATTTTTTTCTTTCCATCCTAAGGACAAGTATTTTATACGTTGTTGATGTTTACTGTCAAATTGGAACCAACCATAACTGAGTTTCCTATGGGTTTTCAGAGGCAGTAAATTGCATGGGAGGAGACTGTACATCTTTCTCCCTTGAAGCAGCTAGTGGATTCAAACTGTGTACCTTCAGGATTGCAGCACAGCTTCTTACCACTAGGCCACAAGAGCTCTATAAGTAAGTGCATATTAAACACATTAATATATAATTTAATACTTATGCTATTTTTGGTGCCATGAAATTCCATAAAATATTTAATTATGTACTTGCAACAAGCGGTTCCTCTTCTGATGGTCTAAAATAAAAGGAAACTTTCTCCAAATCAAACAGTGCAACCAGAGTATCTTCCAGCATGGCTTGTTCATCTGTCTAGAAAGAAAGATGGTAAACAAAATATAATAACATGATATGATATAATACAGTATAAATACAGATTAAAAATGGTTTTATTTAATATTATGCTTTATCAACATACAAGACAAAATTTATAAACACCTAATATTTTGTTGCAATTAATAAATTTCTCATAACTTTCTTTTATAGCACTAGATTTCTATTTCTCCTTTTCTCTATTCTCTAAGTTGTTACAGTGATAATTTTTCTGTCCATTTTGCAGCTAGAGTTTAACACGTATTTTTCCATTTACCATTGACAAGTAAATGTGTGCAGAAAAAGCAGGCTATCTGCCTCTAGACTTCTAAAATCTTACAAATATCTGGAAAGCAAAAACAATTGTTATATTAAAAATCTTCAGAACATATTGGTTATCCTATTTTATAATATAATAATAGGTACATTATTCAATTTACTTTTTATTAAAACTGTGACAAAAGCAATTTGTATGGATGTAATGATTTTTCTTCAAGAGTTTAGGGGCATGTATTACTTTCAATTGATTTGACATTAGGGATCTAGTCTAGCAATTTAGGAATATAAAATTCCATTTGTTTTAAACATACTTCTCTCTCATAGGATACATTCCTTTATAGCTGACTAAGGTCAGGCCTGAAAGGGTAACATTTAGTGTTTATTTCAGTGATATCATTCCTGGGATTAAATGACAATATATTAACAGGTAAGTGTATTATCTATCAACAATCTGCATTATGCAGATGACACAACCCTGCTTGCTAAAACTGAGAAGGACCTGAAGCGTATGCTGCAGAGGGTCAAGGACTGCAGCCTTCAATATGGACTGAGGCTCAATGTCAAGAAGACAAAGATTTTCACCAGCATCAGCATGGCAGCGTCAGGATGGATGGCGAAGAGATTGAAATTGTTCACAGCTTTAGTTTGCTTGGCTCCACAGTCAACACTCTTGATATCAGTAGCCAGGAAATTAAAAGACGTAATGCCATGGGAAAGTCTGCTGTTAGGGACCTCTCCAAAGTACTGAAGAGCAATGGTGTCTCTCTGGAGACTAAGGTACATCTGATACAGGCCAGGGTCTTTGCTATCACTTGTTATGCATTAAAGAGTTCGACAATGACCAAGGAGGATAGAAGGAGAATTGATGCCCTTGAGCTGTGGTGCTGGAGAAGAGTATTGAATGTACCATGGACTGCTAAGAAAACAGATTCATCCTTGAGAGGGTTAAACTGGGCGGCTCCTTGGAGGCAAGGATTCTGAGTCTCCGTCTAACATACTTTAGACATGTTGTAAGGAGGGACCAGTCCTTGGAGAGGGACATCATGCTTGGTAGGGTGGAGGGACAGCACAGAAGGGGAAGGCCCTCTATGAGGTGGATTGATTCAGTGACTCGGGTAATCAGGATGGGTTATCAGAGACAGTGCAACTGGCACAGGACAGAGCAGGGATTAGGACTCTTGTACACAGGGTTGCTATGAGTCACAAGCGACTTGACGGCACATAACAACAATAAGTGTATTATCTACTGGGTTCTTTACTAATTTCCTTCTGAAAGAACAATTGGACTTATCAAACACAGCTAATTTCTTTACACATAAAAATGGTTTCCTTAAGGATGTCAGTAATCTTAAAAAAGTAAATTTAATGCTTACATGTGCTTTATAAAATTGCTGTAAATTGTACCTTCTTCAACTTTAGCAGAGGGTGGTAATCAGAAAGCTCGGGTAGCTTAGTGGTAAGGAGTTGTGCTGCCAACCCAACAGGCACATGGTTCAAATCCACCATCTGCTCCATGTGTGATTTACTGCCTCTGAAAACCCACTGGAAGGTCTTCTATGAGTTGGTTCCCACTTGATGATACTTCACAACAACAACAGTTTAAGTCTTAGTTGCCAACCAGTAAACTGTAGGTTCATGTTCACCACTGAGATGTGCCTTATAAATCTGGCCTGTAAAGCTATTTCTGATCAGTATTGAAAACTCAGTGGAGCTCAGTTCTGCTTTGACACACACAGGCTTGTCATGGAGTGAACCTGAAAAGACAGCTTCATGAAACAGAAGCTTAGTAGAATTATTCTTTATTTGAACAATTTGAATGAATGAGAAGTTGAATTAGAATTGAATAGAGAAGTAGAAGTTGAGGAAGGAGGTGATAAACTATAAATAATAAGGTGGACCAGGCCCCAAAACATAAGCCTGGGAATGGGAAGGAGGTTAAGAGAATTGTCACTTTTACGCATTAGTTTGCTTCTTCAAATGCAGGCACCTTGGTGGTGCAATGGTGATTTTAAATCATTGGCCGGCTCGCTAGGAGAAAGACTTACTGATCTGCTCCCATAAAAATGACCTCCTTAACAATTTGGAGCAGTTCTGTTCTGTCCTTGAACGTGAGTCCTAGTACAAATTTGAACTGATGAAAAGTCCACAGGTCTGGGGTTTGGAAGTTTTCAATTTTCCTTCGTCTTTTAAATTGTCACCTATGTTTTAAATTATTAGTTAAGTACTGCAGCTCATGGTGCAGAAAGACTGAAGAAATGGACTCCCAAGCCTGCACCTACAGAGAACCCCTCCCAGTCCTAGCAGGATTTCTGTTCTTGACACAAAGCCAGAAGAATGAAAAGTTCCTTGAGGTTTTCTTTTCTTAGCAACCTTTGTATGTGTTAATAATCCCATAAACTATCCTAAGGGCTTTACAGAACCAGTTTGATTTCTTTGTAATGCAATATTGCTGAGTTAAATCTATATAGTGTAACATTTAACCAAGTATACAATTCAGGAAACTGTTGTAATTACTTATTTTTGAACATTTTCAAAAAGAAACCTATGCTTGTTAGCATTCACTCCCCACACTCCTTCATCCAATTCACAGCTCCAATAACCCATAAAGCTACTTCCAGTCTCTATAAAGTTGCCAATTTGGGGCATTCAATAATGATGGGATCAAACAATATGCGATCTTTTCTGACTAGTTCTTTCACTTAGCAATGTGTTTTCCAGTTTCATTCATGTTGTAAAATTCCTTATTGTGGCTAAATTATCTTCTTCTATTGTATGGAATATTATACCACAATTTGCTTATCCACACATTATATGATGTACCTTTGGATCTGCTTTCACTTTTGTGTTATTATGAATAATCTTTTTATGAACTTTCTTGTCCATGTTCTTATGTAGAAACACATTTTCATTTCTTTAGGGTATATACCTAAGAGTGGAATTGCAAGTTCACATATGAACTCTATTTAACAATTTAATTATATACTACTTAGGAACTGACAAATTTGTTCCCCAGGTGATTGCATTATATTGCATTTCTTCCTGAAACATACAAATATAACAACTTATTGGCCATTTGGACATTTGTTTGTTGTTTTTGAGATTTTAATGTAAGATTATAGAGACTTTGGGTTTCCAATCATTCATTGTTACACATTTTCCTCTCTGCCCACACCTACCTTCAGTTCACTTTACTCTTTGAAAAGAAAAAAAAATATAATGTTATACAATACACCTCCTCTCTCACCTCCCCACCCCACCATCAACTTTATTCTTATTCTTTAAAGCTCTTATTCTGGATTCTTTTCATGAAAACAATACCTAAACATAAGTCCTTTTAAAATAGTTCCCTCCCTCATCTGTTTCAATGCAGTGTACATTATTTATTTCCTCTTTAATTAGTTTCCCCCCAATCCCGACATTAGTTCTGTTTTACAACAGTGGCATCATGCAGTATTTGTCCTTTTGTGACTGAGATATTTCATTCAGCATAATGTCCTCCATGGTCACCCATTTTGTATAATATTTCATGAGTTTAATATAACATAGTATAATAATATAGTAAATATAATATATGTTTAGTATAGTATTGCTGGGTCAAATGGTACTTCTATTTCCAACTTTTTGAGAAAGGGCTATCTTGCCTTCCATAGTGATGAACCATTTTACACTCCCACAAACAGTAAATAAGGATTCCAGTTTCTCCACAACCTCACCAGCATTTGTTGTTTGCTATTCTGTTAAATTTTGCTGTTGTTACTTGGGTAAGATGACTTCTCATAGTTGTTTTGATTTGTATCTCTCTTAGAGCTAGGGATTTTGAACACTTCTTCATGTGTTTGCTATATGAATGTATTCTTTAGTGAAGTGTCTGTTCATATTCTGTGCCCATTTTACAATTGGGTTGTTTATCTTGTTATGGTGCTCGAGTATTCTGTAAATTCTAGATATAAGTCCTTTATCTGACATGTCATTACCAAATATTTTTTCCCAGTCTGTAGCTTCCCTTTTTACCCTGTTGGAGAAGTTTTTGGATGTGCATAGGGATTTGATCCTTAGAAGGTCCTATCCTTCTATTTTATCTTCTCCTGGTTGTAGGTTTTTCAGGATGCTTGAAAGACTGTTAATGCTGAGGATTAAGGCATCTAGCGTTCTTCCAAGCTTTTCTTTAATGAAGTTTGTAGTCCTTGGTTTTAGTCCTAGGTCCTTGATCCACTTTGAATTGGTTTTTGTATATGGAGTGAGGTGTGGATCTTGTTTGAGTTTTCTGCAGATAGTTTTCCAATTTTGCTAACACCATTTGTTGAAAAGGCTGTTGTTTCCCCACCTAACTGATTTCATCTCCTTGTCAAAAAATCAAGTTGTCTATAGGTAGATGGGCTGATTTCCGGGTTCTCAATTCTATTCCATTGATCTGTGTGTCTGTCATTGTACCAGTACTATGCTGTCTTGACTACCATTGCAGCGTAGTAAGATTTGAAATCAGGGAGTGAGATGTCTTCTACCTTGTTTCTCTTTTTAAGGAGTGTTTTGCTTTGTTGTTGTTGTTTTGGGTACCATCTAGTCACATTCCTCATTCAGTTTTTAATTGTGCTTTTATTGCTAAAGTTACTGTATTGTCTAAGTAGATAAATGGCTATGCTGCCAATTCAAAGGTAGACCATTTTAATCCACCAGCTGCTCCAGAGGGGAAGAATGGGCAATCTCCTCCCAGGCAAATTAACAGCCTCTGAAAATCCACTGGAGGCCAGCTATGAGTCAGTTCTGACTCTACAGCAATCAGAGAATGAGAGAAAAAAAATATATGTATATACATATACATATATACATATATATGTGTGTATATATATATTAGTTTTAAGGATTCTTTATATATTCTAGATATAAATTATTTATGAAAGATAGAATTTTCCAATATTTTCTTCTTTCCTGGAGATTTGCAATAATATTAAGTTTTAAAAATATCATTACTTGATTATACTACAGCAGTTTGTTTTCAAAGAGTAGTAATTCATTAATTCAGCAACACTTAACACGTACCATTTGTTAGGAATTAGGCTAGCAGTTGTCTTCCCAGCTTATGCAATATATATGTGATAACTACGAGACCTGATGGCATAGTACTTAATGTGTTAAGCATCCAAACAAAAGATTAGTGGTTCAAATCCACTAGCTACTCCTTGGGAGAGTCCTTCCTTACAGATGTACATTTTCAGAAACCTGACAGAGGGTGGCTAGGCGTCAGCTTTGACTTGATGTGGTGGGTTTGGTTTTAATTAATAACAAATGAAACCTTCTGTCGCATATTGGGATGCTAACCAAGAAGTCACAGATCTCCAGCAGTATGAATCCATTCATGGCTCCTCGGAACAAAAGTACCCGCTGTCCTGCCCCACGACTTCCGGCCTTGGACACCCAACAGAGGTTTGCTATCAGTAGGAATGCAAGATGGAAAGCATGTGATGGTGGTGAGTCTGACTTTTTGTTTTGAAAAATCCTCCCCAAAGCATCATATTTCAGATTGTTATTAATTTAATCTTCTGTTTACTTTATTAACAACTAAATGGATTACACATTGAGTGCATAGTCTTTTCTTCCCCCACCAAAAGAATCCACTATCTCTCTGCAGTACACTTAGACAAAATTCTTATCTAATAATTCCAGAACCTTCTGTAAGTGTGCAATTACACCTCCCTACTATCAACATCAATGAAATAAAATACAATTTTGATGTATAAAACAGTGTCTACTTGCTTAAAAAAAGGCAGCCACATTGCAGTAGTTATATTTTCTGTGTGTAATGTAGTAGACAAAAATAGCATCTTAGGTTTCAAATCAAATTGCATGTAATAAACCCATGAGATTGATATATAAAAGTGAATGCATTTGTCTCTTAATACCATGACAATTAATCAGAGCCACAAAAAATTTTGTGAAAAAACTCTAAGTTCATCCCAAATTATATTTGTGAAATATATTAAAATGCTTCCTTCATATCCACTTTGGAAAGCTGATGCTAAACATGGAAAATTCAACAGTAATTATAGCAACGTTTTTAGATTTAACAGGACAAACATCCAAAGGAAGCCACTGAAATAATTTAATATATGCAAATTTAAACAGATTGGCAGATATTATGGCAAATGTGAGTTGTCTGAGTCTGGCTGTCAAACATGTCTCAGGATGCCAACCTCAGTGGGTGTGTGGGTTTGAAGACAGCCTGTTTCTCTCTCCTGTGACTCTTCACTAACAACAACAGTAACAGAAAGACCCTCCTCCCTCCGACGACCTTCGTAGCCAGTGCTTACCGAGAGAGTTGGAACAGATGGAAGTTTCTCAGCTGGTAGCACTCACAGTGAATAAATAATCAGGAAAGAAGTTCTACATTCCACATAACTTATCAAAACTTATTAAAAAATATATTCTCTTAATGTAGCTGAATGACTGCTGATATAAGAAAGCAGGATAATAGGGTAAGATAAACAATCACTTCTTTCTTAGGGATCTGATATAGATGGAAGATCCCTGGTGGCGTAGTGAGTAATGTGTGAGGTGGCTCAACCAAAGTTCAGTGGTTTGAATCTACCAGCCAAGGTGCTGGAAAAACATGAGCAGTCTTGTCCCACAAAGACTAAACAGCTTCCAAAATTGATGGAGAGTCTCTATGAGTTTGAAACAGCTTGATAGGAGTGGCTTGGTTGACTGTCTGCTTTCCATTTTTTATTGTTGTTGTGTTGTTGTTAAGTGCTGTCAAGACAACTATGACTCATTATCAACCCTATGAACAGACGATCTGCACCCTGTCCTGTCCCATCCTCACACTTCCTGACACACAAGAGCCCACTGCAGCAATCACCAGTCAATACACCTGGTTAAATGAAAGTTGACAAAGTCAATGGTAGGTAGGCACTGAGCTTCTTACCAGGTTTGGTGACAGTAAGGACTGGAAATGGAAAAGCACACCGGCATTTGCTATTTGGTCCAGCCACCGCCTGCTGGCTTCCCAAGTTTCCATCTCATTCTCTTTGCTGTTGTCAAACATCTGGTTCAAGGCCGCCATGAGCTGCTCGGAGAAGGCGCAGACGGTGGCCACGAGGCTCTGGCAGAAAACCATGTCTCTTCGGAGCTGCGTCTCACTGTCTGTGAGCCAGGAGAAAGCAGAAGGCTTTGAAAAACGCTGCAGATGCCATTAAGCATTTATATCCGCTACGGTATCATACCTTTGTCTAACTCAGAGAAAATGCAAATTAAAGCTCTACAAATGAACTCATAGATCTTCACAAATAAGCCCTTTAGAAGACAGTAAACACCCAAAATGTGAGAAATAGAAATATCATTTCTCTTAATCAATTTGAAGACTTTATTCTGAAATCATTGAGTTGCTTTATGAAACCTGAGGGGAAAGTCAAAATCTTCATTGTTTATTTCCCCCTTTTTTGATGTGACTTGATTTGTATATCAAGTGTATGACACTTTAATGCAGGAATTTTAAATTTTCCATTTGTGCTGGCAAATAAAATCCAATACTATTAATACAATTTTTTTTAAAACCACTATTTACTAAACCTCTTTATGGGAGTTCTGGTAGCTTAGTGGTAAGAAGTTGCTCTGTCAACTCAAAGGCAGACAGTTCAAATCCACCAACTACACTATGGGAGAAAGATGGACAATCTCCTCCCATGTGATTTACAGACATTTAAATGCACATGGGAGAAAGCCTGTTTACTATTCACATGCAGTAGTAAAGAAATCTATGTCTTCTCAAATTAGTTATTTGACTTCAATAGCTACACATATTTCTAGCTCACAAATTCCTTTCTTTTTAGGTATAATTTTCCACAGAAATAAATTTTTAGTAAGTTTTTTCTTCTGTAATGAACAAACTTTGTGACAGGCCCACTTTGAAGGAAAACTCAGCTCCTGACGGCTGCTCTGAAGTCATACTTTTTCCTAACGGAAACAAGCTGTGTGTTCTGACCACACAGTGTTCATTTCCGTCCTTGCTGGGTGGCTGGATATATATGAGCCACATAAAGATTAAGTTAGACGTTTAACACATTGAAAAATCACTCTCCACCAGACGAACAACAAGTCTAACAAGAAAACATTCAAAATAGAGACTATTTCTGGAGCTCATGAATGAATGATTAAACATTGTCAGTATTAGCGTACAATATAAAAAAAGAATTCTACTTTTACTCAGTGTTGTGTTCTTGTTTTATTTGTAAAAAAGGTATCATTTTAAAGTTGTTTACTAAGAACATGGAACATCTGTTTTTAATAACCATAAAAGTCTTGTGTGTACAAAAAGCAGTAATGTGTACTCGGTTACTCTCTTAATTACATTTACTATTAGACATTCTATTAGAGAAAGGATTATATATTATAAATATTTAATTTTATGCTTAAAGTATCTCTTTATTAGGTTGAACTATAAGAATCTACTCTTTTGTAGGTCAAGGACAGTTGAATAAGGCAATTCCATATGTTTTTATATATGAATGTCATCAGCATCATGTGTTGAATATGTCCATAAGTAGTTAAATACATTGTTCCATTCTAACAGATAGGGAAATATTTTACAGGTAAGTATAAAAATGGCTAAGCTGGAAATGAATGCTGTCGAAGTATTCTGAATAAAGTAAAAAAAAAAATTTAAAAAGGAACACATAGTGGTTAGCTCAATTTCTAGCACAGAGTAGACAAATAAAAGTTTGCTGAAGGAATAAATGGAGAAAAATTAGTCCTCAGAGCAATGAACAAGCAAACAAGTGAAATTAAAATGTATTATTTTTATCCTCTGACTAATTTAACTTAAAAGGGTAACTCAGAAGTTAGAGATGAGACACTATTAGCTGAAATTTGTCCTGTATCTTTCTGGGACATTCTTATTTTGCTTTACAGTGGTCCTGCTCTGGTGGCCAAGTGGGTAAGGCATTATGCCACAAACACAAAAGGAGGTGGATAGAATCTACCAGTTGTCTCAAAGAAGAAAAAAATGGGCAATCTCCTTCCATGATACCTAGATCCTCATAAAACCCACTGAAGAGTTGGCTACAAATTGATTCAGACTGAACGGCAATGAGAGAGTTTATAATAATGCAGAATCCTTCAGTCAGACAGACATCTGGCAAACTCAGCTGGAGGTTCAAGTCCATCCAGAAGGGCTTGGGGATCTATTTCTAGAAATTAGCCATGGAAAGCCCTGTAATGCACAGTTCTGTTCTGACATACTGCAGGCTGGCATGAGTCAGACAATGCCATGATAAAGGATTCAATTATTTTATTTTTAACTATCTATCTATCATCTATCTATCTATCTATCTATCTATCTATCTATCTATCTATCATCTATCTATCTATCTATTAAAGCAGACAATCTGGGTGTTGTTGGGCTTCTTTTTTTTTTTTTTAAGAAAACACAACTTCTTCAGTGGAGAAATTCCTATGTACAATCTGTGAATAATTCCTTGTTAGTATCTACTTGGCAAGAGGACTGCTGATATACAAAGTAGCAAAGAAACCTCCAGGAACAGAAGCTTGTTGCTTCCCTACCAGTGTTGCCTAAAGTCACAAGATTTAGCAACTCTACCATTAGTAGGGGAATAAATATTCTTTACAGGTAACTTTTGAAAAGCAATTAACAAATTTCTTATTCTTTTTGTAAAAGGACAACATCAGATGTTTGTCCTGCTGTTGTTGTAATGTGCTATCGAGTATCCTGCAACTCATAGCGACCCTATGTACAACAGCCCTAAACCTTTCTCTATCCCTTGTCAATCTTAATGTCTCTGACACATCTACCCCATTACCCTAGTCACTGAATCAATCCAGCTCATTGAGGGTCTTCCTCTCCTGTGCTGTCCCTCCACCCTCCCAAGCATGATGTCCCTTTCCAAGGACTGATTCCTCTTTGCAACATGTCCAAAGTATGTCAGACAAAGCTTCAGAATCTTTGCCTCCAAGGAGCGGCCAGGTTTAACCCTCTCCAGGATGAACCTGTTCGTTTTCTTAGCAGTCTATGGTATATTCACTATTCTTCTCCAGCACCACAGCTCAAAGGCATCTTTTCCTTCAATCATCCCTAGTCATTGTTCAGCTCTCTGGTGCAGAGCAAGAAATTGCAAAGACCATGGCCTATATCAGGCACCCCTTAGTCGCCAGACTAACATCATTGCTCTTCAGTACTCTGGAGAGGTCTCCGACAGCAGACTTTCTGAATGTAATACTCTTTGCTAATATGTTCTATACGCATTGTAAACCAAGTTAATCTCATTCAACTTCATCTATCAATTAAAAATTGATCACAATGAACATTCACATCTGTTCCTAATATGTAAACTCTGTTTGTAAGCTCTGCTACACCAACATTAAAGGCTCAGTAGTAACTACACCAGGTGCTAATCACTACAGGCATGAAGAGGACTAACCCAAGCCTCTTCCTTGTGTGAATGGTGCAAATAGGAATGCAGATGCTTTTGTACCATATACTTGTTTGAATCTTTACCTAAGATATTCTTACCTAAAATATGTAATACATTTTTTTACTACATGAGGTGATTATTGCCATATTCCTACATTCATGTAGGAGATTGTCTGGTTGTATAGACTTTAAAAATTCCTAAAATGTATACTGTGTATTAATATTTCTTCCAGTCACTTTTTACATAACAGCATCTCTCAGAGTGTAACAAAGGAAGAAAACGCAGTTCCGCAAAAGGTGATGGCAACCTTTGCTACATTTACCAATTACAGCTTATCTTCAACTTATGTTGAGAGCTTCTCAACATACCACTTCTCTCCATTCACTCACAATCTAGCAGTCGACTTGACAAGGCTGTGAGAGGCCATAGAATACTGCATCTGAAATCAGCTCGAAGACTCCAGAGCACAGCCTGCCACTGCCGAAGCACTCAGCCCACCAGGTAGCATTCAGTATCCTTACAGTCTGGGGCTTCTGGCATGGATTTCCTGTCTGTAGACCCTTCTATTTCCTCTTCACCTCTGCCTTTTTCTGCATGCTTTTGAGTAAGAACTCAATCATAGCTGATTCTTCAATGGGTTTTCAGAAGCAGTAAATCACGCAGGAGGAGACTGCTCATCTTTCTCACATGGAGCAGTTGGTGGATTTGAAACATATGTCTTTGAGTTGGCAGGGAAGCTTCTTACCCAGCAGGTCACCATAGCTCAGTAGGACACTTAAATAATCTTTAAAATTTTAAATAATCTTGAAATTTTAAACATATCTCTTCCTGTGAATTCTCTATACTTGTCCTTTTTTCCTGCCACCTGCCTGATTAAGGCCACAGTCTTTTTAATTCCTCACTACACATCTGAGACCTGGACAATAATATAGGATAACAGAAGAACTGATGCCTTTGAGTGTGATACAGGAGGACAGTACTGCGTCTCCCATGGACTGTCATAAGAACAAAGAGATATGTCTTGGAGAGGGTGCATCCTAAGTGCTCTTTAGAAACAAGGATGGAGAAGCTTCTCTTTCATACTCTGGACATGTTGCTAGGAGAATTTATTTCTTGAAAAGGGATATTATCATGCTTGGAAAGGTGGAGGGTCAGAGAAAGAAAGAAGACCCTACCAATGAGATGGGTTGACACTGATTGCAGCAACAGGCAAAAATATGTCAGAGATGAGGAGGATGGCCCAGGATAGGACAGGGTTCAAGAGTGCTGTCCATGGAGTTGCTTGAGTCATAGTCGACTCAACAGCGTCAAAGAACAACATCTCTTCATTATATGACTAGTTGCCTAGCACTGTGACAGTCTGTTTACAAGTTTGCACCCCTCATACAACAGTGTCTCACAGGGGACAGTATATGTGCCATGAGTTAAGTTCATTGGCTTTCCAGGCATATAATCTGCCTTCTACTGTTTGTTCCATTAATTTTGAACTGTGTGGTTACAGCTGTCAAATTTTTTCTGTGTAGAATTAAGGTTATTCCTGCAGCTTAGATCTGTAATACGGATAGATTAAATGGGGGGGAGGGAACATTTAAAACACTCAGAAAAGTGAAATCAGATAGTGTTGTTATTGCAGTTCTTTTTCCACTCCCACTCTAGCATCCCACACAGTGCCTGGAACCATGTGGAGGCTGAGTTTCTTAGTTGCACTGCTAAATGGAGATGGTATACCATGATAAAGAAACATAGAATCCAAAGGTATTTAACTCCCAGCAAAAACATCCAGATTTTTTCCATACAAGCAAGGAGCTCTGGTGGCATGGTGCATTAAGTGCTGCATTGTAGTTCAAATCTACCACGTGCTCTGTGAAAGGTATAAAGAAAGATACAAAGTCCTCCCCAAAAATGATTTACAGTCTGGGTGACTTTAAGGTTGCTATCAGTCGGAAATCACCTAAGGGCACTGGGTTCCCTTGCAATTATGTTCAAAACTCTCAAGCATCCATCCTTGACCAATCCTATATGAATTTCTAATGTATGTGGATAAGACCTAGAGCAAGAACCAAAACAGCTACTTGTACTTCTAACAACAACAATAAAAAAGGTAAGGGGTTCTGTTTTATTGGGATAGCTTATTATGTCTTCATGACAAGAATTTTTTTGTAGGGGAATACAATCAAAACCAAATGGTTTTCATACCAATCAAAGGCTTCAGTTTCAGGACCATACCCAAGCACCTAGTTTAGCTCATCTACAAACATGCTTTAAATTATTGACACTTCATTTCTTCTCAGCAGTTCAAAAAGTTCAAAGTCCACAGTTAGCTGGCTCATCTGAAAAGAATGAGATGGTTTCTAAGATACACAAGTAATTTTAACTATTATTCTTACACAGAGATTGCTGAGAACAGGAAAAATGCAAAATAAAGACACAAAAAGAGGAGCCTCGAGAAAATTCAAGGTAGGGATCTTTATTGATAGCAGATCTTAGAGAGAAAAACCATATGTTGGCTACTGTTTTGGCACCATTTAATATGTAAAAAGGGATGGAGGGTAGTTAAACTATGAAAAATAGAGAAATAAAGAAATAAAATTTGAACAGAAATGAGGCTCATTTAGAACATCCATTTAAATATTAATTATGAGGGCAACGTATTTGAGACCACCTTTAGCACTGGCAAAAGTGTATGTGAATTTCATTTTGTTGCTATGGCATCTATCATACAACTAATCTTACAAATGCTCAAAAATTCTGTAGAATAAATACTATTTATGCTGATTACTATTACTCCCCTTAATTTGAATTTCTGTACCTTTCAAACTGGCCAAGCAATAATATTTTCAAAGATGTTGTGAGACTCAGTAAAGTTCCTGAGAGTAACCTATGAAATGTTTTATTTATCAAAACTCAAAAGCAAACTCATTGTCCTCTGGTCACAACCTACTCATAGGTGACCTTCCACTGGGGTTTTGGGAGGATGTAAATCGCTTGAGAGAAGACTGCATATGTGTCTCCCATAGAGTTGCTGGTGGATTCAAATGACCAGAGGTGTATGTAGTCTTTGAGTCAGAGTCAGCAGTGAAAAAACTTTGTTATTATTATAACCCACTCAAATAGAAAGACAACAACCCACTGAAGCAGGGGAAAAGACACCTAAGTGATCATGCCAACCTTGCATTCATTACAAATCATATGTTCCAAGTGTGACAGTGTGCTCAAGAGGTCAGAATTTCCCTTTCCTATCTCCATGCTTTCGCAAGAAAATATGCCTTTGAGGCTCCTCCCCTTAAAAGCAGCAGTCTATTCCTCCATCCACTACCTCCAAATTAGCCAGGACATTTCTTGGCCAACTGAAGAGGCCAAACTCATCTATTCCTGGTCTCTTCTTGGAACTGTGCCAAGAGGCCACATGAACAAAACAGGTTGGTTTGGTGGATGATGAAAAACATCTGGTCCAGTCAGGCCTATTAAACTATTAGTGGTACCAATTGCCATCAATGTGAATGAGGCATCTTATGCCATCAGTGCCCTGACTTCTGGCATGCGTGCACACACACCCAGCTGAAAACAAAGCCTGGCAGAGGTCACGAGAAGACTTCAGCTGGAAACTAGAATCAAACATCACAAACTCTTGTTCTTTTAAGCCAAAAAGATTTTGAAGGATTTTCTTTTAATATAGCAAAAGCTAAGTGACATAAATGTTCAACTTTCCTTCTATATTGTACATCAAAAAGCATGTAATTGTAGTTGTAGGTGCAAATTCTTACCAAAATCTAAAGCTAATATGGTAAAATTTGTTTATATATCTCTTGGGATTTTTATAACTCTTGAAAATAGTTTAAAATAATAATAATAATAACAACCTGAAGCACTTGCTGCAGAAGTTTAGGGGCTGCAGCCTTCATTATGGATTGGAGCTCAACATCAAGAAAACAAAGATTCTAACCACTGGGCCAACTGATAGCATCAGTATTGGATGGTGAAGAGATTGATATAGTTAACAGTTTTAGTTTACTTGGTTCCACAGTTAACACTCTTGGTAACAGCAGCCAGGAAACCAGGAGACAAATTGCACTGGGAAAGTCAGCTATGAGGGACCTCTCAAGGGTACTGAAGAGCAACAAAGTCAGGCTGGAGACTAAGGTGTGCCTGATCCAGGCTATAGTCTTTGCAATTACATGCTTATGCATCGGAGAGTTGGACAGTGAATAGGGATGATAGAAAGAGAATTGATGCCTTTGAGCTGTGGTGCTGCAGAAGAGTGTTGAATATACCATGGGCTGCTAGGAGAACAAACAGGTTTGTCCTGGAGAGAATGAAGCCAGAATGCTCCTTGGAGTCAAGGATTCTGAAGCTTCATCTGACATACTTTGGGCATGTTGCAAGGAGGGACTAGTGCTTGGAGAGAAACATCATGTTTGGGAGAGTGGAGGGATAGCGCAGAAGAGGAAGACCCTCGATGAGATGAATCGATTCTGTGACTGGAGTGGTGAGAATGAGTCGATTCTGTGATTAGAGTGGTGGGAATGAGTGTGTCTGAAATGGGGATGTTGGCACAGGATAGAAAGGCATTTAGGGCTCTTATATATAGGGTCACTATGAGTCACAAGTGACTTGATGGCACATAACAACAACAATAAAGTCCATAATCATAGTTATAAATCTATATTCAGAGAAAGAGATACATTACCAAGCTAGCATTGAACTCTGCCACCTTGACTGAGAAGTATATTTGAGTTTTTTACAAATCTAGAATTCAAAATTCTCTAAATCTATTTGGTATAAAAATACAATTGAAATGTTTCACATTATTGTCCCTTCTTATTCATTTTTGCAAAACAGTATTTATGGAATATTTTTATGTAAGCCAGTATTTTAGGCATTTGTGTGTGTCAACGATCAAAATAGAGACAGCTCCTGCTTTCATGAGGTCAATAGTTTATCATCTGTATTTTAAAGTTTGATAAAATATTTGATTATTCACTAATGTAACTTTTCATTATCAATGTATTCTGAGCACTCACTATGTACATGACTCTGTTGATGTGTTCTATAGAACTAATTCTGACTAATATAGACCATATATGACAGAAGAGAACTGAGTTTTGAGTCTCCTGTGCTGTCACCTTTATGGGGTTACGTCACCAGTTTTTTCTGCCCATGGAGCCTCTAGTCAGTTTGAACCAATGACCTTCTGTTAGTGGCTGAGCATTTTGCTATTATGTCAGGGCTCCTTATGCAAATGATGGAAATGTTCTAACATAAGTAAAACATAGAGTATGTTTAAGAAACTCTGCGGACTGTGGTTAAGACATTTGTCTGCTAACCAAAAGGCTGGTGGTTCCAAACTACCAACTACCATTTGCACCACAGGAGAAAAATGAGGAATCTGCTTTTGTAAAGACCCACACCCTTGGGAACCATGTGGGGAAATTTTACTTCGTCACAAAGATTTCCTGTGAGTGAATCACTGGTGGTTCACTGGGATTTTTAATTTTACAGAATGTTTACATACAGCCTATTCATAATCAATCTATATATACATATTCAAATTAAATATCATTTGCTGTCATTGTTGTGTACCATCAATTCAAAATCAATACATAGCTGACCCTCCAGTGGGTTTTCAGAGGCAGTAATTGCTCGGGAGGAGACTGCCCATCTTTCTCTTGTGAAGAATCTGGCAGGATTGAACTATGTGCCTTATGGATTGCAGTGTAAATTCTTACCACTAGGCAACCCATTAATTTTATCAATCTCTGTACCCTTTCTACTTTTTAATTATATGCTCTACAAATATATTTACATATTATTTCATTATTTTCAGTCTTTCTGAGGAATTAGAAAGGGGCACACTCAAGCCTCTACCTACATTGGTATATAGCTGAAATTGGCTCCACTCACATTGTAAGACCTCTCCTGTGATGAGCCACAATCATTTCCAAAGGTAAAAACAATGTAAAACATACCTGAATATTCAAGAAGAGCCAGGAGTATCCTACACTTCACCTCTGCCAAGAAAGAAAAGACATTAGTTATCTATTCAAACTTTTCTGCCACAAACATCACATTTTAACTTTGAAATAAAAATCAACACCTTAGCTAATGAAAATTTCATTCACTTGAGATACTACTCTTGCCTATCAGTCTACAAATTACATCCCTTTTTCAAGGTCCTAAAATCACATGATTCAGAATCACACAAGTCTATGAAACACTATTCAGATCATACTTTTAAAAATAATAATAATAGGATGGAAAAAAAAAATAATAATAATAATAATAATAAATCCAAATCCACTGTCTTGGAGTTTATTATGATGCATCTAAACACCGTATCAGATTTACAAGTCTGTACGTCTTTATGGAAGGAGACTGGCCATGTCTCTCTCACGGAGTGACTGATCGATTCAGACCGGAGACCTGTCTGTCAGCAGCCCACATGTAACCCACTGTGTCATCAGAGGTCCTTGTTAGTTTTTTAATTTATCCTTAAAAGTTTTTATCGGTATGCTGTTATCTAGTCTCGCTTAGCCATTATATAAATATGGCAATAAATTATCAAGCCACATTTTTGTAATTTTTATCTAGTCTTTAAAAATAAAAAGTGCAATGATCCATTTGTAATCTAGAGGTCAAGCCACCGCCCTTGAAAACAGAGAAATACCACATATTTTTCAAATGCCTGCCCTTCTCCCTGCATATTCTTACACAGGGCCCATGACAGTAGATGACTGATAAATGTGTATTAACTACATATTCATTGTTATAAGTCCTATGAGTTCTATGTCCATTTGCTTACAATTGATAGTTTAGTTCGGCAAGTAAATATAAAAATTAACAGATTCCTCCCCCCATGTGCTCATGCTTTGGAGAAAAAAAGGTAAATGAGCTTGCATCTTACTCCAGATAGGTTTACACTGAAGAATGATAAATTGATGCTTGCAAGAAAGACTTAAAATCAATTACATTTTACAAGTAGAGTTGTATAAAAATGAAGATTTCAGAGAAGAGTAAGCAGGACCAAGAATAAAAATGCTCAACTACTATTCACTAGCTTTGTGACTTTTAGCAAATCACTAAATTATTTGAGTTTAAGAACTCTTATACATTTACTAAGTTGGTGACAATTGTGAATACATATTAAAATCCTTTGAAAAGTTAAGAATTATATAAATGTGAAAAATTGTTAATGTTGTAATGCAGATTTAGCTTAAACTAGTATAGAATCTCAAGTAAACACAAAAGATTTTTTTTAAAAAAATTAGATTGTCAGAACAAGCATAGGAATAATCCAAGAATATAAATAATTACAGCAATGTCATATAATGGAAAATACAATACCAGGATTCCAACAACCTAGAGTAGAAAATTTCAAGAAGATTGAGATTGTGATATAAGTGGAAAGGACAGATAAGAAGTGGCTTCTAACATCAGATTAAATATTCTACATTTATTTAATAGAGAAACTGTAAGATTTGGGGGCAAGGTCTAGAAATTATAAGCATCATATTTTAGGAGGATAAATCTGAAAACTTCACATAGCAATCTAGAAAGATGAGATGGAAGAGGCTGGCAGAAAACTTTTACTTCGGTTTAAAGAAAAAGGGAAAAATTCAAGAGAATTATTAAAAAGCTCTTCGAGATAATGGGATAAAGGCAAACGAATCTGATACTTTGTTGAAAAAGGAGTTTTGGGAAGAAGTATAAGTTTTTATAGTGAACAAAGGGTTAAAAGTGAGTTCATTATGAGACATTGGCATTTGGATGATGAGGAGATAAATAAGCAAAAGATGACTTTCAGATAGTGGATAATATGTTTTAACTGCAAGATTTAACAGAAAATAGGTATCATTATTTGACACCATACAATGAATCCCTTCCCATTGCTGCACATCTCTTCCCTCAGTTGACGAGTCTATGAACAGATGAGTATATAATAACTGATAAGTGGTACTCTAAAAATTCTTCCTATCTAAACACCGTAGAGGTAGGATATTTTGAAAGCAGAAAATAGCAAAAACAATATGTAATCACTAATACTCTGATGTAGTCTAAGAGAAAAGCCCTATGTTGTTGCCTTCAGTCTAGAATTCATGTGCCAAAAAACAAAATAAAAACAAAAACACCTTGTAGCTGAAACAATGGTTGCTGTTTGTGGCTATTGGTGCTATTTGTGTTCTGCTGGAAAAAGGACACTCTTCCATAGGACTGAAAACCTTAGAACTTCAGTAGATTGCTTATTCTTTGTAGAACAAGTAAAACATTTCATAATTGAATACTATGACATGGTTTCATTCTTGAAGTAATTTAATTTTTATTAATATAATATTATATTAACCATGAAATTCTGACAAGGTGGCATTATATTAAATTTCCAGCCAGGACCTAGTCTATCATTAAATCATTCCACATAGTAAAAAAAAAAAGCAATTTAGGTTATAGAACAAAAAATTGCTTTGAGCTGAACAGGATAAATAGCACGTGAACTAATGAGGCTATTTGACTATTGAGTGATTGCTTTTCAAGAATTGTAATGAGGCTACTTCCATCCAATAGAGAAAGGCAGCACCTAAATGACCCAACTCTCTTAGTTATCCCACTGGGATGAACCAACAGGGTTCATTTTAAATCGTTTTAAAAGACTTCACACTGTGAGCATTAGAGATTTTATGAACAAAGCCAAACCTCGGAACCTTACAATTTAAATTCCTTCAAACTGGTTTGAACCTGTATACTTAGAGCATGCTCAATCACACTCAACCACTTCCTGTACTCTCTGACCAACCAAAATAGCACCAAGGGTCACAATATCAAGTAAGCAAGCAAAATGTATATTATTATCATTTCTGTCGGTTGCTAAAGGTGACAGGAGATACAGGTATATACAAAAACTGTAATGTAAAGATTAGATTCTCGAATACCACATTTTTAAAAAACGTTTCTCTTGTATCAGAAGATTATTACTTTTTAAAAATATCTATATTTTTATATCAGGGGAGTAGAAAAGAAATGAGCCACTATACTGGGCCCTATTCAGTGGCAGCTTCTTGTTCCATAGGGTTAAGGAAGACTTCGCGGAAATAAAAGTTGTTTGAAACAAATCCAAGTGTAGTTGCTTTGTATGTTGTGATGGGCAGAAGGGATGAAGTGAAGTGTGAAGGCCCCTCACACCCTCCACCTTGCCTCAGACGATGTCCTGGAACCCTGGGGTGGGGGAGGTCGGAAGTGCCATTCTCATTCTTGATTCTTGGGATTATTGAAGGCCACTTAGTGGTAAAGACAGACAAGCAGGAACAGTGACACGCCCATCACGTTGGCGAACATGCTGAGCTGCATGTCCGAGCTGCATGTCCGTGATCATGCTGGCCCACCAGGCTCTGCTCTGACACTTGCCTCAAGCAAGTTCCAAGCAAGAAGGTTAACTTCAAAAAGCAAATAAACCAACAACAAAGATGGTAAATATTCCTTTTTTCCTTATCTGTTTTGTATTTACTGTAAAGATGGCTGTAATAGCAAAAGACTCTCTATTTGGAGGGGAAAGAGATCTCAAATAAGCAAAGTGCTACTAAAAATAAAAAAAGAAGTAGAAGGCATAGCAATCCTTGATCTCAAAACCTACCATACAGCAGTAGTAACCAAAACAGCATGGTAGTCATACAATGACAGGTACATAGAACAGATCTGAGAACCCAGAAATGGACCCATCTATCTATAGTACACTGCTACTCAACAAGGCAATAAAACCTATTAAATACAGAAATGACAACCTCTTCAAGAAATAGTGCTGGCAAAACTGGACTACTAACTGCAGAAAGCTGAATCAGGATCCACATCTCACACCATGAACAAAAATCAATTCAAGGTGCATCAAAGACCTTGGAATAAAGCCCAAAATAATAAATTCATAAGAGACTAACTGAGATCAAGTTTAGAAGGCCTAGTCTATGGTATAAAGGGACTGCCAAATACATAACCATAAATGTACAATCTGAAGAGGATAAAATTGATGACTAGGACCTTTTAAAGATTAAGTCTCTGTGTTCATCAAAAACTTTTTGCAACAGAGTGAAAAGAAAACCTACTCACTGGGAATAAACATTTGGCAATAGTATCTCGGAAAAGGGTCTCATAACAAAAGTTGAGAGAATATTACTGGGCCTCCAGAAGAAAAAGACTGATAATCCAATTACAAAATGGGCAAGAGACATGGGAAGACTTTCCACAGAGGAACACATTCAGATGGCCAATAGACACATGAAGAAATATTCAAAATCACTGGCAATAAGAGAGATGCAAATCATAAACACAATGAGATACCATCTTACCCCAGTAGCAGTGGCAAAATTTAGCAGAGCAGCAAGTAATAAATATTGGAGAGAATGTGGTGAGATAGGAACTCCTGTACATTGCTGGTGGGATTATAAAATGGTACAACCACTCTGGAGGGCAGTTTGGCATTTCCTCAAACAGATAAACATAGAAATTCCATAAGAACCAGCTACTACACTGCTTGGAATATGCCGTGGGAAAATGAGAACTGAGGCACAAATGGACACTTGGACACCAATGTTAACAGCAGTGTTATTCACCATAGCAAGAACATGAAAACAGCCAAAAGGACCAGCCATAATGGAATGGCTTGACAAGTTATGTTACATTCACAAAATGGAATACAGCACACAGGAGAAACGGTTTTGTAAATTATTACCTAATGTGGGAGGGACTAATGAGCGTTATGCTAAGTGAACTAACTCAGTCTCATAAATACAAATCCTACATAAGACCATTATTGTGGAACAAGTATGAGGATCCAAGGATCCAAGATGTGAGGATGGGGGTGAGGCTTAATCATAGGGTCACACAATTTCGTGGGTAGAGGGGAGGGGTGGCTAAAGGAAAAGGGAAAGATCCAGTGTGAAAACAATGTATACAAACTTTGTAGGTCAACCATTATAAAATTAAAAATGGGGGAGAAGGAGAAAAACAAGATTCAATGCAATCAGAAAATAAGATAAAAATTGTTTTATTTAAAAAAAGGAAGAGTCAAATTTACTTTTATGAAATATAACTTTGGAGAGTGCATGACACATTACTCTTTGAAAATATTTCTTTTAATCCATAAAGAGAACACCTAAATATCTTACACTTATGTGCTATTTGTTGTTGCTATAAGGTGACATGAAATCGAGCACAACTCATAGTGACCCTGTGAGCAACAGCTCTGAAATTGGTCCTGTGTTGTGTCATCCTCATGATTTCTGGTGTACTCAAGCCCGTGTTTGTTCTTCTTTGTTTTGCCTGATTTTAAATTTGCACTTAACAACACTGGGATAAGTTGGAAAAATTTCCACACTGTAAGATGTCGAAGTAAACATTATTATTTTGGTATAAAATGGAAGTATAGCCAAGTATAACTCTTGAGAAAAATTGTTCATTCCACAAAAGAGTTGTTGTCATTAATTTGGAGAAGTGTTTCATTGCTGTACAAAGCTCTTTCTCTATTACTTTTGAAACTATAGCCAAACTGCTTTATTTAAGTACATTTCCATGCAGATGATTTGGTATTCACGGAACTCAAACCATCTTTCTCATTTAATGGAGAAAAAGCTGAAGTTCAAGGAGTGAAGCAACAGGTTCAGACCCCATGGAATTTAAGCAGCTATTCTTTGTCAGTAGGGTACAAAGATCAAGACATAATCTTCAGAAAGGTATTAAAAGATTCTTATCATAGTTTCATACACACACACCCATCCTTGAAATTTCTAATTTACATTAAGAAATATGGTACTGACTAGAATTATGCTATAAATCTGTTTGATGTTGTTTAATTTAACAAAAATTGGGTCCTTCAGGTAAGAGGTCTGGGTGACACTGTATGCCTGAACTTGGGGCAGAGTGCAATTCCCAAGGTCTGACAAATATATATATTGTCCTTCCACACATGTGGGCTCCATTACAAACATGTTCTGTAAGATCCTCAGTCAAGCCAAGAAGATACCTCTCTCTGTGTTGTTGGAGCTGGAGGTACTGGAGCAGCATTGTATGTCATGCATCTGGCACTATTTATTCCAGATGTCTGTTGGGACAGAAAGAGTAACCTAGAACTATCCACTTTCTAAACAACATGTCTATGGAAACTTTATGAACTTTGATAAATGATGATAGTTATATCACTCAGAATGAAGGTCTTCCAGAAGCCATCCACACAATTTCCCACTTAACCAGGATGTTTCTTCTTTAAATGCATAAAATAACATTAGTGTATCATGTTAGAATTTATACTGAAAAATAAATATCTAAAATTTGAAAAAAAATAACAAAAATTAACATAGACATTCCACATAACCCAACTATGCTACTACTAAGAATATTTCCTAGTGCTAAGGAAATTAGAACTGAGACATGAACAGAGATATGTATATCTATGTTCATAGTAGTATTATTTTCCAATGGCAAGAATATGGAAACAGCCCAAATGTTCATAAACAAATGAATGCACTGAGAAATTATGGTACATTCACAAAATAGAATACTATGGCATAATAAGGAAAATTAACTCTGTAAAACATAACATGGGAGAGTCTAGAGAGCATTATGCTGAATAAACTAATTTAGTCTCGTAAAGACAAATACTGCCTAAGACCATTATTGTAAACACAGAATGATAAATAGTCAGATGTGTATTAAAGTCCAAAAGGGGAAAGGGTAGGACAGAAAGGAGTGGAAAAAGAGGAAGGATGAAAAGAACTAGGATACCAGCGTTTAGTGGGTGGAGGTGGAGGGTGAAGGAACAAAAAAGATTCAATGGAGACTCAAAAAGATGGGGTAATCATAGGCATAGATCAATAGTAATTAACTATATAAAATGTATATGAATTATGTATGAAGCATAATACATAATGCAAAATGAATATGAATGAAACACAATGTATACAAATTACTGTTATGTCAACTAATGAAAAAAAACATTTAAAAGTACAGGTGATAAGAAAAAATTCAGGAAATGGTGCAACCACTGTGGAAGGCAGTATGGCGCTTTCTCAAAAAGTTGCAAATAGAGATACCATGTGACCCAGCAATTCCACTACTGGGAATATACCCCAAAGAGACGATAACTGACATCCGAGCAGATATATGCACACCCATGTTTATTGCAGCTTTGTTCACAATAGCAAGGAGTTGGAAACAACCTAAGTGCCCATCAACAAACAAACAGATAGAGAAGTTGTGGTATATTCACACAATGGAATACTATGCTGCATTGAAAACTAAGGAACTCATGCAATATTATTCAAAATGGGTGACTCAGGAGGACATTATGCTGAGTGAAGTATCTCAGTCACAAAAGGACAAATACTGCATGGTGTCACTGTTGTAAAACAGGACTGACCTTGGGGTTGGGGAGAGACTGAGAAAGATGGGTTCAATAATGTATACTGCATTGAAACAGATGAGAGAAAACTGTTTAAAAGGGATATGTGATTAGGTATTTTTGTCATGACAGGAGTCTAGAACGAAGGCTACATGGCAGAGTGGACCTGGGAGAGGGTTTGTAAAACAATGAAAAAATTTTTCTTTTACTTTTCCAAGAGGGTAGTGTTCTGGGGGGGGAGGGCTGGGAGGGGAGAAAAGTGCAACAATGAATGAATGGGAATCCAAAGTCTCTGTAAATTTTTAATGAAATTAATAATTAATTTAAATTAAAAAAATTATGTTAGGGTAAGGAAGGCAATGGATTTATAACTGCTCATACTAATAACACTATATCATGGCATGGAGGAGGAATAGTGGAACTGTATCCGCATTTACAATATTTTTTTTTACCAAAAGCATTTATGGAAAATAGGAACTGTATTGAAACATGTATCTCTGGACTGGAAAAGCTCATATTGATAATATTTCTAGCCTTAAACGTAAAAGATTATATTGTTCAAAATTATTTGGTATATATTTGTTTAATTTTTTCCCTCTTTTAACAACTGGGATCTAGAGGGAAGAGAAAAGACCAGATAATAGCCAAAATTATTGGGGCAGCTATTGCTGCCAGTTTAGGGCCTGTGTCAGGAAAAGGAAGTCTTACTCATAAACAGTGCCACCCAAAGGTAATAAAGGAAGTCAGAATTGCTTCCACTGTGGAAAGCTGGGCCTCTTCAGTAGACAGTGTCACAGACAAGAGCCACAGATAGGCAAGGGAGTAGAGAGGAAGCTCCCACTCACTTGCTTTAAGTGTGGATCTGAAGGACACTTGGCCAAGGTGGCCCACATCAGGTCCTCATGGCTGACAGGACTGACAGGCCCCCAGCTCCCAGCTGGAAACAAAAGAGGTCACTTCAATGATTCACATCCTCCTTGACGAGCCATGGGTAAGCATTAACATTACTGGTAAGTATATTCATTATCTCTTGGACATAAGAGCCTATTATTTGGTTCTAAAAGCCTTCTGAGGTCCCAACTCTTCTCACTATTTCTTAGTTGTTGGAACTGAGGGAAAACCTCATAAGCAGTTCCTTACTTCACCTCTGCCTTGCATGTGGACTTTCAAGTTGTAAAACAACCCAGTGGTAGATGGAATTTGCTCCAGGACTTAAGAACAGTTAGTGTCATAGTTGAGCCTCTACAGCTTGTGGTTCCTAACCTTTATACTATAATAGACAAAGTGCTAGTCAATAGGCCTTTTATTGTAAGAACTACCTTCCCTCTGTAACTTGATTTGTGCCACCGTTTGAACCTCTACTTGGAATATTATTGCTTTTAATTTTTGACTCATGTACCTTTAACTTGTTAGTTAAATTTTTGTCTTCTAGGCTGCAACAGTTCCATGATGCATCTACAAGGATATGAACATGTATGGCTAAGCACAAGCGACAGCAGTGCCTCTAAATTCCAAAATCAATCTCCACAATAGTCTACATGTTTCCTATTGCCAAAGGGGCCCTTTAGAGTAGTGAGAGAAGATCTTCACCCTGAAACTTACAGTGCCCCTTTTCAGCAGGAAGTAGTTAAAAGAATACACAGTCCCCTTTTCCTTATGAGTTAGGGTGAAGTCTCTCTCAGAGAAGAGTGATAGGGAATGACAAAGGACACACTGATAAAGGAGATTAATCAGAACTGGTTTTGACAAGCACTGTGGCAATGGGACAATTAAAAGAGACTTTCAAGGAAAAAAAGAAGAGAGGAACGAACTGCAAACTGCGTTGTGGGGGCGGGTAGAGAAAATAGTGCAACAATGAATGAATGGAAATCCAAAATATCTGTAAATGGTCATTAAAATTAATAAAATAAAATTTAAAAAAATACTGTGGAATAAAAATTCAAACAAAGGCAGACTGCTTATTTACTCTCTGAGGTTGTCAGCCTCAGCACTACTGAGGTTTTGGGCCCAGGAATTTTTGCTGTGGTGAAGAGCTGACCTGTGCACTGTAAAATGTTCTCAACACATTACATGCCAAAAACATTTTCTCTTAAAAAGCAAGAGAGGTGATAACGTCCACCTTTCAAACCACTAGTTGACACTACTGGTCTAACCATTGGGAAGAAACTTCTTGAATTAGCAATATTTTAAATTAGACTAATTTTATTTCATTTGTTAAAAGTCACTTTAGAATCTCCCAGAATCTCTGCTTGATTGCTTTTTCATAAAGTAACACAAACTCTGACACAACAGAGCTGTCAAGAATATTTTATCCCTAAATCCCAGATGTACTTGTCATGGAATATTGAGTAAATGATGCCATGGTAGTTAATACTAACTCAAACAAAACAGAAATAAGATTCATAAACACAAATAATGCAACACATATGATCATTCTAATTTGCACTAAGATTTATAGTTTCTTTTTTTAGGCTTTCCACAAAATGAACTTCACGCTTTATATGAATCTGTTAGACACATTTTTCAGTGCTGCACATTGTAAAATTTCAAATTCTCTTGAAATTCCATTTGTCTGCATAAATATGAATCCTTATTTTATTCACTGAGAATATTCTCTAGGATAAAGTTCACATGGTTGAGTCTTGAGACACAAGTTCTCTAAGGGTATTCCCTATTTTTCTTCTCCTTCTTTATACTCGAAATACTTTAGGTTGTTTCACACCTGAAATATTTGGAAATAATAGGGGGAAAAAACTTCAGGAATCTAGAAACTAACTAATCTCATTATGTTAGATGAGTTAAGAATATAAAGAAAAAAATTAACAGAAGTGACTAATGACAAGTAAATGTAAAGAAACATGTAAGCCATCACAGGTAGCCAGGAGAAAGCTCGATTAAGCTACAATAACACAAGAATCACCCTGGCAAGTGTTTGCATTTGGCAGCTGCCAAGTTTGGGTGAAGACATACAGAAACAGAAATTCTAATACTGTGATGACTGGAGGTGTTGACTGGGATGAACAGTCTAGAGGACAATTTGCTGGTATTTAGCAAATATTTACTTAGTAAAGTAAGGAGTACTTAGTTGGTATAAATGGTTAACCCACTTAATTGCTAACCAAAATGGTAGATGATCAAAAGACCCAGGCACATCTAAGAATAAAAGCCTGACAATCAACATTGGGAAGTCCAGCCATGGAAAACCCTATGGCACACAGTTCTACGCTAACACATACAGGGTCACTAAGAGTCAGAATCAACCACAAGGCAAATGATGACTGTACTCATCTGGTAAAGATCTGTATAATTCAAGACACAGCATCTCACTCCACTCACACAGGTATAGAAAGAGCACCAGGCAAACAGGGTGCAGCATTTTTCAACTAGAAACAGAAAAATGAAACTAAACACTCATCAACAATAAAACAGTGATGTAAGTGGTGGTATATTTAAAGATTAGAGAAAAATAAATTGGAGTCACATCTGTTACCTTAGAGAAATCATATGAATATTCCAACGAATTCTAAAGCAACTTATAGGAAAAGTAAAGTATATTACTAATTACACAGGGCTGTAAACTACACAGAGTAATATACTTAAAGAATGTCCATATTTAGTAAAACTGAAAAGAAATGAGAAGGATAAATTCTAAACTCAGGAATTTATCTTGGGAGAAAATGAGATAGAAAGATATACAAAGAGGGAGTACTTTTTATTTCTTCCATTTTATTTTTTAAGCTAGTATTTTCTTTTCATATATTGTATTTGACATATTCCCTTCATTCTCTTTATATTTATAAAACACATAGTTTGATTTAAAAAAAAATGCTCACACTCAAAAAAAAAAATGACAATGCTGAGCTCATGGTTCTAAAATTAGTATCACTGACCTTCAACAAATTTTCGGATGTTCTGTGCAAGACTCCGGACACTGCTAGGGAGGTTCCAAGGATCCTGCTTGATGTGAAGCCTCAGCCGTTTCGGACAACTCAGCTTAGGTTCCATTTCCTGCTGAAATTCTAAACAAACATAGAAAAGCTCTCTTCAAGTTCCAACTACATACATAACAGTTTAAAAAAAGCACACAGACTTCAGAATCTTCTTTCTTTTATCTATATGCACCTATAACACCATCATGCTGATAATGTCTTTACATTTTAAGAAAGCATTTGCTAACTGCAAAAATATAAAACTTTTCAATATCAAGAGATTTTCTTGCAAAGATATGATCAAAAATCAAATTTAGACAAAACCTTTTTTATGATTACCTCCTTAAGTAGTAGTATGAAAGTGGCAGCTTCCTGTCTTTTTCCATTTAACTATTCTCTTTTCGAACTCTCCCTGACTCACTACTTCTCCTCCCCAATTAAGATATAACCAAGTAAACATTAACACTTGACATTAGCAAAGGAGATTAAACACTCTTCACTTAAACCTTTACTCTTCAATGAAAAGGTCTTCACTTTTTTTTTCTTTTTTCTTTTTACTCACTTAGGCTAAGTGGTAAGAAATTGTGCTGCCAACTTAAAGGCACATGGTACAAATCTACCAGCTGCTCTGCGGGAGAAAGACGGGGAATCTCCTCCCATGTGATTTACAACCTCTGAGAACATGCTGGCAAGTTATCTATGAGTCAGTTACAACTCGATAGAACTAGAACAACAACATTTAGGTATTAAACATTTGAATCTTTCTGTTGTTGTTGTTGTTAGGTGCTGTCAAGTTGAGTACGATTCATAGAGACCTTATAAATAACAGATCTGAACCCTATCCTATCCAGTGCCTTTCTCACAATTTCTGACATACTTGGGCCCATTGCTCTAGGCACTGTGTCAATCTGCCTGGTTGAGAGGGGAACGATGTGCATATTGCTAATTACTTTGTTGTTATCATTCTAATTAGTAAAACACTTGTATTTCCATTTTCTGTCATGATGTAACTTATGGGTGCTGTGAAAGCTATGCCACCAGAGTGTCAAATGCCAGAGAGGTCACACATGGTGGACAAGTTTTAGTAGGGCTCTCACAGGAAGAAAGACTCAGAAGCAGAATTGGCCATTCACTTCTGAAAGTGTAGGCATCTGAAAACTCAATGAACCTTTCTGGGAAATCTAAAAACCTATCACACTCCCTTCACTGTCACGGATTCAGAACCAACTCAGAACCTCCAGTGGGTTTTCAGAGGCTGGGAATTGCACAAAAATAGGCCTCACATCTTTCTTCTCTGGATAAGCAAGTGTATTTGAACTGCCCACCTCCAGGTTGATAGTAAATTTTTGACCTAATTCTTGTTGTTGTATATGGTCGAGTTGGAACCAGCCCACAGCTGATCCTCCAATAGGGTTTCAGAGTCAGTAAATTTCATGAGAAGTGATGATTCATTTTTCTCCCATGAAGTAGCCAGTGGATTTAAGCGATGTACTTCCTGACCCGTTAGAGAAGTCATTTTCAGTGATTATGAATCATGAGCAAACTTAAGTTTTCGTCTTCTATCTAGGCTTGTGTGTCATGGCTATATCCTCTGCCATCTTTATTTTCCCACTGCTTATAGTATAGGTGCTTTTGGACCTTACCTTGTAATCCTCGACCTGGTGTCAGATACTTGGTTTGCTCAAAGGCCCTCACTACAGCTTGCCCTTTTAGGAGATTGGTAATTGAATCCACCTATTAAAGTAGAGATATCTAAGAGTTACATATTTCTCACAAGATACCACACATATTTCTAAGAGTAAGTTTTGTAAGATAATTTTTCTAAATAAAATATTGGAATAAACCAATCTCTTAATATTATCATAAAATATATCTTCAATACACACAAAAATATGACAAGTTGCCAATTCTGGAATATTTTTTCCTTAAAAAAACCAACAACAAACAAACACCAAAAAACCCCCAAGCCCACAAAAAAAAGATTTGTCCCCCTCAAAGTGATAAAAGCTTCTATACTACAACCCATACAGTTAAATTTCTAGTGTTTGAAAGTAGAAATAAAGTTCACAAGACACATAGTAAAAGACTCTGAAAACTCACAACGAAAGGAAAAAATAAAAGGATAACTCTTGTATGGCGATGTCCTCAACAAATGTTCGGGTTAGTTGAAGAATTAATTCCTATATTCCATTCCAAGTTACAGAAATTGAAGTGAAGGAGGTAAAATGATATTGAGGCCCTTCAATTCAGAGTCCCATGTGTTTCCACTGCACCCTAAAAGGGATTCCCAAAGGGTTAACATGTGGAGAAAAGACCTACAACTATCCCTCTCATACCTGGCTGAAAAGGTGCTCCAGACAACTGTGTATCTTGTCTTGTTTATCGTGAGAAATGCGAACACTCAGGGGAAGCTCGTCACCTAGATGTTGGATAAAATAAAAATCATCTTACCATTAGAGTCAGGCTTCCAGAATTTTGAATATTGAATAAAATGAAAATCCATTAAGGACAAAGTTTTATCCATTCACAAGTTCTCCAAATCCTTCAGAAAGTGAATTCCAAAAGGTTTAATAGCTATTGTTGTTGTTGTTGTTAAGTGCCATCAAGTAGTAGACAATTTATACGAAAGGAGCTGAACATCTGTTTAAATTTCATCCTCTAAGTTCATAGAGCTTCGGGAGGCAAGCTATTTTGGAAGTGGATGTCACTCCTGCTTCCAAGACTGTTTTAATCTGGGAGCTCCACCAAACACTGTCCACCATGGGTAACCATTATTACACTTAACACATCAGTGTCACAGTGTTTGACATCACAGCAACCACGAGTTACCTCTGTACAGCAAACTGAAAGATCAGCGCTATACCACTTAGAAGAATGACCAAAACCAATTAAAACCAGGCATGAGGGTCGCAGGTTAAAATCACCCACTTTTGACTTTCTATCCACAAGGCAAACAGAGCTCTATGTTGTTGCTGTTTTTATGATCCATCAAGTCACTTACAACTCATAGCTATGCTATGAACAAGAGCCCTAAACCCTGCTTTATCCTATGCTAACCTTATTGTCTCTGACACATCTATTCCCATTACCCCAATCACTGAATCAATCCATCTCTTCAAGGGTCCTCTCTTGTACAATCCCTCCACACTCTCAAACATGATGTCCTTCTCCAAGGACTGGTCCCACCTTGCAACATTCCCAAAGTATGTCAGACGAAGCTTCAGAATCCTTGCCTCCAAGGAGCAGCCCAGTTTCACCCTCTCCAGGATGAATCTGTTTGTCATCCTAGCAGTCCATGGTATATTCAGTAAATACTCTTCTCCAGCACCACAGCTCAAAGGCATCAGTGTTGATGCCTTTAGGTTTCCCATAAGCACAATCAAATGTTCTGGGATTACCTTTCTTCTCAGAGTCAGCCACAGATTGTTGTGATCCACACAGTCAAAAGCCTTTGCATAGACAATGAAACACAGATAGACATCCCTCTAGTACTCTCTGTTTCTGCCAACACCCATCTAATATTAGCTATAATATTCCTAGTACCTCACCCTCTTCTAAACGCAGCCTGCACATCTGGCAATTCTCTGTTGACATGTCGCTCCAGTCATTTTTCGATAATTTTCAGCAGAATCTTGCTTGCTCTCTATGACTCACAGAAATTCTATGAACAACCGATCTAACCCTTGCCCTTTCCTACGCCATCCCCACAATCTGAGACACACTCAAACCCATTGCTACAGTCACAGTCTTAATCTATCCTGTTGAGGATCCTCTTTTCTTGTCTGACATTTGACTTCTCTCAGCGTGATGCTATTTCCCAATACTAGAACCTTAAACTGTTAAGTGTCTGGTGGAGCTCCCAGATTAAAACAGGCTTGGGAGTGGCATCCACTTCTGAAATAAAATGCTTCCAAAAACTCTGAGTAATAGCTTCTAAGATGTCCAACTGTCATTCTTTCTAAAAATTACATAGTTGCCAACTTGTCTCATGGAAAAAGCATGTAGGCTTCACTTTTAAATGGAACACAATTAAATTGTGTGCTCTTCTTTAAACTGAACAATTGAAATAAACTATCTAAAAGTTAAGCATTGTTCTAATTAGGTGAAAAGTCTTTGTTTTTAATACAAACAAAATATGATCTTTCTACCAACTAATGGGGGTTTTTTTTGGTGTTTATTTTTTCATCACTTTCGCTGTTAACCTTAAACAAATGTTCCTTTAGTTGCATCCACTGCCTTAAAAGTGTTTCATTTTGAAATCCTCACTATTTTACCCCATTCAACAATTCCTTTAGTTTTACTAAAGCATGATTCTGCATAATTTCATACTGTTCTTCAGATTAAAACAAAGACAAACCCATTGCCTTCAAGTGCATTCCAACTTATAGCCACCATATAGCACAAAACTGAACTGTCCCTATAAAGCTCCCAAGACCATAACCTTTACAGACCCAGACTGTCACATCTTCCTCCTGAATGTCTGCTATTGGCTTTGAACCATCAACCATCAACCAGACAGTCTGTATGGCTCAAGTTCCTTATAAGAATTCTTCCTCTTTGTGGCATTAGCAGAGGCCAGATATCACTGTTCCCTAATCTATTTTGATACATATATACTAAGGTTAAAATTAGTTTGTTTCTTTCAAATTTACTGTTTATCATTAAAGAGACCGATCTAGTGGCCTGGTGGTTAAACAGTTATGTGTTGCCAAAATAAAGGTGAGCAGTTTGAATCCCCCAGCTGCTGAAAAAGACGAGTAATCTTCCATGTGATTTACAGTCATTAAAAACATGCTGGAATTGGTTCCAACTCAATAGCACATAAAACAACAGCAATTAAACAAGAAGCACGTAAAACTGAAATATGCAGTCATGCAGAAGGACTGATGTGAGGCACCACCACACATGGGCCAGACAAATGAATCCCTTCTGGATGTCTCGGCTGGAGCTAACATGAACCAGCGGTGCCTGCGTTCTCTCCACACACCTGAGTCCATCTCATCACTGTGAAAGTAGGAGCTGCATTGGCTACTGCAAATGCTGGTGAATGAGGCAATGGAATTTCTGTTGCTGTTGCAGTCACTGAAAGAAAGAACCACAAGTATGTTTTTAAATATCCTTTTAGTGCGGTAAATATATCTATGAACACATATACCACGAACTATTTGCCACTTCAGTGTTTTCACATGTACAATTCAGTGACATTAATTACGTTCATCATGTTTCCAAACTTTTCCACCACCCTTCCAGGAGCTCAGTGCATCTGACAATGTTTCCCTGTGATTTACGACAATGTAAATCTAATATGCCACCATGATATTTATTAATCTCTGTAGGCATTAAGAAAAAGACAATCTCATTCTCTAATGGCGTGCTGACTTTTTACAAAAAAATGTACTTCAGATTCAATCACATTTTCAAAGCTTTACCCATGTTACCTAAATCTGATTTTTAGAAATGAATAGTTAGATCTTGGAGTCTAACTAAATTTCTTCATGGTCATTTGATAGTAAGCTCCTGAAGTCAGAACATCTTCTAGGAGCGGTAAAGGAAGATCTGTTTCAGGATTACTACCATTTACACCTTTCTAGAAGCTTAACTTTGGAAACAAGCTGCTACCCAAGAGTTCCCTCAGGACCCGCTGGTATCTTCCTTACCTCAGACCTCACATGGGGCCTCACGCTTAGCACATATTCAGCTTTAGTGACTGTTACACAAAGAATACTGCAGTTACCATGTGTGTGATTATGGGTATATTCTAGGTTTCAGAGACAGCACTGGGAATAATACAATTACTATCTCTTAGAATAAGTAAAGATGACTTGTTCAACTTGAAATTTACACTTAAATTTTCAAACATTGCCTAGAAGGGGTATGTGAGAGCCATCTTAATTATTTGGTAAGTGGAATCTGAGATAAATATTTCAGGTATGTAATTTGCTGCTAGAGAAAAACCACAGGTTCTTGTGAAAGGATCATATTTGTAAAGCTTGAGAAGTTCAAGTAAATTAAATTGTATAAATTGAAAGTCTGTGTTATAGTATTAAAAATCTCCAGAATAATCAACTCATATAGACATTCTTTTTTTACATAGGAATGGAATCACTGAGTGGTGAAGAGATAAGCTCTGGATCTCATGGATTCCCAAGAGAACAAACAAGTCTGTCTTAGAGTGAAACCAAGTTTCTCCTTGGAGGTTAGGATTTTGAAGGTTTGTCTCACATACTTTGGGCACATGGCTAGAAAGGACCAATCCTTGGAGGACATCATGCTTGGAAGGGTTGAGGGACAGTAAAGGAGAGGAAGACCCCAGATAGGATGGATTGATACAGTACCTGGAATAATGGAGGTTGGTGAGAATGGCTCAGGATAGAGCAGAGTTCAGAGCTGTTGTACATAGGGTCGCTATGAATCACAGGTGACTCAACATATTCAGGTGACTATAGAGAGAGAGTCTATTCATAAAACAACAAATTTCCCAAATGAGATTCACATAATTGGGGGAGAGGGGGAGAGAGCTCTTAAAGTCCTCAAACTGTAACAGGGAAAAATTTGAAAGTGTGTCCTGTTTCATTATACTTTGCCTGGAGTTTGGAAGAGTAGTTGTTATTCTGAGGTTGAAATACACACAAAAATAGCAATCAATTTTCTATCAAGAATTCTGTAGAACATTCGGCATCACATGAGACTTTTTTTTGGATGAAATACATTTAAGGAACTACTGAATTACCTGTAGGAGTCTCTGTTGCTGATGGTGTCATGGCCAGAGTCTTCCTGCTCATCTCCTGCTACGTTAAAACAGACCCTTTTGCTATTCCTCTCTCCCTTCTCATTGTCACTGTCTGTGGGGATAACAGACTCTGACATCTTACGTTCTAGTTTAGGAGAGTATGTTATTGATGACAGAAGGCTGCAATGTGACATTAAAAAAATAAAATAAGTACATTTTCCAAACTGGCTATTATAGACAACTACTGTATTTGTTGAACATGACCATCTTGGAAATATTTCTTGAATGTCTCTCTGTTTCATGACAAGTAAATATTCTATTGCTTAAAAAGCAGGACATACAAAGTCCAAGCTTTCCTCTTAAGAGTAAGTAATAGGAAAAAAGCATACAACTTAGAGCACAAAGTTGCATACAAATCCATGTTCTGCCGCTCAAATAGTTTTGATATTAAAGTTATAAGATTTTTTTTAGTATTTATAAAAATGAGATCATGAGATTATCCCAGGAAAAATAGCAAACACTCTGCTTCCATAAAGACTGTTGTTGTGTGCTGAAGAGTTGGAACTGACCGATAGCTGAACCACCAGGAGGTTTTCAGAGGCTGTTAATAACATGAAAGGAGATGGCTCATCCTTCTCGCATGGACAACTGGTAGATTCAAACCATAAACCTCTGGGATTGCAATGCAGCTT
The DNA here is from genome assembly GCF_000299155.1 of Elephantulus edwardii. Classification (NCBI taxonomy): domain Eukaryota; kingdom Metazoa; phylum Chordata; class Mammalia; order Macroscelidea; family Macroscelididae; genus Elephantulus; species Elephantulus edwardii. The sequence continues at coordinate 10,588,676 of NW_006399758.1, read as the reverse complement.
CTTAATACTTGGCCACCAGAGCTTCCTTCCCATAAAGATTATAGCCTATAAAGTCCTATAGGGCAGTTCTACTCCATCATGCAAAGCTGTTCTGAACCACGGCACCCAACATCACAATAGACCTAAATGACTGCTGTGTGGAAGAAACAAGCGCAGCATATTCTAGGTCCAGAAGGGTATCATGCTCCTTTAGCCATGATTATTAATATCAGCATCATAATGAAATAGTAAACTTTGGAATCTTACAAATGTTACAAAATATGAATTAAAAAATATTTTATTGTACATCTTAGTAAGCTTTGGATTCTTTCAAAGCTTATAAAAACATGAAACTTAAACTCTAAATGTGTTTTAATAACCTCCCTGGCTTGTCCTCAGGGATTTAAAACCCTCATATTCACCAATGCTGCCTTCTGTTTGTCCTAGGCTTTGGGAGTATCCTGTTTTTCCATGCGTTTTCTCTGCTCATTTGAGCAGGGGCCCAGGTTTTAGTGATCATAAGATCTTAGACAGGGTCACGTTCAATGTGAGGATGGAACCGAGCACAAGCTGTAACAGTCTCAGCCTCCATTTCCCCAAGATGAAGTGTCATAATCTGTCTCTATAAAGGGGTTTTTTATTTCACCCAACACTAACATATTAAGGCTCTGAAATGGGTATCTGTGATGTTAAAACTGGTACAACAGGTAAATACTTGCTGATTAAGTTATTTCATAAACAAATCAACTAATTAAGTCCATTTTGGGGCCTTGTAATTCTCTTGGCGCTGTGGGCACAGTCATTTAAGAGACACAAGAGCATCTGCTCTCGTGGCACTTAAGTCCTATTGGGGAGAAAGAACAAAAGCAAACAAACTGGACAGTAAAACAGAGAAAAAGAAGAGAGGGCAGAGAGGAGAGCTGCAATTTCAAGAAGTGAAGTCTGGGCAGAAGTCATGGTAAAGTGGCATTTAAATAAGATCTCAGCAGGTTATAGATTTTTAGATATCAGTGAGTTGGAGAAATTCTGTTCTATTGCTCAAGGCCCTTTGAATATTTTCTATAATTGATAGCAAGGAATCATTTTAAACATTATTTTTTAACTTTGGAAAGATATTTTTATGTCCTATGGAGTATGAATTTATTCATTCTCTCCACCCCAGAGATGAAAGCATTAGAGTAACTGCAGTTACCCCAAGGTTTTACACTGCACAACAGATGCACCCTGAATACAAAACAGGAAAGAGATGCAGATCGATTCTTGCAAGGCATCCTCTGTGAGTTATAGAT
>NW_006399758.1:10578087-10580058 GCF_000299155.1 Elephantulus edwardii | reverse complement strand
TATTCACACTGAATGTGAATGGTTTAAATGCACCACTGAAGAGAAAAAGAACAGCAGATTGGACTAAAAAACTCCAAAATCCATCAATATGTTGTCTACAAGTGACACACCTGAAAAACGAAGATAAAGAAAGACTAAAAAATAAAACGGTGGAAAAAAATACACCAAGCAAATGGAAAAAAAAAAAAGGCAGGAGTAGCGACATTAATCTCTGATTAAAAAAAAAAAATTCAATGCAAAAACCATCACAAAGGACAAGGAAAGTCACTACATAATACTTAAAGGGTCAATAGAACAAAAGGGTATTATTTTTCAGTGCATCAAATCTGTTCTTGACATGGGTTTTAAATAAAGATAGGATAGACTCGGGTAGCATTTTGGTCCTTGTGGACTTGATTTCATTTTCTTGGACTTCAATTTGAACTTGAACAAGAATAACTGATGGTACAAGTTGGTCTCACATTTTGTCAGGAGCCCGTCTATGGAAAAAGACTGAGAAATGTGAAGAGTCAGAAAATGAGAGGTAGACTCTCAGAAAGATGGATTGACATAGAAAACTTTTACTTACTATTAAATTGAAATTGTGACTAAACAATGGACTTGAGCATAGCAGAAATTGTGAGGATGGCACATGATAGGTCAAGTTTCAGATCTGTTGTTTCCAAGACCACGGTAAGTCTTGATGAATGCAATAGTATTTAAAAATGAGTCTTTTTGTAGACTTACCAGCAACAGTCTTTGTAAATCTCAAAGACAGAGATACGAACATCCTCACTATTCCTCTCTGTAACCCGAGTCCACTAACTAAATTTATCGAGGACATTGGGAACCTACACATGATATCTCTTGTCAAATTTGCTCTCTTCACTGCTCCCCAATATTTTATATCGACTCCCTCCTCTATCAGAAAACTGCATCAAAGATTTTAGATTACTTATTAATTCTTTTTCCCTTTTCTTATTCTTAATGTCCAAAAAAAAAATTCTTTGGCTGGCGAAGGAACTTAGTTTCTCAAAACCAAACAGCAATTTAAAAGCCATGATTAAATTTATAACATCAACTCATTTTGCAAAACTAGACAGTAATTTGCCTAATTCCATCCTTGAGGCTGAAGCTACTATTAAATGAGTAGGAGGATTTAGCCAAATCCCCATGTGTTAAAGGAGAGGTGGTCCCAAATGACAGGATAATGAGACTTCATCATAGGGGAAGTTTAGCCTGGTGCCATTTCATTAGAATGAAGGATTTCTAGAAAGAAAGTGATGTGATAAGGCAATTAGCTTTAAAACTGAGCAACACATATGAGGGGTGCTCCTCCACTCCAAAATAGAAGCCTGGTCACGAATAATTACTACATGAGGAGATAACAATTTGATAACTAGCTTTTAAAATTGTTTGTCAAGCTCAAACGCACTGCAGCGTCGCTGAAGAGACAAAGTACAAGAAAGAAACATTTGGTTCTTGGACAACTTCACTGTTTCACAGTGATATAAAACCTACCAAATAATGTTAGCACATATTTATATCTAGAATTAACTATTCTGTACATAGTTAAAGGAAGTATCTTAAATCCTTTACTCCTTAAATTGGGTCAAGGCTTTAGAAGTAATCAAATCAAAACAAAAACTATTACTGTTAAAGCCAATTCCAATTCATGGTGAACTCAACACGTTAGTAAGTAAAACTGATCCACAGGATCCTCCCGGTTCTCATCTTAATGGAATCAGGTTCTCAGACCTTTGTTTCTGATGTACCTATGGGTGGGATCGAATTGCTAACCTTTCAGTTAGTAGCCCAATGCAAACTGCACTACAAAAGTGGGGTGGGGGGGATTACATGAAATACAGTAATTGCTTAAAGCAGTTTGGTTAAAAGAATGTAATCCTTTTTTGCAAATAGCATATTAAATATGAAACATTTTTGTTCACAACAGCAAAGAATTTGAAACAACCCATGTGCCCATCAATAAGC
>NW_006399758.1:10573356-10577987 GCF_000299155.1 Elephantulus edwardii | reverse complement strand
AATCATATATCACTTCTAATCTGTTCTTTCCCTCATCTGTTTCAATACAATATACATAATTTATCATAGATCTTTTAATTCAAAAGCCATGTGGCGAATCACAAGCCTTGTTTTTAAAGTTGTGTGAACTGAATTCTCCTATTTGCTTTTTATTTCACACAAATGTAAACATGCCTGTCTGACTCTGCAGAAACCAGTGTTAGGTAGATGGAAAAAAAAGAATTAAAAAGTAGTATTTTGACACTGTGTTTTTGCATGAAATTCCTAGATTTTGAAAAACAGCTATTTCATGCCACATTGCAATACTTATTTATGCATGCAAAACTATTTTTTTCCTCATAGACTGTGTTATGGTATCTACTATGAGAGAAAGGTCTGTCATGTGCTTCCATAAAGATTATGCTCTACAGACATTATTGAGTTCAGTTTTATTCTGTAAACAAAGAGCTGTCATGAGCATAAAATCAAATCAATGACAGCAGGTTTGGTTTTCATAAACTCAAAGTTCACAAACTCAACACTCATTGCTGTTGGGTCAGAACCAATTCACAGCTGACCATCTAGTGGGTTTTCAGTGGCTGTGCATTGTACATAAGATTGCCCATCTCTTGCCTTTAGGTTTGCAGTGTAACTCCCTATCCACTTAGCCCACCAGATCTCCTCAATATTTAAATAGATCTTTTCTTTCTAGGTGAAAACTCTGAGCAATAACCACTGCAGATAATCTTCTAATGCCTCTAAGGGCTCTGATGACCTAGAGGTAGGAAGGTGCAGTGTAATCAATCTACCAGCTGCTACATGGGAGAAAGAAGGGCTATCTCCTCCCATTTACTGCCTCTGAAGACTTGCTGGAGTCTACGAGTCAGTCCCGACTTAATGGTACACCATCACAACAACAATGCCTCTGACTAACAGAGATCTTTGTGCAGTGTATGCTGTACCTACCTATGCGCTTTTCTACTAATATGGTTTGAAATGCCATAATCAAGCTCATAGCTAACATTTATTATCTTTTATGCTATTCACTATGGTGCAATAGCCTATAACGAGTCACACTGCTAATCCAAAGGTGATGTCTTTCTGGCATCTTGAAACCACCAGCTATGCTTTAGAAATCACCTCTCATAGGATTTACAATCTCCAAAAGTCCATCGGAGATCATCTAGGGGTTGGCTCAGCTTTGACAACAATGAATTTTGGTTTGATGTTTAAGAGAAATTGATTTCTGAAAATCACCTTATGAAACAGGAGCACTAATAGAAATTATTATTAACATTTTATGGAATGGGTGACTGACACCCACTGTTACATGTACAGTAATATCTGCGAAAGCTAGACCCATGTATGGTAAAAACTTGACAGAAAAGGAAGCTGCAAATATTCTTTACTGGTAGGGATAGAAAAGTGGTAAGATTGTATCCTGTCAAAGGCAAACAATTTTCAAGAACCAGAATAAAAGCAAGGGAATCCCACTGAGATTCAGCTCTCCCAGGATTTACCAGACTACATATTTTGCTATAGACCAGAAATGAAACAGAACACACTGCCCGTGTAAATGTTCACACACTCCACAGTGACCATGTGGTTATTAGTGCTGGGTATCCACACCCCCAGCACCCCTGGATGCTGCCTCTTATTCTATGGGGACAAGCATGGCGTTGTGACTTGTAGTCAATGTGTGGTGAGAACCCACATGGCACAGGCCCCTTCTAGACAGAGCTTTTCAGCACAAGTGCAGCATGGGCCATGTCTCTTGCCCCTCCTATGGCAAGCAGAGACTCCAGCTGGTGGGGTGGAGTCAGCCTGTGAGTCTGAATGAGGACAATGTGGAGCACAGACTGCCAACTCATGGAGGTCACAGGAAGAAAGACAAGATTCAAATGAAGTACCTGGATTCTGGCGTGATGAACTAAGAGATTGAGGATACCTCATAGAGAAGGGGAAACTCTCTTAGGATGAGGGGAAAAATATTTGAGTGTGAGAAAATCTGAAATTCTGTATTGAAAACTAAATGGAGTTGTCTGTGATACATCCCAATTTTTCATTATCTAAATCTCAGAGGAATTGTGAGGGTGAAATAAGTCAGTGCATACAACAGGGTAAGAAGTTTCCCAGGAACACAAAAATCTATTCTAATTGCCAGTTTATATGACATTGTACCCTTGTTTGCTTCATCACTTTCTGCAAGCAAAATTGTGTCATCTGCGTAGCCCAGACTGTTAATGAGTCTTCCTTCAATCCTTATGCCTCATCCTCATTCTTCTTCATATGGTTCAGTTTCTCAAATAATTTGCTCAGCATACAAACCGAATAGGTATGGGTACAGGATACAACCCTGATGTACAATTTTTTTTTTCTGATTTGAAAACATGCACTGTTCCTGTGTTCTGTTCAGATAATTTCTTCTTCCTCTAATTATAGGTATCACAAGAGCACAGTTAAGTGTCCTAGAATTCCCATTCTTTTGAATGTTATCTATAACGTGCTATGATTCACATAGTCAAATGACTTTGAATAGTCACTAAAACACAGATATTCTCTGGTATTCTCTGCTTCCAATCAAGACCTGATATCAGCAGTAATAGTCCTTATGCTACAGCCTCTTCTGAAAGCAGCTTGAATTTCTGGTTGTCTCCTGTCCATGTATCATTCAATTTGTTTTGGATAAATGTTTAGCAAGATTTTATCTGCATGTATATTAATAATATCATTTGATACTTTCCACGTTCTGTTGAGTCACCTTCTTTAGGGATAGTAACAAGTGTGAATCTCTTCCAATCAGTTGACCATGTTGCTCTCTTGCAAATTTCTTGGCATAGACTTGTGAGCACATCCAGGGCTGCATCTGATTACTGAAGTATATCAACTGGTGTGGTGTTTCATCGATGCCCGGGACCATATTTTTTGCCACTGCTTTTAGAAAATAAGCTGGAACTTCCTCTTTCATTACCATTGCTTCTAGATCATATGCTACTTCCTGAAATGCTTTGTTGTTCATCAGGAATTTTTGTTGCAGTTTCGTGTATTTCATCCATCTTCTTTCAATGCTTCCTGCATCATTGGACAGTATGCTCATAAAATCTTTCAAGTATTGCAAATTGAATCTTGAATTTGTTTTTCAATTTGAAAAGTGCCAAGTGTATTCTTCCTGTTTGATTTCCTAATGTCGGCAATTTTAGTTATAATACTTTGTTTTGTCTTCTGTAACTACCTTTTAAAATCTTTTATTCATCTCTAAATTTACCATTTTGACTCCTCACCCCTGCTTTCTTTTAGCCTCTCAAAATTCTGGTGCATATTTCAGGGTCTATTCTAACATATATTTTGGTTTCTTCTTCCTCCTCGGTCTGTGTAGTGAGTGACTTTTTGCTCTCTTCATGGATGCCAGGTATGATGTCATCCCATAATTCATCTAGTGTGGTTATTTTTCATTTTTTTCTATTTATTTTTTATTATTCATTTTAATGAAGGTTTATAGAGACTTTGGATTTCCATTCATTCACTGCTGTACTTTTCTCTCTGCCCACCCCTCCTCCCCCCAGTTTGCTTCTCTCTTTGAAAAGTAAAAGAAAAATTCTTTCACTGTTATACAATCCCTCCCCACAAGTCTACTCCACTGTGTAGCCTACATTCTGGACTCCTGTCATGACAATAATACCTAATCATATATCCCTTTTAAACAGTTTTCTCCCTCATCTGCCTCAATGCAGTATACACAATTTATCCCATCTTTCTCAGTCTCTCCCAAAACGCTGATGTCAGTACCGTTTTACAACAGTGGCACTATGCAGTATTTGTCCTTTTGTGACTGAGACATTTCACTCAGCTTAATGTCCTCCAGAGTCAGCCATTTTGTATATTTCATGAATTCCTTGTTTTCCAGTGCAACATAGTATTCCATGGTGTGAATAGACCACAACTTCTCTATCCATTCGTTTGTGGATAGGCACTTGGGTTGTTACCAACTCTCTGCTGTTGTGAACAAAGCCATGATAAACATGGGTGTGCATCTATCTGCTTGGGTGGTGCTTATGGTTTCTTTGGGGTATATTCCCAGTAGTGGAATTGCTAAGGCAAATGGTATTTCTATTTGCAACTTTTTGAGAAAGTTTCATACAGCCTTCCATAGTGGTTGCACCATTTTACACTCCCACCAACAGTGAATAAGGGTTCCAGTTTCTCCACAACCTTGCCAGCATTTGTTATTTGCTGTTCTGTTAAATTTTGTCATTTTCACTGGGGTGATATGATATCTCATAGTTGTTTTGATTTTCATTTCTTAGAGCTAGGAATTTTGAGCATTTGTTGATGTGTTTGTTTGCTGTCTTAATGTCCTCTTTGGTGAAGTGTCTGTTCATATCCTGTGCCGTTTTGCAATTCAGTTGTTTACCTTATCTTGTTGTGGTGCTTGAGTATTTTATAAATTCTAGATATAAGTCCCTTATCTGACAAGTCATTACCATACATTTTTCCCCAGCCTGTGGTTTCCCTTTTTTACCCTATTAGAGGAGTTTTGGGATGTGCATAAGGAATTTGATTCTTACAAGATCCCATTCATCTATTTTATCTTCTCCTGGTTGTAGATTTTTCAGAATGCTTGGAAGACTGTTTATATTGTGGATTAGGACTTC